>NW_007577751.1:1492082-1500187 GCF_000690725.1 Stegastes partitus | reverse complement strand
CATACTGAGGAACCAGTACCTCGGTACCACAAGTCATAAAGATTACACAAAGCTATGACTAACCACTTCCAAGTGACTACAGAACATCCAAAGACCCTTTTACTCAGTTAAAAAAACAAAAAACAAAAAAAACCTGTACAAAGCAGGTCAAATCTGGCAGCAATGGGAGCCAGAAAAATATGTTTAAAACTGCAAAAATTTTGAACATTTATGGCAAATATCAGTAAAATAATATTTTTTGGTGAATCAAATGCAGTAAAAAAAACATATAATTTGTGACCACATTACAAAAGAATGAATTAGTATTTGTAAAAATACAGATTTTGGATGTGGACATTGTGTACCGTTTTGGACTGTTTTCATTTTATTTATTGATGTAATTTTTTTTTACAGTGTTCATGTAAGCTGATACATCATTCTGTGATTTTACTATTCTCTGTCATTTGTAAAAACAAAACTGTAAAAATCTGTAAAAGGACAGTTTAAAAAATAACTAACTATTTTCCAAATGTTTGGATACAGAATTTTTCTTTGAATTAATGGCAAATATCTTTACATTTTTTATTTATTTATTTGCTGATTTAAATATAGTAAGTCAGTGTAATTTCACAGTCCAACATTGCAAAGGAATAAATTTTAAAGGGGATATAATTAAGTTTTCAGTTTGTTTTGTTTTTAACAACATGTAAATTAATACTTTATTCCTGTGATTTTACTCGTTGTTATCTGTAATTTAACACAACAGGGTTAAAATCTTAAATATACATAACTGTAAGGATCACAGGTAAAGGCTGCTGAGTCCAGTGTAACCTTCAGACTGTGTGCTGACTCTCAGTCTCCACATGCTCCAACTCAGAAGCACTTTATTTGCGGGTCATTCAGAATCTGCAGCCTGTCAGTGTGAGTCTGCAGATGCCTGAATCCTCCTCTCTGCCTCGGAAGATGCCTCAGTGCTCTCGTCTAGGTGGGAGAGGCCTGCTGGGTGGAAACCTGACAGAAAGTCGACTATTCCTTCTAACGAAACTCCAGGAGGAGTTAACCTGTAGCAAGGCGTTGGTTAATCTTCTCTGGACTCTCTCACAGCCTTCAAAGTGCTGCCACTCAGCCAGTCTGGAGCTCATTCTCTCTAAACGGAGCAAAACTTCAGTCTGGGGATGAAAATATCGGTTGTGTCCAAGAAGCTGTGGTGCGTCCACAAACAGCTGATCCTGCTGCTCACTCCACTCGTGTTCCTGCCTTTACTTTTTACTCTACCGGAGAAGGTGAGTGGGGTTTTTTTTTTCCTTTTTTTTTACGCTACGTGTGCGTCTTTACGCGTCAGGTGTAGGAACAGCAGGTGAACCGTAGTAATTCGTCACATTCCCGTCCTGTATGGATATATACCAAGAGCACAAGCGAGACTTTTATGTGTCCCGATGCTTAAAGAAATGCTTCAGTTGGAGCTAATCTAACTTGGTAATCATGTAAGTCTTTTCTCATGAGTGATGAAAATGCCCAAATATTCTTGTTTCAGCTTCTCAGATCAGAGCATTGGCTGTAAACTGAACATCTCAGAGAGTTGCTCAGTTTAAAGTTGAAGGTCATGGGCTCTGAGAAGTTCTGATGGGAACATTCTGACTATTTGTAGACAAACAATGAATCAATGAGTTGCAGCTCTTGACTCCAATCTAAATGTAAAACGCGAATAATGATAATAATCTATTATTTCATTATGGTTATGTTAAACTAGTGTTCAAGTATGTGGCATGCATTTTAGTTGATCCTCAAAAATGCCTCCCACGCAGACATGAACACATTGTCTCTGTAACTGTTGTGCCACTGACATCCACAAAAACAAACAATACACCACCTGCCTAACACACTCCTCATTCCAGTGTTTTCTGTTGTCTTTCTTGTGACAAGTTGCTGTTCTTGAAGTTGGCCGAGCATTAACGATCACATGTTGCTCATCTTTTAGGAGGGAAAATGTCTTTACGTGGTGGTGCTGATGGCTATGTTTTGGTGTACAGAGGCCCTTCCTCTGGCTGTCACAGCGATACTTCCAGTCTGCCTCTTCCCGACGATGGGAATCCTTCCAGCCAAAAAAGTCTGCCCTCAGTACTTCATCGAGACCAATTTTCTCTTCCTCAGCGGCCTCGTGATGGCATCGTCTATTGAGGAGTGGGGCCTGCATCGTAGAATAGCACTGAAGGTGCTTACTATTGTTGGAGTAAAACCAGCCTGGTGAGAACACAGCTTTACTGGAGGGCAGTTTAAAGGATGATTCTGTATTTATCTCATTTTGAGCGACACTCACTAAGAAAGTAACCAGTAATGAACCCGTGCTGATTTTTAAAAAGTGTTGCCCAATGTATCTAAACATATCATATGTATTGGTAAGGTTTGCTAAACCTGTAATACCCACTTGTTTTAGGCCACAGACAGGCCAGCTGCACTGATGTGGGACTGTGAATTGAATTGTCTTCACAGGCTGATACTGGGCATGATGCTCACCTCGTCCTTCCTGTCCATGTGGCTCAGCAACACGGCCACAACAGCCATGATGCTCCCCATTGCGAATGCCATCCTGGAGAGCTTGTTTGGCGACCTGGAGACCCTGAAACTAAAGTGCAAATCCCCCGAGGATCACGAGAGCGCTGTGATAAATGGTACATTATATTCTCTTACACTTTTCCCTGAAACCTTGGGACACTACCTGCACAGCATCTTAACTTAAAGCTGCTTTAAAAAATATCTTTATATCAACAATAGAAGAAATGTCTGTGTGTAGTGTTTAGGTAGGGATTTAAGCATCTTTTAACACTGTTTTGGTTTTCTAGCCAAAAACTGGAATGTTGTAGTTCACTCTTAGTCCTTTCATAGCCACTTCAACAACAGCAGAAGCTCTGTAAAACATTTAAAAATACTTATCTGCTTAAAAAAAAGAATACTTCCCAGTAAAGGCTTTGGGACTGAGTGAATACTGGACAAATATTTTTCAAATGGACAGAAAAAGAAATGAATCACTATGTCACTGCATATCTGTTAAAATTTTAAAAGGTGACAATATGCTCATTTTTATAGTTTGTTTAACAAAAAAATCTGTGAATTTATGTTTATGATCATGTTTATTGTCACTTTATAAAACATGTGTACACAGACAGTGAAGATGGTTGTTGTGTTGTTTTAACTTTGCCAGTTTGTGATTTAATATGTAATCTACTATGTGAACTTTGTGCGGTCTTTCCATAACACAAAATCGTCACACACAAAGTTAGTCCATCTTTAAGTAGTAATTGATTAATGGTGACTTATTGACTTAAGTCATATATTAAATATATCAAAAGTACAACAACCTGACAGGGGTGAAAGTAATTTTTTCTCATGTTTATACTCTGTGGAGATCAGTTTTCTAGTTTCCTTTCAACTATCATAAACTCTTTATTTTCTTTCAGGCCAATCTTCTGTGAAGCTGCATTCACTGCCCTCAGTGCCTTCGGAAAAACAAATACTGTCAATAGAGGGGTAAGAACAACACAGATAATTTGGTAGTAAAGACATTTTACAACTCTCATATCTGTCTGGGGCTACAACCTGAACACAGTTAGCTTTGCTTAAAGGCTGGAAACAGAGAAACAGGCTGTCTAAAGGTAACAAAAGGAAATCCATAAATAGTTTAGAAAATAACCCTCCCTAAAAACACAACCAGTCCTATTTACTCTTCTGTTACAAGATATAATGTTGTAACTGGTGCTGGTGGGTGGAGTTTGTTACTTGTAGACAGGACCAGGCTGCATCTTTTCCAGTCTTTATGCTAAGCTAAGCTAATAGGCTGTAGCTTCATATTTGTCACTGACTCATGAGAACGATATTCATCCTGAGATCTATAAACTGATAATGCTTTGAAAGGACGGATGCAGCAGAGCAGCCTGACCTGAGGACAGCCGAGGAGATCCGGTCAGAGTCGATGTATCAGCTCAACGTGTGGAAAGGGTTCCTGATCTGTATTCCCTACGCAGCCAGTATCGGAGGAACCGCCACGCTGACAGGCACCGCACCAAACCTCATCCTGATTGGACAGCTGAAAAGGTAGCTTTTTATTTTGTGCAGCATTTAAACTGACTCTGCTACATAAAAAACATCCTTTTCCAGCTGTTTGACAACAATCATTTTTTCCTTTAAAGCTACTTCCCAGACTGCGATCTGATCAACTTTGGCTCCTGGTTTGCGTTTGCTTTCCCGCTCATGCTTATCTTCCTGGCTTTGGGATGGCTATGGATCTCATTTCTCTATGGTGGATTGAATACAAGGTAAACTTCTGTATATTATCATGTTACACTGATATTTTGAGCATTAGAAGATGTATACAGCCAGGCTTTGTCATAAGTGTGGTTTTTATACGAGTAAAAAGACATAATTTTAAAGAACATTATTATGACAATTAGTTCCCAAACTCTGTCTCCAGCACCTTTTCTTTTATTTCAGACTGTGCTTTGCGAGACATGACCGGAGAGCCCAGGCAGAGGCCCGAGCCAAGGCTGTAATAGAGGAAGATTACAGAAGACTAGGGCCCTTAAAGTGAGGACTCGTGTATGTCTTCAAATCTCATGCAATAGATGCTGACTCACTACATGTCTGTCAGAGTCTTTATCTCACTTTACTCTGCATCCTTGATTTCAGTTTTGCAGAGGGAGCCATCTCTTTCTTTTTTGTGTTGTTTGCCGTTCTACTCTTTACAAGAGATCCTAAATTCGTCACTGGCTGGTCCGTGCTTTTTAAACAGGGGTAAGAGGAGCACGATTGCTTGTAATACTAGCTCGTCCATTTGGAAGTCGAACCAAGTGTGTACGTACTTTTTGAAACCTGTTGATTATCTCATTCATCACTCATTACCTCGTTCATTTTCCTTCTCCCTCTGTTGTCCTGCAGGTACGTCTCAGACGCAGTCACTGGAGTGATCATTGTGTCTATATTGTTCTTCTTCCCTTCACAAAAACCTTCTTTCAGATGGTGGTTCGACCCTCAAGGTCAGTCACAACTTTTCTATTAATGTTTCATTTACAACACTGTAAAAATGACCCCACTGAAAAAAAGAGTGAAAATTTTGCAGCAAGGGTTAAAAAACAAAACACTGTAAAAAAAAAAAAAAAAAAAAAAAAAAAAAAAAAAAAATGGTGCAATATTGTAGTATCCAAAAGCTGTACAAAATAATGTTACCTGTCAAATTATATATATATATATATATATTAGCAGATTTAAATACAGTAAAAAAAAATTAGGATCACACATTATAACGCAACCGATTGCTATTTGTAAAAATACAGATTATTGTTGTAGTCATTATGTACATATATATGTTTTTTTTGTTTGTTTTGTTTTGTTTGTTTTGTTTTGTTTTAGCATGTAAATTGTAATTTCAACACTGTAACACTTTACAAATGATCACCTTCTCCTTAATGTGCACTTTTTTTTCAGATAACTGCAGTCAAATACAATAATGCCATTTTTGCAAATTTAGATACAATAAAACAGTATAATTTTATGGTTACACATTGTTAAAGCAAAACATATTTCTTGCAAAAACAGAGATTTTTAAAATGAACATTATGTACAGTTTTGTCTTGTTTTTGTTTTTATTTTTTATTGTCAAACATAAAGTAATGCTTCATTCGATTCCACTATATATATTATCTCCAGAAAAATGTTTAAAATTTAACAGGGAAAAGCTTTAAAAAATAGTTAAAACAGCTCAAAATAAATGACCAGTTGTAATCCTTGATATACTTCTTTAGATTTTTTTCAAATAATGACTACTATCTATAAAACTATGTCATATTTTTTCAATTTTAATACAGTCAACATTGTAAATAAAATAATTGCTGTTTGTAAAAATATACATTTCGGATGTGAAAATTATTTACAGTTTTGGCTGTTTGTTTTTCTTTTGTTTTTTTACAGTAAACTATTAAACATAGCATTTTGTCTGTGATGACCTAATTTACTATCTTTAAATTAACAAGCAAGGAAATCTATTAAACAACAGTAAAATGTTTCAAAAAATACATTTAAAACTGTTCATTTTTTACAGTGTTGTGCTCTGATTTCAATATCTAATATTTTATATGCAAGGATTTGAATGACTCTGATATACAGTTGAAGATAAACAAGTTTGAGATGCACCATGGGTTTAGATCAGGTTAGGTCAAAAGTTAATATCTATAAACAGACATCTGTGATGAATTCATGCACATGGTGTCTCTAGTACAGCGATTGCAAAATACAGCAAGTAAGCCGAGGAATGTTAATAATGTAGATTAGAGAGTCTGAGTAAATTTCCCGTCTGGAAGTGAGACTGAAGTTTCTCTGTTTCTGTGATTAGAATAATCTCTCAAAGTTATGTTGTCACACTTTGGGCTTTTTGTTTATGTGTGTGTGAATGTGTGTATTTCGTATTATTCATGTCGCAGAGACTGATTTGTTGACACATTATGGAGACTCACCTCTATTTTGGGGACAGGAAGCAAGTCTCGGTGACAAATATCATTCAAACAGTCAGAGTTTGGCAAGATATAGGTATAGTTGTGGTTAGAGTAAGAATCCAGGAAATTAATATAAATCAGTGTGTGTGTGTGTGTGTGTGTGTCTGTGTGTGTGTGTGTATGTGTGTGTGAGTACAAACTTAATGCACGTGTTTAGTGTGCTGGAGACATGAGGCACGTGTGTGTGTGACTCTGTATATTATGTTCAGCTGGTCAAATAAACCACTGGACGCCTGCAAAAAAAAGCAAATCATTTGTCCCTCTCAGTGTGGGTCCGACTTCATAAAAGAAGAGAATAAAATCTGGCTGGTTGTGTTTAACAGAGTGGAAGATGAGCTTTAAAAGCAGAACATATAAGAAATAAAGAAGTACAAAAACAGTACAAAAGTAAATCAAAATTTCAGTATTTAGTATAAAAATCTAATTGCGTCTCAGCTTTCTTTAAAATGTAAAACTCAGACTCACAGACTTTTTGGCTGCCAAAAGCACCTGATAGTGTCACAAAAGATTCACAGTTGTGGTTACATTTCTGTTATTATGCTGAATGTTCTGAAAATGAATGTAGCTATTGATAAAGATTTATAAGCTGTAAATGCACCTGCTTACTTTATTCACAGGAATTAAATTAGCAGACATTGTTTGCACACTGAAGAGCAGTCTTTAAATACCACCTAAGAGGTTTAATCACATTAATCTGAGCAACATTTTGTAGAAAACATTGTGTGAAAAAAAAAACATGATATATCTTAAACATTTCCAAACGTCAAGAGATTGAGATTATCATTTTAAAGTTCTGTGACATCAGTGATTTACATTAACTTATATTTTGCTACATATTTGATCAAATTGTTGAATTAAAATGCTTAATTCAATTGGTCTATGATGCAGTTTACTCAAAGAGCGTCTTGTTCTTTCCTGCAGCTTCAAACACTCCTTATGTCCCTCTGCTGTCGTGGAAAAAAGCCCAGGACTCGGTTCCCTGGAACATCATCCTGCTGCTCGGAGGAGGCTTTGCTATGGCCAAAGCTTGTGAGGTAAAGATGTTGACACAAGTCAAAAACAAAAGATGTTCTTTCATCCTAAATGCTCCAGCAGAAAACAACAGGACTTCTTTTTGGTTCCTAAAGACTTGAAGACTTCTTGAGAGGTGAAAACGTCTTGAAGAACCAAAAAGAAGTCCATTTGTTTTCTACTGAAACCCTGAGGATGGTGAGCAGGTTGACTGACACACAGATATTGTCTCTCATGTTTGATGTTTTTGTATTTAGTTTTTCATGCCTAT
This sequence comes from Stegastes partitus, assembly GCF_000690725.1. Lineage (NCBI taxonomy): Eukaryota > Metazoa > Chordata > Actinopteri > Pomacentridae > Stegastes > Stegastes partitus. The sequence goes on along the minus strand of NW_007577751.1, from coordinate 1,492,387 downwards.
TCACTGTCTTGCCGAGAGTTTGAGGAGACCATCAATACCATTACAGCGCCCGTCTGTTAATGACCTTAACAGACGGGTACAGTAAAATTTGAAAAATATCCTCAATTGTGCTCAATTGAAATGGTTTTTGACTTTCTCCAAAAAGAGTTAATGCACTTTAGGATGATGGTCACTGTCTTTTCAAATAAATTTAGACGTAGGAAACATTTAACTTACACGACTGCTGGAATGCTGGTAGAAAACTGTTAAATGTGTTAATGTATAATATTTTACCGATGCAGCCACTTATTTCCAACTGACAGCTG
>NW_007577751.1:1460276-1490123 GCF_000690725.1 Stegastes partitus | reverse complement strand
ATTTGTCCAAACTATCATATGAAACATGTGAACACCAATGTTGTTTCTGCATTTCATATCCATGACAACACAGGCAAGGGTTAAAATATGAAAATATTAGAAAATTGTTTTGAGAATGAGACCTTTTATATGCTTGAACTCATTCCAATCAACCACCTATTGCACATGGTGATATGACCGTTGGAGGTTTACCCAGTTAAGCTATTGAAACTATGATACATTTTATGATACTGATGCTCAAAGTTAGTTGTAGATACAATTGTGCCCCGCAAAATGAGATTTGGACTTTAGATTGTGACACCTGGACTGGATATAAAATTAAATTGATTTGGTTGTTGGTGTGTTTTTCAAAATTTCATGCCAAATAAAAACATGAAATTTTAACTCACTCCTCTGTATTCCAAGGGCCTGCCACTTAGAAAATATTTCTGGGATGAGGGTAAAATTGTGCATGACTTCATTCAATACTATAAAGTTATTAGGAATAAAAAATAAACTAACATTCAAAAAAAAAACGCTGATTCTGAGGGGGTCAGATGGGAACTTTTCACAGATTGGGTTAATTTCATATGTAATGACCCCTGTGAGCCTGGTATGAATCTTCTCCTTTAAATCTCAGCAAGGAAGTGATTCAAGAACAAAATACCAGATAATTTGGTTTACGATTTAGTTTGTGAACTAGTGTTTCCTTATTTTCCTCAACTACTGACTCTAAGCTGCAAAAGCTTGCAGTCACAGGTCTGTGTGATAAAGTGTGTCTCTGTTCTTTCCTGTTGGCTCAGTGCTGCTGTGCTTTGTTTGGTTCTGCTTTCCACTTTGTTTTATTATGTTGTGATCTGATCTTTGACCCTTAACCCTCAATCTTTTGGCATTCGGCAGGAGTCTGGGCTCGCCTCCTGGATCGGAGGCCACCTCCAGCCTTTGGCCGAGGTTCCTCCTGCTGCAGCTGTGATGCTGATCACTGCTTTCCTGGCCTGTTTCACTGAGTTCGCCAGCAACACTGCCACAATTATTATATTTTTACCTGTCATTGCTGAGATGGTAAGCCTGGTCTTCAACTTAAAAGACACAGTATGTAGAAAATTAGAATTACTTAGATGCTGTATGTGTTCTTAAATGGACATAACTACATTATAGGACGTAACATTTAATAGCTCACAGAGAGCTAAGCAAGTAAATTCCTGTTACATACTTTGGTGTGATGATGAATGTTCATTAATTTAAATATTTATTGGAAGTTCCAGCAGTAATGAACTTAAACTGCACTTAAGTCTGACTAGAAACTGTGTCAGTACTGAGTGAGATCACGCTGATGAAGATTACAGTCTGGCTGACAAACGTGACAACTCTGTTAAAGGATGAAGCAGTGGAAACTAATGAACTGGTTCACTGCTGACACTGTCTTCTATGTCGCACAGAGGCTTAGCAGGCTTGTTAAACTCTTGCAATGAATGTTCTTATGTTTGTAACCTGTCGGACATTAACTGTTCATGTTGGCAATCATTATGTGAGGCTGTTGTTCCTGGAAATGCAAGAAACATACTCACTCAGAAAACTGTTCATAGGATGTACAGAGGGTTAATGAATTGTAATTAAAGGGCCAGTTCACCGGCAACGTTATATTCTTGCTCAGTATTCTGTCAAATCAGTTGAAGTCTGATCTGATTGGTTTAATGTACTTAGTCTAATATCCAAATCTAGAAAGACGTTTCTTTTTGGACTTTGAGGAACAATGACAAAAACAAAAACAAAGAACCTCTCTTACTGTATCTCAACTGATGTGGAGCCACGACATACTTGTTGTATTTATCCAGGTTGTAAATTGGCAGGTTGTAAATTTTCAGTCCTTGAATAAGCTGCCATAAAACAGACATTCGTTGTCTGTGACTGTGACTTTAGTAATCAGTTGAATTATCCTGTTGCACCACTATGAAGTGCTGCCAACATTTATGGTTTGAAGTGAAAACAACACTTCAATGGTTTACTGTGAACTTTGGTACAACAGTTCCCTTCACAATGAGTTGTAATAACTGTGGTGATCTCTAAGCTTTTCATGGTGCGCCATCAGCGGATAATAATTTGTCCAGAACTTTTGACCAAATGTCTGCAAAACTAATGACTTTCCTGTCAGTCTCAACTGTACTTTGTGATTAAGGTTATGCTAACCTAACATGATAAACATACCTGCAAAATCTCAGCATGTTAGCATCATCATCATCATCATCATCATCGAAAGAATTAAGATTAATTTTACAAATCTACCTGACTAATTGAAAAATTGAGGTTAAGACCCTACAGTAGCAGAGGATTTTAACATCTTATGCAGCCCTAGTGTGAATATCCTCAACATGTCTTTGTGTTCACCCCTGCAGGCTATGCATGTCTCGGTGAACCCTCTGTACTTCATGATACCTGCCACCATAGGATGTTCATATGCCTTCATGCTGCCAGTGTCCACACCACCCAACTCCATCGCCTTCGCATCAGGTCATCTCATGGTCAAGGACATGGTAAGATCCTCACACGGGCTATAAAACATACTGTCAATGAGTCACAGTTCATGATCAGATAACCTTGTGTTTTTTGTCCCACATTTCTCAGGTGAGAACTGGCATTGTCATGAACATCCTGGGTGTCCTCTCTGTCGCTCTGGCCATGAACACTTGGGGCATCGCCATGTTTGACTTGAACTCTTACCCAGAGTGGGCTCATCCTATTAACAAGACCGCTCTTTTTACTGATAAGCACATCTCATCTGTTCAGCCATTTAATGCTACACTCTGATCACAAATGCAGTTTCACACAAGTATCAGAAGATTGTATAAAGATTTAACACTAAACAGGGACAAAGGTCTGCCTGTAGACGTCCACCGTGTCACTAGAATGGCAAAATGCTCTGGGAGCTGTTACTTGTAATGCTTGTAAGGAGTTCATTATACGTACATGTGTCTGTTTTGGGCTCTTGAAAGTCAAGGTTTCATACTGTGAAAAGTTTTGCCAAGTTAAAGATGATGCTGCAAGTTAAAATCTGCTGCACTATTTTACCCTCTTAAACTCAACAACAACAGCTTAGAGCACTGAAGAGTGTTTTATATTTGTAAAACTCCAGCCGCACTGCAGAATGTGCTGTTTGTATTGTCACTACTAGGCTGACCTCTGCTGGAAACGTGAGAGACACCTCTACGAATAACTCTTTTAAAATATATATTTTGGCTTAAATCACTAAGAGATCATGTTACTTGTTTGTGTATTATATGGCACATGTGTCAATGCTAAAGCCATAACAGAAAACAATATTTTAAATCTTGTCTGAGCTGTCAATCCTGACTAATGAATGTGTAAATTTTGTTACATAAAGATCTACATTCATATAACTACTGTTACAAATAAATTTGTATTATGATGATTTAGTTGCATGTTGTTTATGTATTTGTACGTAATGAGTGCACAGGGCAGGTTTAATCTGGTATTTCTGGTAACTAAATATGTTTAACTTTTTAATAGATGCTGAAAATAAAACGTAGCCCTCAGCTGTCAGTTTTTGATAAGCTGTTACAGTATATAGTTATACTCCCAGTCTCCACTCATGTTAACACGTTTTGGCCGTTGCACACAAACACGCAGCATATGAATTCCTTACAATGTTTGCTCGGTGTTGTAAACTGCCTGGAGTCACATGGCCCCACAACAATGGCTAACTTGTGCGAGGCAGCCGTGGTTACTCAGTGTAAGCAGGGTCAGTGCAAAAGGTCTCCAGTGTTCGAATGCAAAACTATAAAACACTGCCCGCAGACCGGGACAGGATGTACAAGAGTGCCCAGCACAAACAACCTTTGACAGCACAGGTTTGAACCAAAGCTGATTTATATCTGTGCCAGATCAGAAATAGTTTCATTTGGTAATTATATGAAAATGATGTTTTTTGTTTTCATGAACTGAAACCATAAGTCTGCATTAAATCTCATTGTCTCTCTGCTGACAGAAAGGATCTCTTACAGTATTTCAAACTCATCCAAACACCTGACTAGTGAAGACACTGTGTGTTGTTTGAGGCTTTATTAACCTCATTCTGCTTCTAGATATCCAGCTAAGCAGAGAGCTTAACACATTTCCAAATACAAAAGGCTTTAACTGACCATTTCTTCGTGTCAACAATAGCTGTGGCTCAGTCTTACAGTACTTTGGAGCTAAAAAATACTAGAAACTAAGCATGATTTCTCAGAAAGTTGCAATAATATAAACTGATGACCATAATCTTATCCTACAGAGTTGATAAATTATCAGAGAGACTCACATGTTTCTGTTTGAAGTAATTACGGCCAAATATTAGCCTGGTGATTATAAGATCTGACTTTCAGAATTTCTCCAATTATTGATATTGCTATTTTTTTTAAAAAACAAATTCCATCTTATCTTAAATAGATAACATTAAAAATTAACTTCTTTCTTTCTTTCTTTCTTTCTTTCTTTCTTTCTTTCTTTCTTTCTTTCTTTCTTTCTTTCTTTCTTTCTGTAGTTACCACTGTTTTCTGTTTTCAATGTCCTGTCCACAACACTGTGATTGGTTATGTGTCTCTTTTAATTACAAATGCAAAACATGAATAAAATAAAGGCCTTTAACTACATTTTGCATTGGTGTTTGTCTTATTCAAAAATTTGAAAGCAAGATATATATATATTAATGCATATCGGTTCCAAACATTTATTGTTGTTTTTCCTTGATATTAATCAATATCAATATCAGATCTGAATAAACCATATCACATTGTGTTCAGCCAACAAACTCCATTGAGTTGGAAGAAAAAGCCTTTTCTCATTTAAAGATAAGTAAGTTGATTACTGAGAAAAATTAAGTTGTTCCAACTAGTTTTTCATTTAAATGATATTTAGGAGGATTTTAAAAATGTGATATGAACTTAATTACCATAATTATAAACACAGGTTTTTAGGTTGGAAAACATAATAAAATTAAGTTCCTCCAGTGTTCAGTTGTTGGGAAAGACACTTGAAATCCTGACCTTGAGGTCTTTAGTTATTAAGCCAATTAAGTTACTTCAACTAGTTTAAAATCAACTAATGCATAAATTTGAGTTAAAATTACATACAATGCTATGTTAATCAAATTACTGACATCACTATGTCAACCCAACCCATCAAAATCATGCCTGTAACTTAAAAGATGTATCTAACTCAATAACACAATACATTTTTGTCTTGCAATCAGGGACTGCATGGTGGATCGGTGGTTGACACCGTCACCTCCCAGCTAAAAGATCTCTGGTTTGCATCCCGGTTAAGACTGCATGGAGTTTGCATGTTCTCCCCGTGCAGCGTTAGTTCTCTCTGGGTTCTCTGGCTTCACCCACAGTTCAAAATCATGCTGAGGATAACTGGTGATTCTAAATTGTCTGTAGGTGTGAATGTGAGTGTGCTTGTTGTCTGTCTCTATGTGTAGCCCTGTGATAGACTGGTGACCTGTCCAGGAGTGTCTCCTGCCTTCACCCTAAGTCAACTGGAATAGGCTCCAGGGCCCCCACGACCCTAGTGAGGATTAAGCGGTGTATAGATAATGAATGAAAGGGTGGATGGATCTTGCAATCACTACAGCACTACATTGAGTGATAGGAGTAGGTCCCCTGACTTACTTCTGAGAGTGTAGCAACAGAAAATTGGTGCAAGTGACACTGAAAATGTGAATTCATACCTAGCTGTTTCTTTTTTCTGTTAGTGTTTTAGGTGGAAACTTTTCAACAGATTTATATTCAACTGCAGGAAAGCGTAGATTTCATACAGGAAACAAATCTGTAAGGAACCTCAGTGCAGCCATACAGTTAGCATAACGCTTTGCTTTTCGACTGGAGAACAGAGCTATATGTGAGCGCACTACAGTCATTTCTACATCATTCCGAAACTGCTCTTTGTATAGCGTGCCCTGTGTCACATTGTGTGTATGAGCGTGTCATGCCCCTCCATATGATGTTGTGTCATGTATGGTTCACATGGATAAGAGCTGTCTTTTGTTTCCCACATGGGAACTTGTTTTCAACCCACAAACACCAACATGACAGTGACTATTCAGCAAAGTTCCCCTTTTTACCTTCACAGTGCATCAACACTTCCCAATCCTGTCTTTTTTCTCACACACAGGATTTCTTAGAGAAAATAAGGTCCATCACAGAAAACATTGTTTTGCCATTCAGGTAAGAACTTTTATCTATTATAAATTATTTCTAAAAGAGTTTCTATTGTCCAATAACTTCCCAAGATGATATCTATCTTTACTGTGAATAGATGTATGAACAGTTAAACTTGTATCTATTGCATGGCAAACTTTGAAGAGAAAAAATATCTTTCATAGACCTACAACACTATTGTTTCACTATATTATTATGAGGATTAGCTGCAGGTGAAACATTATCTGCAGTTTCTGTTTTGTGTTGAATAATTAGGGATATTCTTTTATACATATATATATTTAGGGCAATGCATTTCCTATTTTAAATTAAAAGTGTGAGACAAGACCATTTGTGATTTTAAGGGGAATAATGTGCTGTAACTGTTTCAGAACAAATAGAATCTGGATGGTCTGGTCATTTTCAGTGCAGTATGTGTACATATATGTACTTGGTCAAAAAAGCTGTTTCGGATTTTGAAAGAAACTGTCAGTATTTACTTTGAGCACATAGCCTCATGAAAAGCCATAGTTTTATTGTACATTTGATTAATTAATTAAGATATCATGTGTCAAATTGTTATATTTAGAGGTGCTGCTAAGTGTATTTTAAACTTTGGACAGAGGCTGGGCACAAACTACACCATAACTGTCGGGGAGTTTACTTTTTTCCCACTTTTTCGTGGTCAGAAATGTCACATACAGCATTTATACAGTACCTGATGTAGCTTTTATTACTTTATCATTATTTTTATGAATCAGTATGTAAGCAATTAGAAGAGGAAACCAGGTAAAAAATTAACTGCAATTGCCTCCCTTCTACATCATGGGGGGTTAGGTTTGTTTTTCTGTTCTGTTTTTTAGTGGTTAGCATCAAGTAAGGTTGTTTTTTTGTGTGTTTTTTATCTCTGGGTTAAAGTGGATGAACTTTGTGATACTGCACTGCTGCGTTTCTATGTGACTGCAAGAACAGCTTGACTACTGGTATCTTTATTAACGTGATTAATCACTCAAACACATGACTCATACACTTATAATAGCGAAATCTTTTTTAAAACATGATCCATGATGATATGGATATAGAAAAAATAGAAAAGCATGGCAAAAATAGCATACTGTACAGTATTATGGACCACCCAAAATCATATTTTCAGGGGAGCTCATGATTATAAAGATGAGTCCTGCTCCACCTGGCTAATCTGTAGTTCAAGACTGGCCAGAGGAAGACTAGCTGCTGCTCCTGAATCCAATCTGATGATAGCGTCAGTGCTTTACTATAGCTCCAGTTTTGCAAAAAACTGAGACTGAGACTTAGATGAGAAAATCAAATCAAAGCCACTCTCTTGTCTGACTGTTCAATGTGAAACTGGAGAATCATGCAATTAGATTAGTTTAGTCTGGTTCTATGAAACCAAGCAACCCTGTCCTGCAAAAAATATGTTCCCGTACAAGTAAACTACTTTCTCATTTTTGTTTTGAGACATGTTTTCTCCTTCAAAAAACAAGACTGTAGGGGCGCCGCGATAGCTCACCTGGTTGAGCTGGCGTCCCATATACAGGCGCTAAAGTCCTCAATGCAATGGTAGTGAGTTTGAGTCTGACTCATGACACTTTGCTGCAGGTTCTTCCCCCATTCTTCTCCCCCACTTTCCTGTCTCTCTCTTCACTATATTGTCCAATAAAGGCTCAAAAGGCCAAAAAAAACCCTTAAAAAAAACCCAAGACTGTAATGTAATAGGAAGCATGTAGGGAGGAAGGAGGTGTAAGTCAACAAGAAAAACGTTCACCCAGGAAGCTGTGGTTTGCATCTTGTGAAGGACCCTTAATCTCAGACTTTCCTTTTATTTTGACACACTTACCTCAAGTTTTCACTCACAATTTGCTGAGGTTGAGGCACCAAAATTATTTGGTTAGGTTTAAGAAAGTAGCAAAGCTTGGGTTAAAATTTAAGCCTTTTACAACATTATTGAAGCTTCTCCTTCATTTTCTGGGTCACCAGGGTGATGAGTTTCTCCAATATGTGATGTGTTGGAGACAGTAAAGCAATAAAAGAAAAGAAGAAGATAAGCTGATTGGAAATGTGTTTGTGATACGTTGTTAATAAATGTTAGGAGAAATTAAGTTATATAGTTATACTTATATATAGTTGTATATAGATCTTGGACTCTATGTAGAGATGGACAAACCATCATCAAGGGGTTTCCTGAGCAGCAGTGGTGAATCTCAGTGTGGCTCGAGCCGTCACCACTTTGGCACTATCTGACTCCTCCCTGAATCCTGGCTAACCCTTAACGGAAAAAAGAGGTAGCACGCGAATCAAGCTGAGGTGGGACATGCAAACATCTTTAGGCTTATAACACCAACCACATGTCATTCAAAGCAGCCAGGACCTTAACTATGCATAACTTTAAACCTTAAATCCATTTAAATGGGTGAGTTGTATAAAAATTCACCTCCGTAGAGTTTTTCTGAATGGAGAAATTAGCAATAGAGACCAAATCGTTTTTTTGTATCAGGCCGGAAATATGTTTATTTCTCCTGTAATGTTGTACATTTTTGTACATTTTAACATAAAGGTCAATGGGGATTGACTCGCAGTAGGTAACAGCCTCAAGTGGCCATTTGAGGAACTGCAGTTTTTAGCATTTCAGTTATTTTTTGTCAGCCCCAGAGCGTTCCACTTAATACGGATGAGAAAGGGGTGAATTGTGGAAGCATCATATTTAAAAGACAAATATGACATTGATATTGAATAAACATTTTTCTTGATATGTTGCTTCTTTCTCTCCTCAGGGCCAGAATGGGATCATGCAGACAGACGATAAAATCTTTCCTGTTTTATCTCTGGGATGTTTTCTCTAAACCAACTCCTGCCGGCAGAGAAGTCCTAACTCTGCTGTCTCTCTGTTTCACACTTGCCATCCTTACTGGTGGCCTGCTTCACCACTGGCTGTCAAAGACTCTCAGATATGATTACGAAGCATCCGTTCAGACAGCCTGCATTTACAGCGTGGCCATGTTGCTGGTGTCCTTCCTGTGTCACCCCCTGCGCTGTGTGTTAACCATGACTCTGCCCACCGTCTGCACCAAAGAGGGTCGCAAACTGCTCATCTCAGCATCTGTCATGATTCTTGTGCTGAACGTCGTCCCTAACATCTCAGTCAACGTCGGGGCGGTCGTACGCATCCTCAAGTGCACTGCTGAAGGTTTTACAAAGACTTTATTAAATGTATCCGAACCCTTTAACAATGTTAAGCGGGACCTTGTTGAAGAAGCGATCAAAGTGAAGCGGGAGGACTTGAGCATTGTCACCAACTTAAGGACTTTAGATCATTTCACGCACGTCAATGTGTCAGGAGTCAAAGGCAGATTCACGAAGATGATTGGGCAGATAGAGGTCAACTTCTCATATGCCAGGAACCTGCTGAGAGAATGCAAACTGCTGTCAAACCGGATTCTTGCTGCCATTTTTGTTGCTTTACTAATTCTTGAATCTGCGCGCTACTTGAAATCTTATCTGACATCAGTTCAGTTTGATAACGGCTTCACCTCTAAAGAGCTCCAGCAAAAAACACCTCATGCTGGTACTAAAAAGCCAGCTAAAAATAAAATCAATCTCCAAAACTGTAAAATAACAACTCAGGAATGTGCTTCTTGTTTCGTATCGCTGGTTGTGGTGACGTTATATTTCATTGCTATAACTTTAATAGTAGTTTTGGATCATGCTGTCTATCATATAGTTGAAATGATTGTGCCGTGGCTGCTGGATTTTCCACCTACGTCCGCAATTATCAGCGTCAATTATAAGGTATGGCAGCACAAAAATGTTTTGCTTCAGTTTTTGCTTCCTCCTGTATTCAAGTTTTCATATGTTTGCTTTTGTTTTAGGTTCAGTGGTTCCCCCCTGCTTTTTGTATCATCCCACAATCGTGCATCACACGGGAGCTGACAAACTTCCACAGAGACTACAAGTGGAACTTCAGCCCCGAGCCGTCGCTCTGTGATGTGACAACTTCAGCTCCGAACCTGGGAGTCACACTCGTGCTGGGATGCCTCTGGCTGATGAGCTACTTTATGGTGTTCCTTGAGGTTTATGCCAGGCGGCTGCGCAGAAAAATCTCTGCATCCTTCTTCAGAGAGCAGGAGGAGAGGAGGGTGGCTTACTTGATGAGGAAAATGCATGAGAAGCAGAATAAGAAAGAGCATAAAGAGACTATTTCTGTTGGTGTCTTTAAGTAAAATGCCACAACTACTATTGGATGGATTGCCAAGAAATTTGGGTCACCCGTTCACATCCCCAAAAGGACGTTCTGTAATAGTCTATCTGATGCCATCATCAGACCAAGATCTGATCCAAAGATGGAAGGATGTGTGGAACTTTGTAGATTGTGTGTATTTTATTAGCTGTCCTGTTTGTCTAGTTTCAACATTTTTTCTTCTATGTTAACATGTCCACATAATGTTTTTTATATGCCAGAAGACACATCATGAGCAGAATTAGCGGACAGTGCCATGGCTGAGCAATTCTACCTTGAAGCAGCAGTGCATCAATGACAGTCTCAAAAACACAGATTCAGACTTCCAGGGTTTCATATGTAACAAACCTAAAAAAAAACAAAACATTGATGCCTACTTATACAGTGGAACTTTCTGTATCACTATTCATCTTTAGAATCAGTTTACAGTTCGAACATGGATCACTGAATGACTTCTGTACTACAAGTTGCTATTGTTTAGTGCAGAGTAGTTTTACCATGTTTGAGCAGTCATAGGTGAGCTAGTGTGCTTGACCTGCAGCGAGTGGAGAGAAGTGGGGGCTTGAAGGATTCACACATTCTAGAGGAAGCAACAGCGCAGAGTTACATCCAACCCATTATTATCATGTCACACACTTCTAAATATATCATTCTGATACACAGAGAGGAGATTTTAATGGTTCAATTAATGGCCGACGAGGAACTTTAGTTGTGACCTGCAAGGTGACTGCAGATGGAAATTAGCTTTAAGTAAACTCTGGAAAAATGAATCAAATTGAAACATTTCTGTTTAAAATTGATTGTGACCTTACAATGATAAACATTCTGAGCATCATGCTGACATCAGCATTTAACTCAAAGCAGGAGTGTGTCAAAGCACAGCCTCACATGGATGCCCAGGCTTAGTCTTGTTACCTTTGTACATTTTTTCTTTCAGGTTTGCATCGTTCGGCGCTCTTACTGTGTTTCTGTTTTTGCAAAACATGTACATGTACTGAACATAGCACATCCTGTGTATGAGTCATTCTCACAACACCTTCTGCAGGCGCATACCCCACTTAAATCCCACCTCTCAGGCGTTTGTGGTTTTTAAGATGCACCGATGCATTTGCTCAATTTGCACCGACCTCGTCAGTTGGTAACAGATTTTTTTTTTTTTGCCCACCGAAAGGTCACAGAGAACACATTTTGCTGCATAGTTGTTTTTTTTAAAAGTGTGTCTAGTGTTGCCCCCCCCCCCCATTGTAATTTAATCTTTCTTTCTTTCTTTCTTTCTTTCTTTCTTTCTTTCTTTCTTTCTTTCTTTCTTTCTTTCTTTCTTTCTTTCCACTAGATGCCAGTGTTGTGCTTTGGCAGATAAAACAGAACCCAATACACAGTAGTATTTCATATCAGGAAATGAACAGCAATAGATTGGGTTTTACTTTTTGTTTTTTTGCTTTGTTTTTAAAGCCTACATAGTTTTAATAGATTAAATTAATCTGATTCATGCACATGTCCAATAACTCACCAGCCTATTTTAATCAGTGTGGCCTTGCAAAAAAAGAAAAAAAAATCATTTCCTTTATCTGAAAAAATCCTTGCATATCAGTATGCTCCTGTATAAAATTCCCGTGAGGCTCCAGAGGTTTATTTTAAGATCTCATCCCAGAATAGAATACTTCTTTATCATCTATTTTTACTCTTGAGTTTTTGTCCACTTCATGATTGTCTCAAAATTTCGCAGCCTGTGTAAAGATGATTTACTGTTTTTCTCAGAAATGATGAATTATTCATACGCTGTCTGTTACTATGAATTCTCACATGAGTGTGTTGCATATTATGTGTGTGACATCTCTGCAGCCAACTGTGGGCTGAATCTTGTTAGAAATGCACTGGACTACAAGACTGATTATCATTACCATGTAAATAAATCTCTCAACATGCACTTGGCCCGATTTTTATTGCTGCATCTTCCCATCCCATTACATTAAATGGAAATATTTGGGATGTTTTATATATATTTTTGCAAAATGTAGTCTGACACATTTGGTCAGAATACATTTTGCACTAGCAAGCATCTGGAAATGCAACATACAGAAACAAATACAAGAGTGTGCACTGCTGAAGATAAGCACACTAAACGTGATAGTACAGGACGGACTTCTTAGTATGCAGCAGCTCCGTCGGACAAGAACTGTTCTGCAGGATTTTTTCTCTTTCTGCAAAGCCATCATATGTTCATTACAGGCAGGCTGCACACTGAATGTTCTTCAATTGAACTCTGTTCTTCTATAATGCAAGATGCCTGTCATCTGTCATGTATTAATATTCCCACACACAGTCCTGTCCACAGATAGAGGGTTAAGGAGCTTTTCAGTCTGCTTTCACTGCTTATAGAACCAGGTCCGATTATTTTGGACAATCAGAACACCTAATTATTATTTTTTTTCTGCTGCTGCAGAGCAAGACTTTAACAGTATCAGCATCTGTAATAGTCGCACTGCCGGAAGATGTGAAAGCGCTCTCAAATGTGCATCATGGGAATTAGCAAGAATCTTAAACTTAAAATGTCGCTTCTTGTTTGTCCCTCAGGGGACAAGACATTTTCTAATTCTACACTATTTGCAAACCCAGAGAGTTTAATACTGTAAATGTGCCTTTTCACAGAAGCATTAAGTAAATTATGTCTGCTGGAGGCAAATCAAAGGTCTGCTTCATAACTAGTGCCATTTCAACTGAATGGCCAATCACTGAGGTGGATGGTGTGTTCAATTGCAAGCTACATCCTTTGTTCTTTTAGTAATTACAGGGTTTATGTGATAGCTACAGTGACATTCTGAGATTAGATGTTGAGATGAAATGGATTTTTAAGTTGGTGAGTGTACACGGTGGTGTGGCTCTAGCGGTGTGAGAGCGAGGGAGGGGTGCACTGGGAGAACAGAGAGGGAGAGAGACAGATGTGGAGGACGAGAGCAACTCTGGAGGAGGACTGAGCAGTAATCATTGTTTCTTGGCTGATTGCACCTGAGCGCTGCAACCGTGTCAGAGTGAGAGCTGCCTTTTGCAAATTATGGTAAGCTGCCCATTTATATTTATTTATTCTCTCGTTATTTTATTTCCCTAACCTCAATCAGCTGTAATTATGTATGTTTTCTTCTTGCTAAAGAGTACTCTGACTTCTTTTTTTTTTTTTAGAGCAGCTTCTTTTTAATCACTGCAAATATGTATTTTAGCCTTGTGACATTTTTTAAAGGATCAAATAGTTGCAAATGATGGCTTTTGTGTGCACTTTGTCACATGCAGAGGGCAACAAACCTGTCACTGTGTCAGGGTTTAAATTTTCCATCACAGTCAAATAGTTAATAAGATCAACATATCAGCTATGAGAAACACAAAGTTTAAAAATAATGCTGGTCTTTGGTAAGTTTATCTTTCTGTGCTCATAACTGTGATAAATTTGTAATGAATGGAAGTTGCTAATTGTGCTTCTAATGTGTCTTTTGTACTTGTGGTGAAAATTACTATTTCAATAATATATTTCAGGTTAAAGAGACTGTCAGTAGCATCAGTCATTTTGTTAGGTGCCCCAAAGTGGCTGTAATATTTATAAAAGAAGCAGAGGAAGAATTCAGGTGATGGTATTTAAGGGTGACAAAGTCTGCAAAGGGAGGAGGTTGGGGTGGATGGATGGTTTGACAAAGCCCTGGGCTGGAACAATGGGAGACAACTGTCTTATTTCCTATTTATATCAGCATGTCTCATGAAGTAAGTTTTACCTAAACCAGGATTTTTCAGTAAATCTAACCTAACAAAGCCCTTGACCACAGTGTCATTACATCATAAAACTATTCTTCCCTACTCAACTTCCCTACAGTCAGTTGTTACAGTTGACAGCACAGTCAGTTGATATTTTCATGCTGATGTGGCATCAGATCTGATCACGTTTCTTTATGTCAGAGGTCAGGGACAGATTCTGGTTTTTGTTGTTGTATATGAAGGATTTGATACTTTTATGTAAAAAGTACCCTTATTGCACTTTGCCTCTTTTAGTCATTAACAGTGAATACATGCAATATTCTGAGACATTTACTTTTTTTTTTCTTTTTTTTTCCCCCCAAAACAAAGGTCCAATTAAAATATTCATGATGATGGGGAGATTGTGCTTTTTCAGGAAGTGAAATCTAACATTTAGTCTCCTGCTCCACCACAATCTCTCTCATTTTCAGTAACAATTGTTTCTCTCCATTTCTGTTTCAAGGATTCTCACTTGTGCCCCTGAAGATTAACTGAATTGTTGGACTTGAACAAGATGGAGAACAATACGACCATCTTTCAGGATGTCACTCAGGTTGTAAATCTGACACAAATACCTCTGAACCCACTCGAAGAACAAGTCATAACAATATTTTTGACAATGCTCATTTGTGGAGTTGGGATTGCTGGGAACATCATGGTAGTGCTGGTTGTTCTTCGCACTAAACACATGGTGACCCCGACTAACTGTTACCTCGTCAGCCTGGCCGTGGCAGACCTCATTGTGCTCCTGGCTGCAGGTCTTCCCAACATCTCTGATGTTGTAGCCTTCTGGATATATGGCTACACAGGATGCTTGTGCATAACTTATCTTCAGTACCTCGGCATTAATGTGTCGTCCTGCTCCATCACAGCGTTCACCATCGAACGATACATTGCTATCTGCCACTCCATAAAGGCACAGTTCATATGCACTGTTTCCCGGGCCAAGAGGATCATAGCTGGAGTCTGGATCTTCACCTCGCTCTACTGCACCATGTGGTTCTTTTTAGTGAACACAAATGAAACTGTCTACACCAACGGGGTGGTGGTCACCTGTGGCTACCGTGTGTCCAGGAGCCTCTACATGCCGATCTATTTCCTGGACTTCACTCTGTTTTACGTGATCCCTCTCATTGTGGCCACTGTGCTATACGGGCTCATTGCAAGAATTTTGTTCATGAGTCCATTGCCGTCACATCTGAATGACCGAGCTGGAGGAGGATCAGTTCACCAGGGTCACTCCAACAGCACAGGCAAGGCCAGCAAGGGCGCAGTCTCTGCAAGAAAACAGGTATAGACCAACTCACAGTTCAGAGAGAGAAAATACTGCAGTCTTATGAATAATCCTGATTAATAATCTCTTTTTTTGTAGTTGTTTGTGGTAAATGTAAAAATAAAAAAAGTGAAGCTCAGATATGACTGTGCACTCACATTTATCATTTGTTCATAAAATGACTCTATGGTTTGCATTATGAGTCTGTTGATCCACTTTGGTCCAGACTGAATGATCAATTGAAGTACCAAGAAATTCTGAATCCCTTGTGTTTTTTTTTTCTCAAGAATCAGCCAAAAACTGACATTGTTAGAGTAAATATGTCTCAACAACTATTAGATAGATTCCTGTGAGATTTAGTTCAGCCATTCACTTGCACTCAGCATTAAGTGTACTCACTTTGGAGACACTTCGATATGGCATAAGCCTCACTAGATCAAGATTTTAAGTTGCCCAAAAGATTGGTTTATAACCAAATACCTGCAAAAGTGATAACATTCTCAAACACCTGATTTGGGTATTATCATGCCATTACATAGCTTCTATCATCGCTGATCATTCCTGTACATATGGGTCGGTATGGACCTTCTCCACTTTCTTGTAGGCTTAGTAGATGCTTTGTCTTGCATTCTGATGATTAATAAAGAGAAAACAACCCTGATAAATTATCAAATGTCTTGCAGTCATGGGAAATCTCGGGTGGATTTGTCACTCTGGAAAACCTACAGGATGAAGCTTAAACTGCAGTAAATGTAGCAGCAGAGTGAATTTTAACCTAAACCACGATCCTTATATAAAACTAACCAAGTAGTGGTGTCTAAACTTAGCAAATTACTAACTGAAAACACAAGTAAACACTAGATGAAAAACAGTGGGTGAAAGCAAAAGTCAAAGCGTAATTTAAGTTTAAAAATAAAGCTATAATTATGGCCTAAGACAAGACACTGTATCCACTGTCGAAATCAAATTAATGCTTTCCACATCCAGTCGGGCTGATACTAAATATCAAATGACTCAGATCAATTCGGAGGCAAAGAAAAGAAGAAGAAGATGAAATCTTGATATGGATATTCTTGGTTGCAATTAATTCCTAAAATATAATAAGACCATGCATGTGTCAGAGTATTTGAACAACAAAGGAGTAGCATCAAATATTAACTCACAATAATCATGTGCTAATATTATGTCAGATCAAATGTGGCCCTTTGCAGCGAGCATATCATACAACTATGAAAATGGCCTCCACATAGGGGCTGTTTAGGGTTTAGAGTTTTTTCTTCCAAATGTACCAAACTGAGTGGTCAGTGCCCTCTTTTGGGAAGGAACCCAAGTACATGCTGGTTTGTCTGTCCGAATGGTGTGTCTAAATGCTATTTTTTAGTGATTATCCCCCAGGTCTCCAGGATAGCGGGCCTTTAGGAACACTTGAGCTGACAGTTTTGCGCAACACAATGTATAAGTGGAACTGCAGGCTCTTAGAATTGTCATCATGAGCATGTTAGTATACTGACATTAGCGTTTAGCTCTGCTGTAGTGAGGTACCATCCCAGAGAGATGCTTGTGTGTCTCGTTGACTCTTATGAAGCATCCTCAGCAGCCCTCACACAGCAGTACAACACTGAGTCACAGCATACTGTGTGCCTGTTGAGATAATTGTGCTCTTGGTCATTAATGTTCCTTATTTCTCTGATCTGGAACAGATAACAAAGATGCTGGCTGTGGTGGTCGTCCTCTTCGCCTTGCTCTGGATGCCTTACCGAACACTGGTGGTGGTCAACTCCATCATCGACCCGCCTTACCACAACACCTGGTTCCTGCTCTTCTGCCGCATGTGCATCTACACCAACAGTGCCATCAACCCCATCGTCTATAACCTCATGTCCCAGAAGTTTCGCGTTGCATTCAAAAAGCTCTGCAAGTGCAGCTGGCGACACAAGGAGGCCGAGTACAATGTGCCGATGTATTACAGCGTGATGAAGAACTCAACGAGCAACGAGCCAGTCACAGAGCAGGAGGAGGTCAGCGGGCACACCGCCAAAAGGTTCACCTCACCACCAACAGATAATGAAGCAAGCGCACTCAGCACTTCTTAATGAAGACGTTGATGAGTTTGTTATATTCATTTAAAAAAAAAAAAAAAACTGTGTGTGCATGATGATTTATTTATGAAAATCTCCCATTTTGATGTCTAGGTTTTGTTTAAAAATATACTGACTAGAATCTGCAGATTTTCTTCTTGATAACTGTGAAGCAAGTTTTATATGTGGTGTTGTAGTTGTGGTACTTTTGCATCAGTATTGTAACAACGTTGTAAATACAGAACAGTCTATCAGTCCAAGCTTTAGTGTACTTTAGACTACTTAGCAGGTCATAGTGGTATTACAGTGACGTCAGTGTTACACAAAAAATAGTAGTTTCTCTGAAATGCATTTGGAAGTTTTCTATTTACCATTTTAGTGCACAGTGACAATATTCAGGACCAACGAACATTTACATTTTTTATGCATGCGTTACTCTTGCTTTGGGTTTATTTATTTTGGAGGTTATGTTGAGACTTTATGTTAGTTAGTTTCATCGAGAGCCATTTCCGTGAAAGTAAATCCTGTGTTAGTTCCCCCTTTTATAACAAGTGTGCTTGTGCTGTACTTTTTATTGCTGGAGAGTCCTATGCACTCAGATGCACCACATTTTTTAACAGCACTGATGACACACAACACAGTCCATTATTTTCCTCTTTTATGAGCACTAAAGTAATGCCAAAGTCCTTATAGGCAAGTTTCGCCACTCGGTAGCCATTTTGATAATTAGTTATTTAGACCTAAAACACCAGGTCTCTATCTAAATGAATGGAGACAGAGTCATAAGTGTAATTTTAGTGCTCACCTGGACATAAAAATTCCATGTTTAGAATCACCTGTGAAATCTGATAAAGTTTGCCTGTGACTTTACCCTATACAAATGTGTCAGTGCAACAAAAAATCTGGCTGGATGTTTCCTGGTACGAGGAGTCGTGCGTCATATAACCACCATCTTAGTCGCTATAATTCTCCCATTGATTTCTATTCAGGATTCTTTAAGTCTAGTGGGAATCACCTTGGCATGACCTGCTTCTGATGCCGAGGCAATTCTGAAAGTCAAACACTGAGAAAAGTTAGAAAAGAATCAGGGATTACGTTAATGTCTGTTGTCTAATACATCCTAAAACAGCAGCACTTTTCCAGCTATCAGATAGCGTTCTCACAGTGTTGTCCAACATTACTTCTAAATATGTTAAAGTTTTTATCCAAGGTTCAAAGAATGTTTTAATGATATTTAACATCACCAACAATGTTCCTGTGAGGTTAAAATGTTTTAAAGTCAACATTCAGTGGATGTTTGGAGATGTGTTCCAAGGGAACAAAAGAAGAACATTCTTAAACCAACATTCAGAAAATGTTTTCTAGATCTTTCTGAGGCCTCAGAGGATTCTTATAATATGTTCTGGTGATGTGGTTTATTTACAAGGATTTAGCTAAGAATGTTTTGGCGATGTGGTTGAAGGAACACTTTATAGAATCTATTAAACATTCCTACAATGTTCCACAGTGTTCCATGACGACAAAAAGACAGTGCTCTCAATGCAAAGTCTGGTTTTCATGTTAGCACCAAACTTTTTGAAAAAACAAACTTCCCGCTAAGAACAACACCAGAACGTTTTTCTCCGAACATTTTTAATCAAGATAAATTCTACCTGGGTTGTGTTAAGTGCTAATTAGCAAATGTTAGCTTGCAGACATTTGAAATTAAGATGGTGAACATGCTGAACGGGATTCCTACTTAACATTAGCATCTTAGCTTTGTCAGTGTGAGCGTACTATCATGCTAACATTACAGTTCAGCTCAAAACTTCACAGAACTGCGCACGTGGCTGTCAGTCTTACTTTTGTTTATTCATTTATAAGCACTGTGTTGATGTATAAAGGTCAATATCTAACCAGCTTAGCATGGTTTTATTTTGGAAAGCTAACTACCTAAACTACATAGCTTTAAACAGCCTTGGTCCACCACATATTTTTACATATGTTGCCTGACTAGACTCCCTATCTAAACTTGACTTACAGCTCTCTTACTCTCCTGTTAGTTCTACCATGTATGAGAACTTCCACCATTATTGCTGTTAATTAATAGGGCTAACATGAAACTCACAGATTAGCTCCACGTAGTTTCAACCTGACTAGAGGTCTAAATTAGCCAGAATGATTGAAATCATCTATGTGGGTGTCCGTGGCCTTCAGTGTTTCAAGTCTCAGTCTGTAGCGCGCAGAGTGTTTTGCATCATAAAAACTACCTCCTCATCCATTCACTGAAATTATGTCTGACTCCAGAACAACTCGTGCAGAACAAGCTTGAATCATCAGGTTTCTGGTGTAGGTTTCAAGATGCAATGAGCATGAAAAACATCT
Organism: Stegastes partitus; assembly: GCF_000690725.1. Classification (NCBI taxonomy): domain Eukaryota; kingdom Metazoa; phylum Chordata; class Actinopteri; family Pomacentridae; genus Stegastes; species Stegastes partitus. The sequence continues at coordinate 1,470,203 of NW_007577751.1, read as the reverse complement.
GCCAAGTCAGAGAATGAAACTAAAGTTGTCGTTTTAGCCACAGGCAAAGCACAACATATCTGACAGTAGGCGTGCTATTGAAAAAAAAAGTGTGATGCTAACTGTGGTCAACAAGTTTGCATCTCTCTCGTCTTACTGCTGTCCTGTCTCTGCATCTTAACATATCCGGCTTCCTACTTGTCAATCCTGTATAAAGTGTGTAGAGGGCACCAATATGGGGCTCATGTATGAAACACTTACACAATCTGTTTGATATATTATCTTTCTGTACTTAACATTTTGTAAACAGGCTCATGGTTTTCCTATGGTATTTCCAAAACCTTTTACATCCCTAAATGTATAATTCCTCTATTTATGACAGTTTTGTGTGCTGAATTAAAATACATATTGACAACATTCACCCAGTATTTCTTTCATACAATGAAGATTTAATGCAGATTTGAACAAGTTGAGATAAAGCTGCCCCTGAATGCACTTATAATTCTCCTCTGTTTTTATTTATATTAAGTGGTCTAAATCTCCCAACAACAAAACAAAGCATGGCTGTATATGGCTAGATTCTACATGTTTTATGATCAAATAAATGTCATGAGGGCCTGAGGAAAATAATCAGTGTTAGAGGCATAGATCAGCTCTCTTGCACCCACAGCTGCTATTTCAGCCCTAAGGTGTGAATTTGAACCAAAAATGTATTGTTTTTGAGGGCAGTTCTTGTTTTATTTTGTTATATGGCATCTGACATAATGATCTTTTCTGTAACTGACGGCCTTCTTGTGTTTTCAAACACTTTTTCGGTACTGGTTTCTGTATCATTTGGCCTTTTAACATGATATTATACATCTTAGATTGAGAGAAAATGTCAGACATTTTAATTTATTCCTCAAAGAGATGTAAGGTTTTAGTCTTTAGAATACAATCCTCTGCTTGTTGGGTCAAAATTGTTAGAAACAATCCAGACAAACATGACTCAAACTAATGCTGGCCACTTTCTGCAGAGATATAACTTCATCCTTCACAAATCCTGAGAGGTTACTTAAGTTTGTATTCTTGTTTGACAGCATGCTTTGCATGGAAAAGCCTGTTCTTAACAAGGCCGTGTCAGATCACAGATTTATTCAGTCTCCTACAGAAAATAACCAGCAAGGTGATGTCTGAAAACAGCCCCCTCTGTATTACAATGGAGAAATTCAGTGATTCATAAACAGTTTAGAGTGACAGTCAAGGACTTTTTATGATAATTTTCCTCCTGTTGTTTTTTCCACCAAAGAATGACATCTTGTGACTGAACAGTAAATGTGGACATTTTTGACGTTTATGTGTTTCATTAGCTGCTGAGAGCAGTTTTAATTCAGGTTCTTTGTTCCTTACTCTGAAATTGTGCCAACTCACTTTGCACTAAACCTTTAACAGCATGAATGACATTCAAATGTCACTGAAACAAACAAACAAATACAGAAGCCTCAATAGTTGCAATTATTTCACAGCAATTTTAATGTTAATGAAGTGTTGCTCATTTGAAATTTAAATGTAACTGAGAGAATGGTGAAGTTTTTCTAACAGAGGAAACAAAGTTGACAACAAAATTATTCTAAAATAGACAATACGTTTGTACAGCTTTGGAAATGATTATTAGACTACCTGTTGTTCCCTTTGCATAGTCTGCACAGCAGGTTTTCAATACTGACAACTTAGATAGAATTTTATTATAGTGGATTAAATAATTACAGCACCTTCTAAAAGACATAAAAAGTCCAAATTCACTCCAAGTGGTTCAGAACATTTTTTGAGTCGTCACTATTTTGTGTATAAATTGTATCACATAAATAAATCATATAAATCAACACATAATCCAAACTACATTCTAACTCAACAATGCCTGAAAGAAGAGAAGTAAGAGAGCAAGAAGACGGCTGTCCAAATCAACTTGAAGAAGACAATTCAGTATGATTCCATCAAGAACCACAAAGGAGGCAGAAAACAGCGATCACAGTGGACTAATAATGTTTATAAAACTGTATAAAGTCAAAGTTCCCAACCTCTTTTCCACATCTTGAATCATTTAGTGCAGATCACAGATATTTATGAACTAATCACCACAGAATAATTCCTTATTATTTGCAAATTCACTTGTTTCACTTTAACATTTTGGTGCTCTGTGATGTAAACTATTAGTCTACTCTTTATCTTTAGGAAAATACGTTTATTTCCTTACTGGCTAGGAATTACATCAGAGGGTAAATACCTCTTTCCAACTGGTTTGGTCTTCGTGATGCTACGGCTATTTGCCAATTAGCTTAGCTTAGCATTAAGATCGCTAACGGGAGAAAACAGTTCACCTACATTTCAAAGGTAACACAATCCTAGAAATTTAAGTGTAGAATTAATGACCTTTAAAGGAGCTTGTAGGTGGAGTTGGTGACCTTTGAATAGACTCAGATAGCTGTTGTCTCAGTTCACAGTATTTAAGCTAAGCTAAGCTAACTGGATGCTGTCTCGAGCTTTGAATTTAGTGTAAAGCTATGACAATGGGGACTGCACGGTAGCTCTGTGGTTAGCACTGCTGCCTTGCAGCTAGAAGGTCGCCACTTCACGTCCTGGTGAGGACACATTGGAGTGGAGTTTGTATGTTCTCCCTGTGCAGCGTGGGTTCTCTCCAGGTTCTCTGACCTCCTCCCACAGTCCAAATACATGTCGAGGTTAATTGGTGATTCTAAATTGTCCGTAGGTGTGAATGTGAGTGTGCTTGGTTGTCTGTCTTTAAGTGTAGCCCTGTGATAGACTGGTGACCTGTCCAGGGTGTCTCCTAGGCAACAGCCCCCCGCGACCCTAATGAGGATTAAACGGTGTATAGATAATGGATGGATCTAACAATTTAGTCATAGTTTCAGTTTATGTTGTAGGATTCAGAAAGAAAGCAAGTAGTTATAATTATTGGTTAAAACAACCAGTGTACAGTTTAAAAATCAGGCACAGAGCAGTGACGGATTTCATTCCTGTTGACATTATGTACGTTATGCAAGTACAGCAATGTGCTGCATCGTTAAAACCACCTGCTTAGTACTGTTTATTTCCAGCTCAAAACAGCTGAGACCCATCAGGCTATATTTGACTCACTGGATGTAGGTTGCAGGTATCAGGGTGTTATTGGCTGTGGATTTCGAATGGTTTCTCCACCCCTTCTGCTGTATATGTGTTGCCAAAGTGTTGGATTGTTCAGTAAATTAGTCATTTTAATAGCAGTGTTGGCATCCCTGCATGCAAACCAAAACAATTCCTCTGTCACTAATTTTAGGGGACACCATCCCTGTATTCTGGGCTTAGTCCTGATCATGATTGGTTTAAATATTAACAAGTCAGAGGTTTTTTTTGTTTGTTTGTTTGTTTGTTTGTTTGTTTGTTTGTTTTTTCCGGGGCAGGGGGGGCGGGGGTTGTTCAACAGGAGAATCATAATGAAGTGCAGCCAGACCATTCTGCACATTACTGTGATAGCACTAGACAACAGTTGGACCGTATGAGACTAATCCAACCTTGATCACTGGCAGCTGTGGTGTCTAGTGACTTGCAGATGCTCAGTGGGATCTGAGGAGTTTGGAGGCCAGTTCAACACCTTGTGCCTTTCCATATTCCTCAAGCCATTCCTGAGTTGTTTTTGAAGTGTGACCACTAGAGTGCCCTTGTCACGGGGGGTGTATTTGGTCTGTAATAATGTCCTAGTGGGTGGTACGGGTCAAAGTAACATCCACGATTCAAAGTTTCCATTATGATGTTATCAGTGTTATTTGCTTCGGCTGATCGGTGTTTATTAATCTACAATGTGTGTATAAACAGTGAACTGGATTCTTCACATTTTATGCACCATCAAACTAACTACTGTTACACAATAAACCAGTCACTGACATTATATTTAAAGCTGGGACGTCACTAACGGGCAAATTCAAGGCTTTAATGACCAGATAGACGCAGCTATTGCGCAGATTGTTGTGGTCCGTGGAAATGTGAACCAAACAAGTGAGGTAATTCACAGCGGAAAACGCCGTGGCTTCTTATTACTAAACTTTCTTTAACTTCTTAGATTCTGTAAGGCTGCAAGGTGGATCAGTGGTTAGCACTGTTTCCTCGCAGCAAGGTTCCCGTTTCGCATCCCAGTGGGGACATTGCATGTTATCCCCATGCAGTGTGGGTTCTCTCCAGGTTCTCCGGCTTCCTCCCACAGTCCAAAAACATGCTGAGGTTAATTGGTGATTCTGGATTGTCCATAGGTGTGAATGTGAATGTGCTTGGTTGTCTGTCTCTAAGTGTAGCCCTGTGATGGACTGGTGACCTGTCCAGGGTGTCCCCTGCCTTCATCCTAAATCAGCTGGGATAGACTCCAGCCCCCCCGCGACCCTAGTGAGGATTAGACGGTGTATAGATAATGGATGGATGGATGGATTCTGTAATATTGACTGAAATTAATCTGTGTAAGATAATAAGTAGCTGAAAGTACATTCTGCTTCCTAATGTCTGTTCCACATTTCAGCAGGAAATAGTGTACTACTTTACTCCACTACATTAATTTGCTCAAGTTGGCAGCCACAACTATAGATTTTATGTTTTTTATTTTATTTTATTTGTTGATTGTTATTTTTACTTTATAAAGCTTACTACCTCTCCCTTCACTGAATAACTGATCATTAAAATGGGTATCTCTTTGCAAGTAGAGTTTTAAATCAAGGTTTTAGCAGTTGCATCCTTATCAGTGAATGAAAGAAAAGTTTTTATGTGATGATATCTGTGCTCATTTTTATTTTTAGCTCTCTATTAACTTACAACCCTTATCTTCAAATGCAATAAATGTGACACCTCTGAGCAGAGATGATTCAGATATCTTTATTTGTGAAGTTAACAAAATACTGTTGAATGTGTGTCGTAGACGAATCTGTTCTATCCGACCAAGCTTTATTTAAGCATAATGAATAAATCATATGATGAGTAACACTGAGGAAGATAGGTAGCAGCAAGTATTATGTATTTTAATCTCTTGCTATAATACAAAACACAATGAGCTCTTCTTCTGTGAGAATGAATAATTTATCCGTTGCATCTGTCAAGAGCTCTTGTGTTCTCAGTATCAACACAAATAATCAAAGGCCAGCCAGAGTGTTTTGTGTTGTTTCAGGAAGCCCATCGCTCTGCAATGAGACTGTTTATTCGCTCCTGTGCATTAATTGTTTCATGTTTGAATGCATTTCTCTTTTCCAGAAGCTCCTTCTCTAAAATTATCAAAGAACAGACTTTACTAGGATGGATGGAGGCAGGAGCCGGATTTCAACACATCTGACACTATTCCAGTGCTCTCAGAGTGAGAGATTTGGCTCTTCTTTGTTCTACAAAAAAGTCCTGATATGCACAAAAAATAGGAACTCAGCAGGAATCAAGGTGGGAGAAGAACTCAACTTTAATCTTTAAACAAAACGCTTTCCTCTAACTGTAATTAAAAAAGAACAAAAACTCTTATAGTAGTTGAATGTTGGTGCTGAATTTAACCAAGTTTGGCAGATGAAAAAGGAGCTGCAGTGTGTGTGAACCTCAGCCAAGACAACACCCAAGGCAACTGCACAGTGCATGTGTTTCATTTGTGTGCAGTGCAATGCAGTTTTTCCTGCATAACTGCAATAGAGTTTCAATTCTAAAAAAAGTAATCTGGATCATTAACATTTTACAGTTTTCAACAACATGTAAATATACAGTCTGTTTCTGTAATTGTATTAATATTGTTGTGTATTTATAAAATACCGTAAAAGTCTGTAAAATGAAACGGGAAAATTATGTAGGGTTACACATTTTTTTAAGGTGTAGTTGTAGTTAGGAGGACGTTTGATTACTTGCTGGCAACATTTTAAACTTTAAGCTTAACCTCTTAATTTGACCTCAGGAAGCAGGACGTAAACGTGGATGTCTGTATCATGACTTCCAAAAACATCTGTTTCTCCATGTCACTTGAAACTGAATTTATGGTGGACAGAAGGCTGAAACACAGAAAAAAAAGCAAAAACAAAAAAAAACACCTGTGGGTATTTACAGACTAACTGACCCCTCCCTCACTCTGTTGTTGGGTTTCTTGTCTAATCAGCCAGAATAATTGAAAATACTTGAGTCTATGTGACTGTGAAGAGCCTTACAGTTGCAAAGATGAATTTCTCCTGTTTGTGATACTGTAGACTGGAAAGATGCAGCCAGGCGATGAGATGGCACTGCTGTTATCTGATTGTGATGTTACTCATCATTTAGAGATCAGACTGATCCCTGAAGGGGCTCAATCGCTGCTCTCTAAAGTTCCACATTCAGTTACTGATATACTGGCTTCATATCTGACTCTGATTGACATGTTGCAACGTGTCAAGGCACTTTGAAAATCTACTTTTTTCAGGCAGCATTTCCATTTCAAACACTGACTTTGAGACAGGTATTTTCTGAGTGTATTCAGAACAATGAGAGCTTTATATTTCTATATTTATATCCAGAATTATCTTGGAATTTAAGCAGACACTTGTTGCATTATTGTGTCAGACGATTAACAGTTTTGAGTCTTTGTTTTGCTAAAACAGAAAAAGCTATGAATTTTACCACATGAATGAGTTTCAACAGCTGGTCACTGCAAAAGAACTTAAAGCAAACCTTGTTGTATGTTTAGATAAATAAATGGAGGTGAATTACTGATTAGTCTGTCAGACCGAGAATCATAAAAGTCAGTAACCCCTTGCACCGCTTTAGTTTACTTGAGGTGAAGCACTTTTCACATCCATATTGCATGTACACAAATGCATAAATTACATAATTTGTCATTTTAAACAACACACTCATGGTTTATTTAGCATTTGTTGAAGTGAATAGTTCTCGTATTGTGTTTTTTATAGTGCTAATTCTTTCTTGTTTGACCAGTACTGGGGTGTTCATGCTTCTGAAGGGTCATCTGACTGGCTTCTGGCAAAAGATAGAAGGAAGCGCCAGTGCTGGGAGTACTGGCTTTGATCAGTCTGTATATATGTTACCTTTTGTTCTCAGTTTGTCAGGTCAGTTCTGAGTTTTGTTTGATCAATGCAGCTGTTTTTGCTGAGTCATTCTGTTACCATAGCTTTAGTTTAGTTCTGTTCGTTTGGCCTCTTTTATGGGCCCAGAACTTTTGAACTTGCTTTTGTAACTTTGAATTTTAAAGTTTTAGAGTGGTCTCCCCAAAGTCCTGACTTAAACCTCATCAAGAACCTGTGGACTGTGCAAAAGAAACTGTCAGAAAACCAACACATTTAGTCACTTTTGTCAAGAGGAGTGGTCAAAGTTACAACCAGTGGCTTGTAGACAGCTGCCAAAAGTGCTTAGATGAAAATGGCCAGCATACACTTAACCTAATTTTAGCATTTGTGTCCATCCATCATCTATACACCGCTTAATCCTCACTAGGGTTGTGGGGAGGGGGGGCTAGAGCCTATCCAAGCTGACTGAGGGTGAAAGCAGTCTAACTCAGGGTTACACAGAGAGACAAACAAGCACACACACTACGGACAATTTAGAAACACCAATTAACCTTAGTGTGTTTTTGGACCATCCTTACCGGGGATCTTCCAGCTGTGAGGCAACAGTGCTAACTCCTGAGCCACTGTGCAGCCCAGCTGTATGTATATTTCGAATAAAATGTATTTTTTTGACCTGGCACATTTTGCCATTTTTTCCAGAGGACCTATAGTAAATCTATGAAAGAACCTAAATCCATGATTGTGACAAAGACGCATGTGTTTCAGTGATTATATTGCAGTAAGTTAAGAGTTATAGCAGTCATTGGAATCTCAAGACTGCCATGATATACATTGTCTTTACAATTGTATGCTTACTTTTGTTCACAACTGTGTCTAATCTTATGAGTAAAATGATCCACTATATATTAGTTGCTACTTTCTGCAAACAATCCCACCGTGCAATGCTTTATATTTTAGAAATTCATTTTTTGGTGACCATAGAACCATGACATGTCCATAAATAAATAAAAATTTAACATTACAAATGTACCTGACTGATGGCAAAACTGGGCTAAACCTAACACTGATTCCATGAAAGCATCATATTTGTGTTATTTGTGTTAACTTTGTACTGTCTATGAGCACCAGTCTCATTTATGAAATTTATCTTCTTTTTTTTTTTTGACAATTCTTCATCTATTAATTTATCTTTTATTATGAACACAGTTAGTGAAGAGAGATACAGCCGCTGTGACCAACAAGTGAAAAGAAAATCCTCCATTTATTACTGTGAATTTATTGATGGCGGGCATCATAAAGCTCTTGTTATATTTATGACTTGTACTTTTCAGCACAGTACTTTTAAAGCACCAGTCAGACTGAAATCCTAAAGGGAGATTCTTCATCTCAATACCAGCGTCATGCTGCTTATCACATCCTCATGTACTGAGTTTTTCCTGTGCTGAACCTTTCAGAATCAGGGGTTATTAGCATCACAGACCTCTCTTACTGTAAGGGGAGGTTGCTATGAGACGGCTGAGCTTCAAAACGGCACTATAGATTGAAGTGTTGGCAGATAAGATGGGTTCATCTCTATATGTGCATGTTCAGAGGAGTCCAATGCGTTTTTTGTGTTTTGATATTGATATTGTTTTTGATATTCACAATATACTTCAGCTCCATGAAAGTATTTTAAACCCAAATCTGTTCAAGCACACTATACAAGTTTAGTTTGACTGCTAGCTTCATATAGAGACAAACAATATTTGATTTTTGTAAAATAAAAATACTTTTAGACAAAGTAAACTGCTTAAATTCACTTCCTCTTTAACACACTTCACATCTTCTCCACTACATTTATTCATCAGTTGCTTTGCAGATGTAGATTTTACATGCAAAACATAAGATCAAAAAATAAGTAAACAGCTTTATGTCGCAGATTAAACTACACAACAGCATAAAAAGCTGGTAAAACCTCCACCTCTGGTCAGCAGTGACAGTAAGATGCTTCCTACACATTTATTTATTTTTAAGTGTGTTTTGTTTTTTTTTGTTTTTTTAATGTGCGGGCTTTGAGAACAGCGTATTTGCAGCTTGGGATGCTTTTAAGATGACAAAAGATGTTTGCATTAATATGTGCCTGTAGCATGAATCATGGGACGTGTTACAGCACACGTGAATGAGTTCTTCAGTAGATGTGCAAAGCTTTCATCATCACTCTGCCCATGCAGCCACAGCAAACACTTTGATATTGATTAGTAGTTATCACAGTGTACTTTGAACTTTTCTGAGGCTTCACTGCAGTTTTACTGTCATGTTACATTTACGGTCATTAAAAATAATAAATACTGAGGGGAAAAAAAAGACTGTCTGAGTCTTATTGAACCTGAAGATGGTCAGACAAAGTGGGGTGTCAGGTCTGCATGTGTATCTACAATTCTACCTAATTGCATGTATGTATGTATGAGTATCTTATATCTGACTGCTGCATGATTATTCCTCTTGAATAACCATTTCGGAAACCAATAAATTGGTAAATTTCATAAGGAGTGCTCATGCATACACTTGCAATGTTAAGTAAAAGCCTGAGTATCTGTATGTCTACTCCTATCTGATTGTGTCACCACTTGTAGGGGGAAAAAATGTTTTTAGTTATGTAGCCTGTTGATGAATTTACATTTTTATCTAAAACATCAAATTAACCGTGGTGTTTGTGCAAGAATAGAATAGAATAGAATAGAATAGAATAGAATAGAATAGAATAGAATGATTTTATTGTCATCATACACAACATAAAACAAAATTAAAAGACAATTCCAGTGGTGCAAAATACAAGCATAAAAAAGACAAATAAAAATATATAAATATATTTACAAAAGGAGCCAGAAGGATGTATATACAGTTAGGAATTAGCATGGTAATAATCAATAAATATATT
>NW_007577751.1:1448256-1460073 GCF_000690725.1 Stegastes partitus | reverse complement strand
TATATATATATACATATACAGGTAAACATAGTGTAAAAAATTAAGGCTGTTCATTTTTTAAAGACATATTCAAGCCTGAGGTACTCAACAACACTTCACATACACACTGTAGCTGCTTTATCTCATACAAATGACAAAAGACGTGCAGTATGACTGCATTGCTGCTGCCTGATGGACACAAACAATGTTGTGAAGCATTTGGAATGAAAGAAATGACGTGTGAGTGCATCAGAAGCTGCTTAAAAGTAGAGGGGCCTCATCTGACCACACGCAGTACGATGCCAGAAATAACATTTTAAATGGGAATCTAAATGGTCAAACTTAATTTATTCTTTCTTTAACCAGAGAATTTTTTCCCCTCATATTTCATAATTCTTAGAATCAATATAACCTTCCCCTAATTGGTCTTCAGACCGTTCAGGTGACAATCACAGTTCATTTAGAAACATGAAACAGTCGGTGCTGATCAATACTCTCTGCACTGCAATCACAAATGTCATAAAGCCTCGTGCACACAGAGTCCTCATGAATCGATTAACCCTGTGTTTTTATATTTCAGGGAGCAACAGGACCATCAATAGCATGTTATAAATGTATACTTTATATGTTTAAGGAGGGGAGGACTTTCCTGTATTATACCCACTCAATATTTGCTATAGACCAGAGCAGCATTTTATACAGAGAAAAACGATTTTCCTTTTGCCCATATGAGAAAGTCATGAATCTGCACTGTCGATAATTTCCTTTCAGAGAAAAAAAAAAAAAAGTAAATCAAATTTGTTGCTCAGTAAAGAAACAAATAACACCTTGAATTAAGAAAGAAACATGACACATTTTAAGCAGGTTTACAATGTTCACAATCTTTGCTAATTGGCACTAAATGCAAAGTACAGCTCAGGCTTTTCATGTATTTGGTTAATAAAAGTTGAAATTCTGACCTGATGATGCACAAGGTAAAACTCTAACAAGATGAAAAAAAAATCCTCCTCCCTACATCACTGACCAAAGGGCTTAATTCAATCTTGCGCTACTCTACTGTACATCTTTGCAGCATATACATTGCACATACTGTTTCTCCTGTACATGCCTCTTTTGCACTGCACTTTGTATATTCAGAACTACTTACCTTAGTATGTATGAGCTGTTCTTCACTTTTCTGCACCATAGATAATGCACATTTTATACTGTTGTATGTACAAAACCTTTCTTTCACTGTTTTTGTATATTAATATGTATATTTCTCAGTATGTTTGAGTAGATGTCAGTGATGAGTTTGTTAATTGAGTCTATTTTATGAAGAGTTTAATCACAGCGAACTAAGAACTTCCTTCCAGTGGTAACTTGTTTATTATTGCAACAAAGCTTTTGAATCCTCTGAATCCATCTGAAGGTGACATGAACATCTGGACTGTGTTTCATGGATGTCTATCAACAGCCGGTCGCTTCCCTTGAAATCACAAACGTCAGCCTCGATGTGGTGCCATAGGAGAAGTCAGAGGATCACTAAAGCCGATAGAATTTAGTGTCTGTAGAACATAAATATCTGTATGATACTTCAGTCAGGAGCGAACTAGTGGACACGCCCACCGACACAATGACAAAGCGACTTCTCGAGTCGCACCACAGCAGCTCGGCTAAAAATAAATGAAATAAGCCCACCGCCTTTTTTCACAAAATCATTTTTGTCAGTTTTTATCTGATGTCTTGACTTTTAAAACACTTGCTGTTGTTCTGATCTTCCGAAGCTGACCGTAGAAAGATGCCTTTGACTGATTAAAGCACTGCAGGCTGGTACTGTGTTTAATACATTTCTCACAAGAGGAACCTAATTCTGGCTGACAACTCCATTTCACTGCCTGTGTCAACCTTATTGCAGCTCAGTGTCCCTGCAGTTATACGACGATCACTGCTGTCATTATTAATCTGCTCCCTCCCTCCTGACATTTGATGTTTTTGTGTTTGTGTCATAACTCAGGCACTGACAAGACATGAGGCCTTTTCATGCTCCGCTGTAGGGTTCTGCTTATAGATGGTAGCAGGAGGCTTAGTTTTATGTGACTGTGGCGTCTATAAATAAGAGTTTTATTTAACTGCTTCAAATATTGCTGTACTGTAAACTGCCCAGAGCACATCCCTCTTGATTGAGTGTTAAGGGTACAGCTTCATCTCAGTGTGTGCAATCAAGCTGAAAGTTCAACTGTGTGAGACTGTCTCGGAAAAACAAAGGATTATCCAACTTAACAGCTTGTCTGAATTTGGTGTTCCCCCACTTCTCCCACAGGAGTTGATGAAATATAATTTAACTCTGCAGGAGTAACAGACAAGAAACCTCATAATTCCTTAAAATTGTTTACTGTGTGTGCAAATGTGCTGAGTTGTCCAACATGAATTCTTCTTTGAGTTAAATGAGAGCACTGATTGAGCCATATATGCATAGTCAATATGAACTGTAGAAAGGAGACAGTTAACATAGCTTTGCATAAACACTGGAAACAAGGGGAAACAGCTAGCCTGGCTCTGTTCAAAGGTAAATGGGAGGATTTCTCATTTATCTAACCCTAGACAACATAACTGATTGTTTTGCAGTGCTGTGAATGAACTTGCCAGCTAAATCACAGACATCTCTTAAGGAACTTTTACACCATATTCATGACAGAGTGTTTCTCAGGTTGATGCACTTTGGTCCTAATCGGGGTAAAAGCTTATGCAAAAGGCATTTTATTCTCTTTGCTTTGGTTGGGCTGCTTAAGACACTTTCTGTCCACTTGGGTCTAAGTGACGTAAATTTCACCATCCACCCAAATCCACAAGGGTCGTCCTGTGCAAACATCTGCATGAAGCTCAAATTTTGTGTCCTTGCAGACTGGCTATCCTAAGTCTGTACTACAAGCGCAGTAGTGAACACACATTGATGTCAATCTACCACACTGTCCGTGTGTATAGGTGGTACAAGGGTTTAACAGGACATATATTTGGGTCTTTTCCAATGTGATGGAAATGAATGTTATGTCTTTGCATGATATACTTCAGGGGTAAAATGGATAGTTTTGAACAATACACTTGACAGTCTTGAGTTTCCAGTGACTCCTACAACTCATAACTTTCTATGATGGAGTCATTGGAGCACATGTGTCTTTGTCACACACAAAACATCCACAGTACCTTCCTGCAGAAGGCCTTTTCTTTGTCCATGTGATAAGCAGCAAACTTCAGTCAATGAGATGGTGCTGTGTCTAGAGGAGGGACTTCCTTCTTGCACAGCTGCCTCTCAACTCATCCATCCATTATCTATACACCGCTTAATCCTAATCTCACTTGTGTCATGGGGGGGCTGGAGCCTATCCTAACTGACTTGGACTGTGGGAAGCTGGAGAACCCAGAGAACCCATGCTGCACAGGGGAGAACATGCAAAGATCCCAGGCGTCCTAACCAGGACGCAAACCGGGGATCTTCTATCTTCTGGCTGCGCCATGCAGCACCTCTCAGCTCATGTTGATGTAAAACACACTTGACTGTGGACACTATCACCTGTGTTCCAGCAGCTTCTCATTTATTGCAGATCTGTTTTTTAGTGATTCTTGGTTGACTCTTGACCATCCTGACCGAGTGTCTCTCAGCAGCAGGTGATAGTTTATGTTTTCTTCCTGATTAGGGGAGTGGCACAACTGTACCATGAAATTTATATTTACAAACAGTTGTTTGCACAGATGATTTTGGGATCTGTAGCTGCTTTGAAATGGCTCCTAGTAACTTTCTTGATTTGTTCAAGTCAATGAGATGGTTTTTCTGTACTGAGCTCTTCAGACTTTCTTATCAGTTGGGCCCTATTTGAATTGGCTCAGAGGAGTTATCAGGTATAGTCAGTTGTAATCACTCACTGGAGCTTCAAAGGCCATGCCACTAAGACAGTACATTAACATAGCTTTCTACTTCACCAAAACTGATAATTCAAGTTGCTTTATGTATATTTTTGACCCAGCAGATTTGGTCATATTTGCAGAAGACCTATAACTATTAAAATAAGTAATAAATCTATGAAAGAACCAAAATGCATGATTGTATTTTGTTGCAAAGGTGCGTGTGTTTCAGTGATTCTATCATAGAAAATAAAGAGTTATCGGGCCGGTTGGAAACTCAAGACAACCATGAAATACATTGTCTTTACAAGTGTCTGTAACCTCTTGTTCACACCTATACATAATGAACAGGAGGGTACCTAAAATAGACTCTGGGGAGACCCACAGAAGATATACCCTGTCATCCCACAGATACACATAAAATATGCAAATAAGGATGTCAACCATAATGCTGGCGTTGCAGCCTACACACTGGCAATGTATATAAGGTGTCTAACCCTTCCTGTCATTTCTGCTTAGCCCTGTACTTGTCCTGTACTTGTACTGCAGTTTCCTTAGTTTACCTTTTACCTGCATCACTTTTATCTGCATCAAGGTTCAACTGTGGCTGATGGGAATGGTGTTAGTTATGCAGGTATTATTTTGGTCAAAAACACATTAAATATCAGTGGATTTCCAAATGTATCACAGATCTTCCTGAGGGGGATATGAATGTCTGCTCAAAATGTCATGACAATCCATCTAGTAATTGTGGCGGCATTTCCGTCCTAATCAGGTATCGGTTCAGTATGATTTAACCTTTTAGGACCATGAATATGTTTTTTTAAATTTAATAGCAGCCCATTCAATATATCAGTGCTGAAGCCAAGCATTAGCATGGCTAAAAACACACATAATATGATTCCTTTTTCAGGCTATCCAATAATGGAGGGATTTTTTTGGGAAAGTTACTAAAGTAAAGACAAATCAGGCTCTAAAGTTCTATCTTTTTGCCTCAAGCTGAACTTCACCTAAATGAGAAGTCACACTGGATGAAATAAGGCACTGAACTTACAGAGTTGGGGCTCCTAAAGGATCATGGGTAGTGAGAGTTGAACTCAGCTGGCTCGGCCTTGGACTTGGCAGCAGCCTCGTGCTGACGCTGGGGGCAGATGGTCTCTCTCTCAGAGTCAGGCGTCAGCTGTGCACAAGCACAGATGAGGGACTTAGTGCGTCGGACGCTGAGTCTCCCCCACAGCTCTCACAGGGAAATACAAACTCCTGACAAAACTCCTGAGTCCTCGCTCTCTGTTGGGTTTCCTGGAATTTGACCTGAAAACTACCATTGAAGACACTTTTTGTTCTTCCCAAGAAGCTGAAATTTATTATGGAAAGAAATGCTTCATTCAAGGTAGGCCACAGAAATATCATCCCTTTATTTGATGTTTTTATTTGAGAAACTGAGATTTATCACTGTTACTTGTAAATGTTTTCTTGCATGTTGTAAGTGGTCATAGTGACACTTTGTGCAATGCGAAATTAGATAAAGCAACATCTTTTTCTGACCGAACTTCACAAAACATTCACAAAACAATAGAAACTGATTATTTCATTAACTTTTAATTTACTCCAGCAGATTTCTTTCTATTTTATTGTGCGTATTTACTAGTTAGAAAGTGTTTTTGTGTTCTTACACTCACCTCTTCAAGAGGACACGGAACTAACAAGAGGATCACTCACCTGCTAAAGCTCCTCTAATTCCATTTGCTGACTGTGAGATCTGCCTGGACAGCTTATAATGTCTTTACAGTAATACATGCTGAAGCCAGACAGTCATACTATGAGCCAACATAAGAGGAGTGTGTAAACATGATCCATGCCTTTATGCAGTTGGACACTTTCAGTCTACTCCAATTAAAAAATAACAGCTTGCATTAATTCATTACAGTTTAGAAGCAAAGCTGTTGTTAAGTGGTAGAAAGTAGGTAAATGCATTATATGTATATATACTGATATGTATATCAGTATATGTGTTATTTTGACACACTTGGGCTTTACTAAAATATTTCTATTTTCTTCTCTTTTACAATTGTTCCACTACAAGTTTTGGAAATGTTTACAACTCCACATTTATTTGATGACTCAGGTTAATTAAAACTACATCAACCTCCATTAGCTGTAACAATAAAGGATGCATTATAACATAATTATTTAGTATAAAAAGTTCTGAAATGAATCAATCTGTAGAATCAGAACTGTTACTTTTGGTATTCTAAGTTGTTTTAATAGTAGTATTTTGGGAAGAAAAAAAAACCATTAAAATAACTTCTACACTGTCTTATTGCTACTTTTACTTAAGTAAAAGGTCTGAGAACTTATATTCAACTTATTGTGTTATTGTTGAGCTGTTTGTGTTCAGTAGACAAAGTACCAAACCACATGCTCAGAACAATACAGCTGCAGGACGATGGCACAGAGTCACCAGGTCGTTTCCTCATCTGTATCCTGGTCTTGAACAAAAGACAAACTCAGAGGGGATCCCCAGTTTCCTCCTCTGGTTCCTGAACAGGGAAATGCACATGGCAAAGAGCCACATCCTCTCATATAACCACTTAAAAAGACTAATGTATCATTTGAAAGCATAATGACACCTGAGATTGGACAAAAGTAATGTTTTTTCATGAATATTTCCCAGGAGAGCCATGACTTGATGAGTAATGACTCAAGTTCGCAGCCAAAACAGAGCTGAATGTGTTTGTCTGTGCTATAAAAGCTGAAAATAGTTGTTTCTTTCTGCAGGTGCACAACAGGAAAGAGCTTAGTACACGTTCTTGGGTCTGGAGCTTCCTCTTTCCCTGAACGACACATGCAGGACGTTCCAGTTTCACCCCTTCAATGAGCAAAGCAGCTTCACGTCCAAACCAGCTGCCCAGCAAAAACAAGCAATAATCCTCCAAGATGGCAGTGACTTCACTCTATGTTACTGAGGAGCCCGGAGCTGGCTTAACCGAAGTGGACACATGCACGCTTGAGATTAATTTGAATTATGAAGTCATCCCATCTATTGTCTGCTCTGTTTGCCTTTCGTTCGGCCTCATCTACTGCTTCTTTGGTATGTACTCACAATAATATTACAGTGCATACGTAAGGATGCTTAATGTCACTGTTACAGCATCTGACTGCCCATGTTGTTTTCAACTGTGTCATTAGCTCACCTGATGGCTTAAACCTTTGGTGGCAGGTGTCTGCAGGCTGCCAGGGGTTTAGACTGGATAAGCCCAAAGCTTGAGGAGGCAGATGGGTAGTCTTGTGTCTGAATTTGACAGAGGCAGCATGTTTGAAGTGCCACCTGTTGCACTAAATGACATCTCATTGATGGTAAACCTGACAGCAGCTCCTGACCACAGAGAGTCTGGCAGAAATTTTGTACTTTTATGAACAACTTCTACACTAACTAGTCACAACATTAAAACCTTTCAATCTTTCAAAATAGCTCTGATCCATCAGATCATGGACACCAGACCTCTGTGGTGTCCTTTGGTGTCTGGCACTGGGACGTTGGCAGTGGCTCCTACGGGTCTTGTGGGTTGTGAAGTGGGGTCTTTGTGAATCCGGCTTGCATCTCATGAATGCTCCATTATATTCAGATTTGGGGAACTTGGAGGCCGGGGCAACACCTTGGGCTCTTTGTCGTGTTCTCGAGTCATTCCTGAGCAGTTTTTATAGTGTAACTATCATGTTTATATCATTAATGTTTATGTGGTTGTCAAAGTAGCATCCATCTAGGACCTAAAGTTTCTCTGCAGCAGAAAATCTCATTGCAATGAGATGATCAGAATTATTTATTACACCAGGCAGTGGTCTTACTGTTTTTGGCTGATCAGTGGATGTAGCACTGATAAGTTGTTGAGAAATATGCTGTATTGTACAAAAAAGGGGGAAAAAAGAAATATAATTGCAGTATGAAAAGCAATATTATTCTAGTCTCTGTTCTCACTGAGAAAATATCTGGAGACAAATTCAACAAACACAAACTGTGAGTGTGATTAGAAGTGTTGTGTCCTATGGACCTGCTCCCTAAAACATGTGACATTATGCAAACACACATGCTGCCAAAGTCTGTGTTCCCAGTAACTCTCCCACACTGAGTGTCAGCGTCACTTGTGAGGAATTACATGAATGTAAATAATTAATCATTCGAAGCAAAACAGCAACTTCAGCGGTGCAGACGAAGAGAGTGTTGTCAAGTGTTTCCTTATGCAATTTGGGGTTTCTGAGGTTGGTTATTGTGTCTTGCACATACAAGTGCACAACCCACATGGACTCACAAGACACCAGAAAAAGCATTTAGTGTGGTGAAACATTACAAGACCAACATAACAAACATAAAACTTTGTTTCCCGTCTGAGGCTGTCGCAACATCACGATTTCACTGCTCGGCTACTCAGTCAAAACAAATCATGATGACAATTTTATCAGGGGATCTGTAGCAAATTAAAAAAAAAAAACAACAACAACAAATTATACCATCAGCTACAATAATTTTTGACTGTATTCATTTTGTGTTTTGTCACCTTTTTCCAAGTGTAGGGAGGAGGAGAGACAATCTGACCATAACTGTACTCTATGTTGTTCCTGTGTTGAAGACAGTTACCAGATTATTTATGATATTACCACATGTGTGTTATTAACATGATATCAGTGTTTCAAGATAAGATACGATATACTTGATACCTCACTGGGGAAATTTACACATTATAGCAACTCGATGAAAAATGAAGCATAGGAAAGAACAAGGCGAGAGATAGAAGTACAATAAAGACTAAAAAAAAAAGAGAGTTAATAATCCAAGTTGTATATCCCAAAAAAAAAAACTGCTAGAAACACAGAAAGACAGTTGGAGCTGCTGTCACTTGCTGCCACTCACATGCTGCTTGATTTCATTTTCAAAAATCAGGGTTATTGTCGTTATTGTGACAGAAACTCCCATCAGACACAAACATCTCCATCTTGAAACACAGTTCAAGCTTCTTATAATAATTCATCCACAAAAACTCATCAGATATTAATCACATTTTACTAAATGATGTTGCCCTTAAGATGTTACATCAAGAGCAATAACACTCACTATGGACTTCCTCCCCAGTCTTGCAGGAGTCACATAATAAACAGGGGAACTAGTAAACCTGCTTTTAAGCATAGCTAATCGTGACACACCTGAACATGACTGTGCACACAGTGGCATCCGGCATCTAATGTTAAAAATGTCAATGAAAGAGAGCAGCTGCTGCAGTCTCCCCTGCAGGAAGTGGATATGAATACTGGAACAAATATATGTATAGAATGTATTTCAGCCAGTTGTGACCCATCAGCATGAGAAGAGTCATCCAATCAGCTGTTATTGTTGAAGTCTCAAGTGAAGAAACCAGTGAAAGAACTGTCGTCACTGTAGAACTGTAGACCTCTAAGGACATTCACAATCTCTGTTAATAATGTGTGTGTTGATTTGAATCAAATATATTATTCAAACACCATGCAGGATCTAATTTAGCTGTTTAGCTTCAAAACACAAGCTTTATGATTTTCTTGCTTATTTTCTGCCTCTCGAGACGGTCGCTAACACATACACAAATGTGTCAAATACTACATGACATATTTTGTGCATTTACAGTAATTTACAATAGCCTTGAATCAATTTTCCCAAATATTGCCCATATTTTGCCTTAAAATCAAATAGTCAATAAATAATGCTGTAAACTAGTCTGCTGTGGTTATCTCTCTAAAAACTCTAGCTCTAATAGCAATGAAAGAAAGTTTTTCATTTGTGCACAAGTTTTTAACTCAAATAAAATTAATGACAATATTAATAATGTAATGTTGGACAGCATAAAACATTAACACACATTCAGTGCGCTGCAATTATTTCACAGTTATGAACAGAAACTGTAGTTTTGTTCTGTTTTTCTTTGTACCACAGCATCACATTTGATTGTGATTTCATGAGCTGATTGATTTACTTTATGAGACAGTATCTTGTGTTTGAACGTAAGAATTCAGCTTCATTAAAAGATCCACACAAAGCAGTTTAAAACATTGTAGTTTTGGATTTGTATACAGTCGTCCTCAAATGTATTCATACCCTTCCATTAAAGAAAAGGCAAAATTCACAATAGTCACTCAAATAACTAGAAACTGAAAAAGTAAGGATTTTTTTTTTTAAAACAAAAAAAACTAAATTGTAATTGTGTGGAATTAGATATTGCTTTTGAATTGTGGTTGAAAAGAATCATTAAAAAAAACTGTCCCAGACAAATTAGAGCCTTTTGCTGATGAGCAGTGGGTCAAAATAGCTGTCAACAGGTGCACAAGTCTGACTGAGAGTTACAGAAAACACTTGATTGCAGTGATTGGCTCAAAGGGTTGTTCAACAAAATGTTTGTTTACGGGTCCCATCATGCTTATTTCCTTGTTTGTTGTTGTTGTTGTTGTGTGTTTTTTTCAAATATTTCTGTTGAACCACAATTCAAAAGCAATGTCATGATTTTCATACAATTTTATTTTTTATTACTTTTGTCAATTTCAACCTATTTGTACCTACTGTACATACATGTTGAAGCTGATTTCTAAGCCTGTTTTAACTCCACTTCCCAGGATATCGCTGCTTCAGGATGGTCATGTTCTTCTCAGGCTTCATGCTTGGCTCAGCAGCTGTGCTCCTGTTGTACCACAAAGAGCCTGTGCTGAACATCCAGCTGGGGACAGAGACGAAGGCGGGCATCGGTCTGGGTGTGGGGGTGCTGTGTGGCCTGATGACCATGCTGGTGTCCACGATGGGACTCCTGGTCAGCGGCCTCCAGCTGGGCAGCCTGCTCTCCCTCTCCATCCTGGTGATCATCGGACAGTCTCACAGCCTTACTCCGGTTTGGGTGCCTCTCAGTGTTGTACTGGCTGCCAGCATCACCACTGCTGTCTTCACACTGCAGTGGCAGAAACTCTTCAGCATCATCTACGCCTCAGTGTTTGGGGCGACCACAGTGATGCTGTGTGTGGACTACCTGGTGGGGACGTTCGTGCTGCCCGATCAGGTGTACGATATGTTTTGTGAAGTTGCCCCACGACGGCTCTGCTGGTTTAACTGGGCGATCAGTGGGATCTGTCCTGTCCTGAGTGTCATCGGTGTACTGGTGCAGTGGTGGTTTACTGCTAAAGGAGTCTCACACAGAGAAGGTGGGTTTAACTCAGTCTGCACTTGCTGATGCATTGCTGTTAAACATCTACAGCATCTTTTAAAAGAGACAGAGTTTACAAAGTGCTTTGACAGTCGAGTCAAAAAAGGTGGATATTCTGTAAGACAAAAGTAGAACAGAAAACCAGACAGGCCAAGACGCAAAAAGTGCAGCAATAAAGTTAAAAATGTAAAAAATAAATTTCCGTATGAATAAATGAATGAAACAAATGCCAACTGATAGATTAAACAATTCAATAGAAAAATAAAGGAAAGAATAAAACAAATAAAAGAAAAACAATACAATAAAATTGAGAGTAAATGCATAAAAATAGGGTAACGTGAAAAAAAATAAGTAAATAAAATAGATGACATCACATAAAAGCAAGTCTATAAAAATGGGGTTTTCACGCTTATTTACTTGATGGCAAAAGCATGATCACCTTTAGATTCAAGCCTCGACTTTGGAACCGTCAGAAAGACCCACCTGAGGGTCAAAGACTGCCAATTGGATCATATGGGGTCAACATTGCTGTTATACAGCTGTAGGCCAGACCCTGACAAGGTTTAAATGTGACCAATAAAATCTTTAACTTAAATCTAAAATCAACAGGTAAATCAAAAAAAGAAAACAACACTAAAAAAGAAAGAAAGAAAGAAAGAAAGAAAGAAAGAAAGAAAGGATGAAAGAAAGAAAGAAAGAAAGAAAATCTGCAAGCGTGCCAGAAAAACAAGTTGTTTCTGATGAAATATGG
>NW_007577751.1:1146008-1448061 GCF_000690725.1 Stegastes partitus | reverse complement strand
AACTTCATTTTTTTGCTGATACAAATATAGTTAAACTCTGTAATTTTATGGTCAACTGTTGTAAAGAAACAAAATACATTTTGGTACTTTTTGACCTTTTTATTGGGTTCAGGTGTAAATTGACACTTTTTCTGTGAATTTATGAGTTATTGTCTGCATTTTGATAAAACAGGGAAAATCTGTAGAACGCTATTCAATTATTAAGAAAAATTACAGGCAAAAACTGTTTGAATACTTTATTTTACGATGTAGCCAGTGGAGGGAAGCCAGAATTGGAGTAAGAGATGCCATCTGTTAGAAAGTGCCAGTAAAAACTGAGCTGCTGCTCTCTGTGAGCCTGTATATTCATCATTTAATTCATTTTTTCCTCCTTTTTGAATGTTTTTCCAGCTGAACATAAAAAACACAAGAAACATGGCAAGAAGCACAAATACAGAGAGTCCAGGGGAAGACCTCAACCACACCGTCGTCGCAGGCCTCCGCCCCTAAAGCGTTACGCTGGAGACGTCCTGGCACCGGTCAGTGGCTCAGATTAAATAGTATCATCCTGCAGTCAGCTCTTGTGTCTCTGCACCTGAATGTTTTCAGTTTAGCACTGCATGAGAAATAGTGGCGTCATGTATGATTTTGCAGTGAATTCTCTGTACAGCAACAGTTTAACAGTCCTCCTCCTCCTGTTTGCCCTCCAGAGTTACCTCCAGAGCCTTCAGGAGCGTCAGATGGGAACCGGCTCCTCCACCAGCAGCGTCAGCACTATCACACACACTCTAATTGACTTTGACTTCGAGACTGGCTCCATGGTGCCTCTGACTGCGGCCTCCCCTGCCTTTGCAGTCTGAACGAACACAAGTGACTCTAAACTGCCCGTATCTGAGGAATCTACCGCAACATACTGATAATTAAATATTCTGTACATCCCCACTTCTGGATTGAATCCTCTTCGCCTGGATGATCATCAACATGCACACAGCGTGATCTGAGATGCTACGAGTTCATCCCTTGAATGATGACACGACAAATTAATGCAACATCCACAGTCATCAGGCTCATGATCATCACATCCTTTGAACAATTTATCTCACAGACAGTTTATGTTTTATAGATGAGCTGCTTTGTTTTGCACAAGCATAACAACCTTTTACCCTTCAAATACTTCTGTATGCTCCTGGAGACTGTCCATGTGGATACAAACAGATCCCAAAAAACTGTCTAGGTTTGTCTGAAAATAGAATGTTATGGTTCTAAACAATATTTTCATACAAGTACATGCATTAAAATTAAAGATATCCCTCTGAAATGTGTAACTCTGGACAAAAAACAAACAATAAAATATTGATTTGATTGCAGCAGTACAGCTTTATAGTATGCTGGCGTTTGGAGTATTTTATCATGTCAGTGTTCATAAAGTGTGAGTAATGGGATTATGGTAAATGTGAAACACATTGTGCAACATAAGCAGAAGCAGAGAAAAGTCATAAAGTCAGTGAAGTGACTCAGCTAACATTATATATAATAAGCCCAAAGACCAATGAGACCCTGTGGAGGAGTGGAGACCTTGATCTGGTCTACAGCTTTAATTGTTTTCTGAATTCCACTTAAACTTGCAAGAGCATGATTAGGCTATTTCAGTGTTTTAAAGGTTAGAGTCTTATATTTAAGGTATAAACATACTTGAAAGGATGATTCCGGTTTAATTCACCATAGCCTGTTTCCCATCAGTTTGACTATTGCAGCTCTCAGACTTGTGTTAACTTTTCACTCGTGACAAGGTTCAGGTGAGCGAGGTGTTGAACAAAACAGCATTCATCAGGACAAAAAGCACAAGATTCCTTCACCTCTCCAAAAATGTAATTTTTACAAGAATAATTTCAAATGTTCAGTGCTTAACAAATGTGTTAGAGCACCTGTCTAGCAAAGTATACACACACCATTGTCCATGAAACCAATTCTGACTTTGGGGTCTGGCCTAAGAGTGGGACGTCCTGCCCACTGACACCATCAACAAGCTTGTGGACAGTATGCCACCATGTCTTAACACATTGATCCATGTCAGGGGTGGCCATACTCAATATTAGTGACTGAGTGACATTTGAAAGAGTGATATTGGACATTCTTATGCATGAAATCCCCTCGAACATGTGTTTCCTGTTAAAGTGACCAAGGTAGAAAAATTGAAACAAAACCCTTAATCCTATTGTTCAGGACCCCAATTTTGTTTAAGCCTGAATACACAGTTTTCAAACGTTAATTATGCTTTAATTTTTACTGTGATATGTGTTGTATGTATTTTGTGATATCAATAAAGTATTGAGACGATATATATTTTATCTATCAAGAGTAAATTGCGTTGTCAAAAAATATTTTTTCCACTTTATGGGCAACAGTGTATACATAGTGTATATATAGACCATATCTACCATCTTGAACATCCATCCATCCATCCATTATCTATACCCCACTTAATCCTCACTAGGGTCACAGGGGGGCTGGAGTCTATCCCAGCTGACTCAGGGTGAAGGCAGGTGACACCCTGGACAGGTCACCAGTCTATTGCAGGGCCACACTTAGAGATAGATAACCAAGCACAATCACATTCACACCTACAGACTATTTAGAATCACCAATAACCTCAAGTGTGGTTTTTGGAGAACCCGGAGAGAACCCACGCTGCACAGGGAGAACATACAAACTCCACGCAGAAAGATCTGCCAACCGGGGATCATCTAGCTGTGAGGCGACGGTGCTAACCACTGAGCCACCGTCTAGCCTCCATCTTGAACAGGGATGAGTAATCTCAAACTGAATTCAGCTTTTTATATCTAAATCTGAGCTGACTCACTGGGCTTCTCTGAGAAGTCAGAAATTAATCACAACATTCAACCACTAAAACTATTTTTTCTGTTCAAGTAAATAACTATAATTTGACATCTTAATCAAGAAATAATATTGTGCTTTACTATTTTTTCAGTTTTTTTGTAAAACAGTAAATGTGAGCATTCATGGATAACAATAGTTATTATATTTTATCATTAAAAATGTCATTTTGGTTAAAGAGCTTCTACATAGTGGTGTATTAACCTTTACAGAAACATATAAAATGATTTTGGTAATTACCAATGCTGTTAATTTTGGGCAGCTGTGGCACTAACCTTACATTGAGTGGTGGTCCAAGAAATTTGTTAAACACTGCATGTTTTTGAGTCTTAGTGTAAATAAACATACAAATTAAATGGCTGGAACTGCCATTGTACTAAGCGCATTAGAGAAACCTGCCAGCTGACCTAATCAGTCTGCATCAGGTCAGCCAACGTGAACACGTCTGCCAGTTTGTTTACATGTGTAAGGTCAACAACTGCAACCTTATCCTTTAAAGTCAGGTCATCGGTTTTTGATACAGCACATATAAGACACGCAGCCAAAGTGCTTTCCAGTAAAACAGATTATGACTGGTGCTACGATTTAACCTGACAAGTTTAAATACAGTTGTTGAGACATTCTAATGTTGTTTACATTAAAATGTCTCTTATGTTGTTTACGGTGTGATTTTACCTGAATATTTTAAATATTATGGATTAAAATACCCTTGTGAGGATTAAGCAGCGTATAGATAATGGATGGATGGATGGATGGATGGATGGATGGATTAAAATCCTACAGGAATGATATAAAATATTACTTTACCTGACTATAATACATATTGTGGCTGAAACCCTACAGTGTTATCATTTATAAAGACTAACCTGACTAGTGTAATGATGTAGCGAAGACCCTACGACATTATAAATTACACAACTTAACCTAACTAATATAAACATTAAGGCTAAGACGCTGTAGCATAATAATCATAGAGATAAACCTAAAACATTTAGAACTAAAGTTTTGGCCCTACAAAAATGTACATGAAAACCCAACAAATCGAAACATTTCCTGGATGAGCAAGTTTTCTTTTAAAAATCCCTGCATGTAGGTGTTTTCACCTACTCTGACCTATGAAAACACCTGCTCAGGTGAAATCCATGAAATATATTTTAGGTGTGTTCCAATATCCATACTACCAGACTGTATTGTACAACAGAGAAGGATTTGGCATGGTCCAATAGACTGTATGCCAAATGCAGCTCTCCAAAAATACATGGATGTTTTCTGTATCTGATCTCATTTTGCAGTCGTGCTTTTCTGGCCACCCTGACCCACAATCCTCAGCACCGTGAAAAATGCATCATATATGCTGTAGCGTCTCATTCTAGTAACAAGCTCATGACAAAGTAGTGTGTCCCAATTGTGTGCTACTGCGTGCAACAGTACTTTGTAAGGGCTCAAAGTAAAAAGACAAGGTATGTACTTTGGAATATAGGGCTTGTTTTAATTGAGAAGAAGTCGTCTTGGTTTGTCACTTATTCATTACACCACAGTAAAATTCAGTGTTCTTCTCATAACTGAGCTTTGTTAGGAAGTTGCAATTTTATTTTAATATTGAGCCAGGCCTGCCCTCATTTTGTTTAATTAGCTTTTTTGATAATAACTGTAAATTAGTTATCCAAGACAGCCAGTTTTCATCTGCTATCTCTTGTTATGTTATCAAGGTGCCATAAAAACATATTTTGTAAATTTCATATAGACATCGTAATAAATATGCACACAATAATACAGTACACATCCACCAATAAATACTGCACATGGTAGTTTGCTACAGTCCACACGAATATGTGCATAAACAAAATACATGCAGAAGAAGGGATAACTAGTTGAGCTAATGGCAAAGACGCACTCTTGTGTGTGTCAGACTGGTTCTTCTCTGTCTAAGTAATGTTTAAGTGAAGTAGGGGAAGTAATATGTCAAATTTTGAAAGCTACACAAATATTTTATTCATTTTATTAATGAGATGTGAGCTAAGAAGACACTGAGGCTGATGTCAGATACACTCAGTAAACACCCACACAGTTCAGCCAATACAAAGACTGGAGGCGTCTCACTGCTGTTAGACCTAATCACAGGTTTGCATTGAGTCCCTGGTGGCCTCTGCTGGCTCAGTCATCACATTGCATCCAGCGTGAGGCGGTGCTGACAGGATAACCATTCTCCACTGCTTGGTGCTGCTGGTTTACTCGCCAGTACTGGGCGCCTTTAAACATGTATATATGGCCATTAGTCCACGTTAATACGGCGTCAGTGCTGCTGGGTGCTCCGCGGATGAGTTGCCCCAGAGGTTTGGGATATACGCTAAAGTCTGTTGGACCCATTTCATCCCACTGCCAGTATGCAGAGCCCTAAAATAAAGAGGAAACAATTTAACAGAAACTACATATGGAGCTTCAAATAAATCTCTTGAAATAAACTGAAGCAAATGTGAGTTGTCTTACTTTGACAAAGATCAGTTTTTTGTTCTTATTGAAGTAAAAGGCCGAGTCGATATTTGTTGGGATGTTGGCCAACGGTTTGGGGAAGCCACGATCAAGTTTGAAGCCTGTGTACCTCCACACTTTGTCTCCTGTAAAAGAATATGTGCAGAGAAGAAAACACCCTGTAAACACTGCAGCAACACTCAGAAAGCATGCCAAATTGTATTCACATTTCTAAAAAAAAAAAAAAAAAAAGACATTGCCACCATTGTTTATTGTACCCCTGTGAGAAATTTTGAAATCATGAAATAAATCCACCTTTCAGAAAGTAGGACTTGCCAGTCCGCTGAGAGTGAACAGCTGCACTGAGGCTTCCTGGCAGCTCCTTCCACAGTACAGAAATCAGGATGGGAGTGTTGTAGCCAGAGTTGGACACCGTCCACACATACTGTCCACTGAAAATGTATGTTTTACGCAAAGGACCTGCAGAGACAAAATGTAGGAGAAACAGTAACTAAAGAGACACCACACCGAAGGAGGAAATAACTAAATGAGTATGTATTCTTTTGCAAAATGCAAAGTGAGGCTTGTTTAAATGCATTCTGACAGCAGCTGAGTCTCTTTACCCAACATAACTGCATCCAGAGTGGCCTTGCAAGGATCTGGAATAACTCCTCCTGGCACTAACTGGCCTGGATTTGGGGATGGAGGACTCTTCTCTGGCTTTCCTGAAAAGGGACACCACTGCACGTTGCATAAGAAGTACTTCAAAGAGCCCTCATATCCTACTGTAATAATATTCTGGCATTACCGTATAAAGCCTGGATCCCTCGTATGTCATCTGGATGTAGCTTGAAGTCGGAGCGGTATCCGTTGTATACAGGGCCCATCAGTGCGCTGTAGTACTGTGAGTGACCCAGGCCGAGAGCGTGGCCAATCTCATGAGCTGCCACAATCCTCAGGTTGGAGCCATAGGTCTTTCCCTCTGTCCACAGTTCATCCTCATCAAAGTGCACAATGCCTGACTCAGGGGCATCAGCGTGGGCTAAGACATGGCCTGAAGATAAAGTAGATTTTCTTATTAAATGCTAGAACCTCTCATTTACACATGCCATTGTTTCATCTGAAGTTTCAACGTGACATGACCCTCTCACAGTTTCTTTTACTGATCATCACATTTTGCTCCTACCTCGTCCATCAAAGGGCACTGGACACGTCCTGTCTTTTCTGTGAAAGGAGATTTTGATGTCTGCTCTTCCTCCATGCAGCTCCCTGAACTTTAAAGGTGACACATCACTCCAGTATTTAAAAGCATTCTGGATGGCCGTACGGGTCTTTAACTGGCCCAGGTCAGGAGTGTAATTGTAAATGCGGTATGTGAGCATCTTCTTACGCCAGTAGCCTGTTCAATTACAAATTAGGTTAATTTTTTCATGCTTTATTTAACAGTGAATATGTAAGATTACTGCAGTTACTCACCCATAACTCGATATTTGAGAGATTTCTCATTGAAAGAATCTTCTAGACCACAACGAGGCTTGTTCATTATTTGCAGTGTGGCTGAATCCAGTTTTCCTGATACTTGCAGGTTCATCACTTTCTGAAAGATGCTGACATTCAAAGGAGATGTTTTGACATGTGATTTAAACGAAGTGCAACGATTAAATGAGGACAGTGAGAATAGATTAGATGTGGTCACCTTATTGCTTCTGCTGCTTGCTCAGGTGAAGGGTTTTGGCCTTTGCTGTCAAGTGGGATGTGCAGGTAACCATACTTCTTTAAATATTCCTAAAGGAAGAGCAGTCATGTTTAATAGACATAAGACGGATGAATTTATTGAGCTCTGCTCAAGACATTAAAGCCTCAAAGAAGATCTTTTTTTCCTCCACTAAAACTGTTTGTTCAGCAAAAAACTTTACACTTAGAAAAGGCTAAGTGAGCCGGTGGGTTGCAAATTCCACCCACACAGGAACATAGCATGAAAGGCTGCATGAAAGGAATCAAGGTTACTGTTTTGCAATTATCTTGAAAATGGCTGGGCCTCGAGTCTTAAGAGCTTCACCGGAAGGCATGTGGACTTTTCTTTGGGTATTGAAGACATTTCACCTCTTGTCCTAGAGGCTTCTTCCGTTCTAACTGACTGATGGGGAGTCTCAGGTCACAGCTCACAGCTTTGTAAATTATTATTAGACCACTGTGACCAGTTTTCTGCCTCTTATTTTGCAGTTCTTGATGAAGTGTTTCTGAGTTTTCTTCTTAAGGCTGTAAAAGACAGCTGTTTGCTGATTCCAACACAGTTAGCAATCCCTCTTTCACTGTAAGTTGACTTTACATCTACAATTTATGCACAAAATACTGCTGACTTGTTGTGTGGACCTGGTCTAGCAATTATTTGTAAATCTATTTATTGACACCCCCAAATCACCCGTGGCTCATTAGCAACCCAAGACTCTCATGCCTTTTGTTTCAAATAGTGCTGAAACTGAAAAGTCAGGGATGACTCAAGATGTTATTGATGATTAAGCTGTCAGGAGATATCTGCTTTGTAAGTACCTGATGAGTGTTGGTGTGGACATTCTTCTACATTCAGGGATGGATGCTCCAGTTTAAAATAGATGGCCTCCTTCACTCTCACCATCTGTCTTCTCTGTCCAGAATGTTAATATTTCTATCCTCAAAGGAGAGTCCCTTGTGTTGAGTGAAGGAAAATCTATGTTGAACTGGAACATCCATCTCTAAGCAGAAGTGAGGGTCAACACCACTTATCTTGTATTTATAATGCAGTCTTGAAATCTCTTCCTAGAAGGTTTCACTGCTATAATTATCTTGAGCTGTCCCTCATCTGGCAGTTTCACAACCATTGACACTTCGAGGCACGTCAGTCTTGGTTTGGTAACAAGCCATTATTTGTGTGGTTCTGAAACTGAGACACTCCACCGCCACGTTGGAATTAAAGAAACTTCTTGGACAAAAGGCGAATGTCTTAAGAACCAAAAAGAAGAAGTCCAGTTGCCTTCTGCTGAATCTCTTCGGATTACTGGGACTTGGGTGATTGATGATCCACACAAATGGCTTAGCCTGGAGTCAAACATTTTTCTTGATGTCGTTAATTTCATCTGCATGTTTGCTCTATTGGACTCATGCTCTAAAAAAATTTTTTCATTTTCTTTAACAAAAATTTAATTCTTGTCAGAAATTGCTGGACCAATCATCTTAAAACTGAACCAAGATCATCTACAGACTTACAGACTTTGCGGATCTTTACTTGTTAAAGAAATTTCAAAACATTAAAATATCAGATACAATATGTGCAAAACCAGCAGAATTATGCAAGACTGACGTTGCAGGATTTCGCAACATTTTGTCTGCTGGAAACTTCCATCCATCCATTATCTATACACCGCTTAATCCTCACTAGGATCGCGGTGGGGCTGGAGCCTATCCCTGCTGACTCAGGGTGAAGGCAGGGGACACCCTGAACAGATCACAAGTCTCTCGCAGGGCTACACTTAGAGACAGACAACCAAGCACACTCACATTCACACCTACAGACAATTTAGAATCATCAATTAACCTCAGCATGTTTTTGGACTGTGTGGGAGGAAGCTGGAGAATCTAGAGAGAACCCACGCTGCACGGGGGAGAACATGCAAACTCCACGAACCAACGACCTTCCTGCTGCGAGGCAACAATGCTACCAACTGCGCCACCTTGCAGCCGCCTGCTGGAAACATTTTATGTTTAAACAGATTTTTAAATTTTTAATTATTTTTTTAAAATAATTGCTTCAAGTTGTTGGAAGTTGTTGGAGAAGCCATGTCTCCATAAGTCAGTTTCTCTGTGGATACAGAAGTCCAGGTTTTGGATCCTCAGGTGGTCAAGTCCTATTTGCCAGCTATGTTTGTTTATTTTTATATGCCTTTGTCAAAAAGTACTATCACAGGTTCTGGTGACGTGAACAAAACAATGTGTATCTGTGCAGCGTTGATATTATCAGAGGGATTGGTTGGTGCTATTGGAGATGAAAAACCTCAACTTATCTTCACCGTAATATCTCTTTCTGCAGTTGTCTTTATAAGTGATTCCAGCCTATGTCATCCAAAGACAGTGTTGAACTATTCCAACTAAACAAGCAACATCACAGAAATTTGCAATAAATAAGTAGCAATTCTTAATAAACGTATTTTATAGCTAAGTTTATTGGTGTTATTAATCAGCTTGAAACAGTCAAAAATCTGGTTACTGCAGAACTTGAAGTGATATTAAAACTGGATGACAATTCAAAACTATCTTCAGCGTTCAGTTGAATGCTGCTTCCAACCTTTTTTTTTTTTGTAAATTCTGCATACTGTATGCAAATTTCCAACTCAGAGACTTATGTTTTCACATTAATATTTTAAGTTATATTTCATCAGTTCTCATTTTCTTACCACTGCATCTGTGACGTCTTTGCTGCTCGAGGCAACAGATGTAGCTGTTGTCATCACAACAAGAAGCACTATTAACTCCAATCTATATTCCATTTTCCGGCTTGGATGTTTTTCCATTATTGGAGAAAAAGAAAAAAAAAAAACTTGGATCCAACACAGCAAGTTTTCCGCTAATAAACAGGTTCTGTATCTTTCTAATCGCTGCATCCATGCTCTGTGTTCTCAGTGCCGCAGCTGGTGTCTTGGTTTAGGTATTCAGTCTTTATACCATCAAGTGTCTGCCTTGAAACCACATAATAAACCTTTACAAGGAATGTGATGTGTGGACAGCAAAACCAACACATATTTCACCACGCTTACTGAACAATCACGCCTTCTTACACCATCATTTACAACCATTTGTCTTGAAGTGTGTAAGAATAACTTCCTAGTAATGTTGTTTACGTCAAAGGAAGCAAATAAATTAGGAATTAACCCTGTTAAAAACGTGTTCAACTGCCCACCAACTATTAAAGGTGCTGACTTATGACTAGTTATGTCATTGTGGTAGGAAAATGGACTTTCTTCATTTTTAACTTTGCTGTAATACTGTTACTGAATGATTTTCCAGACGTGTGACAGATGTGTTTCTCACTTATGATTTATATTTGTTAAATGTGCAAGCTATTCCACAAAATCTGAGCTTTTTTTTACCACTCGATGTAGAAAACAACTAACCACACTTCCTCCAAGAGACAACAGCTAATTATATTGTTCTCAATGTGGGAGCACATTCAAGGGAAAACAATGACGCCCCCGTGTAACCATTGCGACAAATCGTCTCTGAATGGAGACAGAATACGCCCCCTTTTTCTGCAGTTTCATCGTAGGAATAAAGGCTCAAAAAAAAACTGAGATAGACTTGGCTCATGTATGCTTGATAATCGGTGATTTCTCACCAGTAGAGGGCACCTTGAAACTGTTGGATAAGAGGGGGATTTATCCTGCGTCTAGGGTTATTTTGTCAATGTTTTTTTTTATTTGTTATGGATTGGTTGATCTTACTGGAAGAGACTTAAATCGGCAGCTGTGTTTCAGTTCCACTTCCACTCAAAACTGCCAAAAAAAAAAAAAAGACTTTCTTGGTAGCCCTACATTACTACAGTGGAAACAAAAATCTGAAATGAAATCGAACTGCACTGGATATATTGAGCGGTAAACCAGCTCCAGAAAGACATCAGGAGATAAAAACTGAAATATCTAGAGGATTATTTTGCTTTTTTTGTAATGAGTATTTAGCATAGGAATTCTAAAGTTGCAGTTTATGTAAAAAACTAAAAAACTAAACAAAAAACAGCATACCATACTGATGAACACATACTGTCTGTAGAGATCAGTCATCCAGGTGATGTAATCCTAAATGCTTCAGTAGGAGGTAACCAGACTTTATTATGGTTCTTGACCTTTCACCTCTTACCTCG
This sequence comes from Stegastes partitus, assembly GCF_000690725.1. Classification (NCBI taxonomy): domain Eukaryota; kingdom Metazoa; phylum Chordata; class Actinopteri; family Pomacentridae; genus Stegastes; species Stegastes partitus. Next base: position 1,436,831 of record NW_007577751.1, on the reverse strand, counting down.
TTTTGTCACCTTTCACTCTGAGATAAAAACTGTTTCACCTTGAGGATAAAACACCCAAACACAAGCTGGACAATGTTGTGTATGCGAGCAACGCAGCGAGGAGTGCACAGACCTATAGATATATAAGGCAGACTGAAAACTGGCGTATGAAGCCACACAGAAGAGCCATCTTCTCAGGACAAGACTCTGCAGTCCACCTACATCTAAAGGATAAAGGACATTCCTTTAAGGACGGCAAGGTTTACAGTCTTTTCAAAGAGAATAGTGACAGAAATCCTCTATGTTAAACTGGAATAGCTGTCTCTGAACAGGGGAGGTGGTCAGCAGCACCACTTATCAGTCACATAGAATGCAGTCCTGAGGCAGTTTCGCTACAATTTACACCTGGACTCATGTCAGTCCTGAGTCGTTCACAGGCCTTAAATCTTGTGGCTTTCAGGTAACTGACAAGCCAAAGGTCGTGTGAGTTGAGGCGATAGTAAATACCAGAAATTCACCACCAGTCAGAACTGAAGAAGTGTCACGCATGAGATTTTTAAGAACGTCCAGTTTCCTTCCACTTGAGCTCTTAAATCTACACTGTGTACAATCAGTATATGATGTTCAAACCAGACTCAGCATTAAAGCATTAAACAGACGCTCACTGTTGATGTTTTTTGGACTATTCTCATGAGGACTTCGAGAATACATTTCTAGCAGATCAGACTGTTACAACAAGGGGACAAAAAGCTGAAAAATGACTAAATATGCTATTATATTTTTCAGTTCTGGTGTAAACACACGTGAATTGTGTTAGTAACTGTTCATTTACATCTTTGATCAAGTTTGCTTTAAGGATGTGGATAGAATTTAAGTATAAGCTGACAACAAAGTGAATTAAATAACTGCATAGTAGGTTGTATTTACAACAACCTTATTAATTACATGAACATATCTGATAAATATGTGAAAACTACTTGTAATTACAAAAATAGTGCACGATATAAGTGAGAATGCTTCAGAACTTGCCTTAAAAGTGTCAGACTTTCAGGATTTCTGTGCTACCACAGTAATTTAGTGATAGTTGTGAGTTCATCACAGCAACAAGAAACTGTTAAAAGTCTATTTGTCATACTTAATCTTCCAACATGCTAAGAAGTACAATGTTAAAAAAAACAAGGCTCTGATCACAGTGTAACTCTCTTTAGCCAAGACTTACTGAGAAAAAAAAACACTTAAATTGACATTTAAGCTCATATTCAAGGACAACGCAGTTTCATAATCTGAGTAACTATTCCTATGCACATAGTAAGTATAATTACAACATAAAGGGTCTCCACATTTTTGTCTTTTGTGAGCACAGTGTGCTTCCAAAATCTCATCCTCACTGAAGCGCAGGACTAAATTGCTGTACTGGTCCTTTAAGTGATGCCTGACAGGCTGAACTCAGGGCAAAACTCCTGACGTCTTGAAGCTGTCTTACAAAAAGTGATTAATTTCAGAACAACCCATTGCTGAACTGAGCAGAAAAGATATATTTGATATCTTTAAGGCATCTGCTTGTTTCTATTATACTTCTTGTTCTTACTCAAAATGCAAACCTTTTAAAAACAGGCCACAGATGTTTACCTTGACTTTTGAAACAGCTCAGTCGTCCCAAAAATAGCTACGAGGATCTGGTTCTCAACAAACTCTAAATGGAGTAAAGAGTCCATTTGTTGAAGCCTAGTTGCAGTTGCGGATGAATATACATTTGGTTTACTGGTGAGCAGTTAAAGCAGCATGATAGTGTATGCGAGACTCTATTCCAACAAATCACAGTGCCCATGTTGGTTGTAGTAAAGGACCATGTCAACGATGTAGATCTTTTGTGTGTTTTTAATAGTTTTTGAACAACAATGGAGCTCTATGGCACAGAAGAATAGACTAAATAAGGCTTCAGCTACACAGGTAATACTTGTTAGTAGGATCAGTTCACCGTTTTCTTCAAGGGATCGACAAAAAAGGAAATTACAGGATATCGCCAGCCTTATCTTCTGCACATATAAACTGTTTCCAAAATATATTTGTTTTTCTAAGAATTTATGTCCCACCATCCAAACAAATGTCCCAGTCATCCACTCTACTGAGCAAGTTTTTACTAAAAAACAATGAGATAAACTCTTTATACAATGTGTATTTTAATAAATGTCATGACTGTGTAGACTCAACATTAGTGTGACGACAAGAGGCTGCCTAATCTTCTAACCTTCGACAAAAAATGTTAATTCCTAAAGTAGACAGGTCAACAAACTATACTCTCCTCAACAGAAAATGCTTTTTTTTTCTTTTCTTTTTTTTGTGTTTGGTGATGATACGAAACGTTCAAAATGGGAAGAACAGACGTGCACAAAACAAGTCACAATGATCTGTTTAAAAGATATTTATAAATGACTGGCCAGGCCAATACAAGAACATGATCAGGAGTCACAATGCTATTTAGACATCTGTACCTAGGAAACAGGTTTGTCCGTTGTGAAGGTGTGGTGCCTGTCCTGTTGTTCTCGGATTGACGGCTGCTGGGACTGTGTTTGCTTCCAAAGTTCATAATGAATATCAAATAGGTAGAATATGTTAAATGGAAGCTATGATCACAAAGCTGCAAAGGTCCTCTAGTTTTATGTTCAGTCTGTCCTTTATTGCTTCAAGATTCCTGCTCCAGCTGCTGTAACTCATCTCGTAAGGCCTTCGCCCGACCGAGCTTCTCCAGCTGATCCTTTGTTGGCTGCTTTATTTCCCCTGAGTCTACTTTCTGTTGCAACTCCTCAACTTGTCGCAGCTTCTTTCTCAGGTTTTTGATCTTCTTGGCCTTTTCAGCAGCTGCTGCTGAAGAGTCATCAGGAGACGAAACAGAAACTGGTGGCGGTGGCGTCTTGTTTGCCGCCTCGCCGCCCTCTGAAATGGACACGTTCTCGACAGCATCGCTCACCGATTCCACGTCTGCATCGCCATCTTGGCCCTGGTGCTGCTGTTTTCGTTTTTCTTTGCGCTTCATGTTGCGCTTGGCAGACTTTGAGAGACCGGCTGTCTCGCTGTCGCCGCAGCCAGGGATCTTTTGCTGCTGTTGCTGCTGCTGCTGCTTTGGCGGAGCTGCTTCGGATGGGTTCAGGCCAGGGGGCAGGTCTGGTTTGCTCTTGAAAAACTTAACATACTTGTTTTCATACCTAAAACAACAAAAACACCACTTAAATGACAAACACATTCTACTTGCAGCATATTATTGATTTCATATGAATACTGGCCCAATCTTTCTAAAAAGATTTGTTTTTGTGACTTTTTGTCTTTATTTGACTGCACGGAGTAGCGAGAGATCAGCACAGTGACAAACACCAAATGGTCCAGCCTTCAAGGAAATGAACTGGGGCTCTGCTGGTTTCGAGTCACTACATATTGGCCCATTCTAATTCCACTAATGCCAAACCGTACAGTTGCAGGGAAAGTAAAAGTGCACTTACACAGGGACTTCTTCTTGGGGGACATAACCATCCTTCACCCGCCTCGGCTTCCTCCACGTTCCATCAGGTCGCTGAGTGGCAGCAATGTATTTCCCTGAAGAGGGACAGGTAGAACATTTTAGAGAGAACAGACACCTTTGCATGAGCAGACCTTGAGAAAGAGCGAGTTCTTTACATGCTGGACTTCTACTATTTTGTCAAACTGAGGTATGAAAAGGTAATGTTGATGCATTTTAAAACAGAAGATTGCACTTAGTGGCTGAAATGTTTTTGTTACCTGAGAGTGGACCTTTGTGACATTATTTTACCTATTTGTTAAATTAATGGTCAACCTGAAACATTCCTGAGCTGGAAAGTTCTGTAGCTAAACTGTATGCTAAGAGAAGAGAATGATCGACAAACATCACCACCAAATATGTTCCTGATATAACATCCATCCATCCATCCATTATCTATACACTGCTTAATCCTCACTAGGGTTGCGGGGGGGCTGGAGTCTATCCCAGCTGACTTAGGGTGAAGGCAGGGGACACCCTGGACAGGTCACCAGTCCATCACAGGGCTACACTTAGAGACAGACAACCAAGCACACTCACATTCACACCTATGGACAATTTAGAATCACCAATTAACCTCAACACGTTTTTGGACTGTGTGGGAGGAACCTGATATAACAGTAAAATGAAAATAAGATTTCGCTGGATACAATCCTCCACATTTCACTGTGAGACCTATAAATGTAACACAGAGGGAATGAGGCCTATATCACACCAGTAAGGTACATTAATATATCTTGTCAACAAAAATATTTACACTGCGCATGGCATTTATTAGTTTGTTTTTTTTTTCCCTGGTAGCGTATGGCACAGTAATATGTGCCTCTGCTTCTGGACAAGCATATTATAGATTTAATAAATAACCCATAGGCTTCTTGGAGTTTTATTGCACACATGAGACAAACTATAAAACCAGTGAGGTGTTACAGTGCAGCTATAAGTTCTGCAAACCACCAGATGTCACTGTGCATGTTGAGTTTAAATCATGTTGTGGCACAATCGAAAAGATGCTAATGCGCTGATTAAACACAGTCATCTAAAACCTGAAAACCTAGAGCACATTTAGGCACAGCAAAAAAGAAGAAAAGATGTATAACAGCTGGAAAAGACACAGACACAACACCAAGAATATGTGATGCTAGGTATAATGAAAATCTGATTACTGGAGAATATATATATATTTACATGGTGAAGATGAGACATGAGACAAAATAAAACATGGTGGGATGTAACTATCCTACCTTGGAGTCAGTGGTCATGAGATGGAGCAGGAAATAATAAATAATAATTTCACCACACATACTATGTCTACTGTTTAATCTTAGTCTTTTTATGACATCCTCAAACCTCTTGAGGACTCCGGACAGTATCCAAATCAGCAAACTTGAAAGTAAAAAGAAAACTCTGAAGTCGAACTGCTCACCACGGACACATATGATGAAAGTCTTCAAGTAAACACTTTGTCATTTAAAAAAAACTAATCATGCCAAAAGGGTTTGGAACCATTAGACCACTGAAGTCAGTACTGCAAACCAATAACCAGTCCAGTTGTATGTCAGTTTTACATTTGCATTTAATTTTTGCATTGTGTACATTACATGTGTGATGCTGTAAATACTGGTTCGTGTCGTCTAATGTCTGACGTGGGTTGAATGTCATTGCGCAAGTCAACTTATGGCATTATAAGACTTGACCTTGAAGTACCTTGGTTCGCCAGGTGTTTAATTTGCTGGATTGCTCAGAAAAAAACACTTTCTTAAACAAGCGAAACACAAGTTTCTTAATTGTTCTAAATTGTCTGTAGGTGTGAATGTGAGTGTGCTTGGTTGTCTGTCTCTAAGTGTGGCCCTGTGATAGACTGGTGACCTGTCCAGGGTGTCCCCTGCCTTCACCCTGAGTCAGCTGGGATAGGCTCCAGCCCCCCCGCGACCCTAATGAGGATTAAGCGGTGTATAGATAATGGATGGATGGATGGAAGTTTCTTAATTGATTTTCCACAAAATGTTCCATGAATATTACCAGGTGAGCTATTAAAATGATGGGAGGACTTTATACCTACTCCTGCTTGTCCTCTCTGAGACTTACTTTCTTTAAAAAGTTACAGGAAGCTTCAGCCTTTTTCTGGTATGTGAATGATCAGTAATGTCTTTACATGCTTGACTATCATATTAAACCACATGACAAGCAAACGCTACTATTTATTTCTCAACTCAGCCTAAGTTATCTGAAAGCAAAAACAAACGCGTACAACTTCATCATGTAACCCAGGGCTGCACTACATATTGTTTCAACATCGGAACTGTCATTCGTACTTGCATAACAGTCATATCACAGAAAGTCCAATGTGGAGCAAGACAAGCTAACTCAAACACATCATGCTACAGCTTTTTGGGGGATTATTACTTAAAGAAAGACTTGCACAACTCTCATTGTTCATGACTGACCTACAAGAAAAGTGTGTCCGAAAGAATATAAGTTACTTCAATTTCAGGGTCCCTCAATACAAAGATATTCTGCTAAGCTTTATTTACAAGACACAGAGTTTGTTGACATTCTGGCAACCTGGGTGCACAGCAAAATGAGTGAGAAACAGGAAGGAACACTGAAAAGGAAAATTTGGCTGCAAAAAGAAATGCAACATTAGTGTATGGAAATAAATAAGCTACAGAAAGGCTGATGTAGATCAAAAACAGGTTGGCAGCATCTCACACATGTTGCCGCTAAACAAGGCCATATACCAGATTGGTTTGACTATGAAAGTCAGCACCACAATGATCTGAATGATGAATACAAGCCTGATCTAAAAGCCATCAAGAGCCAGTTTTACTCCACACGAGAAATGCTCAAAATGGCTTTTTCAGCTGTCTTTAGATGATTATTTTTTTTGTTCTTGAAGCTCATGCACTCCCTTGTAGGATCACAGGATTCACTTTAGAGTGATTTTTTGCTGAATGTAGTCATCTGGTGAAAATTCCTGTTTTTTTTCCCCCATATATCGACATAGGATCACAGAAAAACTACAATTTGTTGACAGTTTTGTTTGTTTGTTTTTTAAATAAGGCACAGCCCAGCATAAACCATAACTGTTCATCTCTTTAAAACAAACAAACAAAAGTAAAATACTTAGTTAAATATATTTCAAGTTATGGACCAAACAAGACAGCTGAAGTTGCCACCTCGTCCTGTGGGATAGTATGGATGGAGGACTTTTCCCACCATTTTCTGGCATTAAAAAAAATAGAAAAACTATTAATCAGTAATAAGAAAAAAACAGTATTAGCCGCAGCCCTACAATATCGTGATAGTTTTTTTTTTCTTTTTTAATTATTTGTTTTCTGTCAGTATCATCTGTGACAACATGAGTCTGTAACGTCACATTAGCTTCCCTCACATTTACCACCGGAATGCTAAGTAGTTAGCTAATGGGGCAGCTGACAGGTCAATATACGAAGAGGTAATGTTTCAGACTAACACTTAGACAGCCTCACAGTTGCATATCTAACAGTAGGAATGTGGTCCTGGTGGCAGCAGGTCATACTAAGCACTGTTTTCAAACTGAGAACGAAAGAAGTGCAAATGCAACAAGCTAACTAGCGGCAGTGGAGAGTATAGCGTTAGCCGTTTGAGCTAATAGCATTAGCTAGCTGCTATACACAAAATCTGAATCACCATTGACGCTAAACGTGCTATTACTGACAATTAATGCTGCAAATGGAAGAAAGCCGGCTGTGCATCAACTGTAGCTGTTGTGGTTATTGAAGAAGATTTAGTTTAAGGGAAGACAAAGGTCTGCCACATGCATCAGCCTTACCAGATTCATCTGTAACATAGGGGGTTGCCATTTTGGTGTATTGTGCTGCTCCGCTCCCCGCACTCGGTCGGTATCTGGGTCCCCAAACGGCCCCTCACTCACTTCGATCCCACACAACAGCACAGCTACAGCTTCTGCAACATTTGCTTTAAAGTTGTTCCTTCACTCGAGGTGAGAACTGTCATGGCAGCACCTGCGGACGGCTGGTGAAAACGGTGGCGGGCGGTGCGAGGCGGCAAACCGAGCGAACCCTGTTCTTCGACTTCGGAAATGACGACGTGGATCGCGGGTTGCCAGGTTTGGAGGGTCATCATCGTCATTCTACGTCGTTCGACCAAGGAAAATCAGCATTTTCCGCACAGTAACATTTACTGACCCAGTTCAATTTATCGGAGTATTTGCAGGATTTATCCAACTAAAAGTCCCCATTATCTACAAACGTCACTACATTATTGGATCATTGTTATTGTACAAGCCACAGCTGCAACTATTAGCTGATTAATAACTTAATTGATTGACAGGAAATTAATCTGCAACTGTTTTGTCATTTTTCAAGAAGAGCTTTTCTGCTGGATTAGGTAAAACAAAAAATACTTCTTATCTAATAATGAGAAGAGCAGTCATAATTTACTACACATCCTCTGAAAACAGTTACAGATCTTTGTCAGTTTCACCAAATTGGGGAATAATTGTTGGCCAGACAACATATTCAATAATGTATTGATCCATACCACTTCTTACATTTCATATCTGACAAACATGAACATAATCTAGCTGTGTGGCACCCAAAGTGTCAGCCATCGACAAGACATGTGCACGGGACTGTTGTACTGGACTTCTTGGTTTTGTCAGAAAGGACAATCACATTACTAGAAACAGGAAACTTAAGCATCTTCAATGGTTGTGTGTCTGTTTTTTTAGTCTTTTAATGTTTTTTCTGTGGTATGCACCATATCTGACATGCTTCAGGAGATAAATCCTCCCAGGTTTTAAAGATCATGAATGGACCTTCTTGAGACTTTTTAGCAAATGAAAAGGCCACCATGTGACCTGATGTTCTCCTTGACATGACACCAGCGATTGTCTTTGTGTGTTCACATGTGGTATTTTTGACATTTAGATTTTGTGTTGACCTGTGTTATTTTATCACACAGTGAAATAGTATCTAGATGCTGAACTGTTAGGTAAAAATAATATTAATTACAGCTAATGCAAACAAACAAAACTAAACAGATACAACTGTAAATGTGTATTCATTCAATTATGTTTTCCTACTATATGGAGGCAGGCATGTCTACATTAATTCTTCAGCTACTATAAAAAATGATATATTCGTTCAGCTGTTAGTGGTGAACCCGGCAGTGGTGCAGCAGTGACATTCAGGTTGAGCACAACACGAAGAACAATCACAGTGGTACTAACAGATAAAAGGAAGGAAGCAGAGATCATGAGGGGGTTTTCTGTGTGCGTCAGCAGAGTCTATGTTTGTGTGCATGTGTCAAAGTGTGTTACGCCCTATAAATACTTGTATGCAAAAAGGGTAACCAAAACCATATTTAAGCACCTGAGGGAAGGAAAAGTAAAGAAGCAGAAATCGTGGAAACAAAGAGTAGGTTTGTTATCGATGCAGAAGATTCTCAGCAATCTCAGATTTATTTTACTTGAATCAGCAAAACAATCAGCAAAATTTATATAATACACACGATATCTATCATATATGAGTTTAAAAATATATATTTTCTTTTAAAATATGTGAAGCAAAAAGTAACATCAATTTGGAATTGACTCCTCAACTAATATGCAATGCTTCATGTGACATTTAATGGACTTTTATGAATACGGTATATGTATGCAAACAGTAGTGTGAGGAATATTGGGACTGTACGCACTTTTCCACCAAAGAACTAATCCTCTGGGGTCTGGGTCTCTGTTTTCATTTCATTGTTGCATATGATTGCTTTTTATATAAAAATGCATACATAAACCCAGTATTGTAAGATGTTAGCCACTAACTAATGCATTTTTTTTCACAACAAAGTGTGCAAGTTGAATATTTATGCTGATGTGACAACATTCATAAAAAAATAAATTAAAAAAAAAAAACAGGATTTGAAACACATGCACTCAAAAAAATATGTGGGTGTGTTTGTTTTTTTTTTAAATGTATTTTTTATATATATATATATACTTGCAGTCCCAAGTGATGAGTGAGTGCTTCTCCAGCTGCCTGCAGTGCAAGTTCAAATGTTGACATACATTTTTGTTATACGTACAGTATGTCGATAGGTATGAAATGTTTGACAGACTGTCACTCTGAGAGCAACACACAGGAAATACATTGTGCTGAGAAATTCGACTGAAGTCTGTTGAGACATAATAAATGTAAGACATTTGGATGACAATAACCCAAAATATTGAAAGAAAAAGTTAGTAAAACAATAAAACATTCATTTAAAGCATGTAAAATCTAAAAACAAATGGATGAACCAAAACAGCCGGAAGTAAAATGAGATGAAATTCAAAACCTGAGACACCCAAGGGTAAAAATGACTTCAGGTTTAGATTGTTCTGCCTGTTATTCCACGTTGCAAGTGCACAGGGAGTAAAACTGGATTTCCCAAGCTTAGTAAAAAAAAACTGCTTGCACCTGCAGAACTATGCAATCATGTGAGCATGCTCAGTAAGGGCCTCGTGAAGGAGTAATGAAAGGGCTCAGACCTAATAGTGTGTTACTGACTTTTTATAAAAGCAATAAGCCTTAAAATGGGGAGAGTAGCAAAATACATTTACTCAAGTACTAAAGTGCAGTTTTGAGCTACATGTACTTTACTTGAGGATTTCAATTTTATACTAAATTACACCTCCACTCCACCAGAGAGAAATTTTTCACTTTTTACTCCCCTACATTTATTGGTCAATTTTAGTTACTGATTAACTTTAAAAAAAAAATTGACATAATTTATAACATAGCCAGCGTTTAGTAATAGTATTTTTTTTTATTTTCCTCTAAGCTTCTCATATGGTTTAATTTTAATAAATGTTCAAATGACCCAATAATTCACCAAAAATCAAACATTAGGGGGAAAAATGAAAACTGTATAAAGAAAGTGTCTCATTTGACCAATTGTCACTATAATAGAATAAGAAGAGAGTCCACTGAGGCTGCACTAAATTCAATTGTTCGGTGTTTTTGCGGCGCCGGAAAACTTGAGCTTTTTTTTTAATGTATTAAAAAGGGGGTTCGTTGAATCCAACCTGGCAACCCTACGGGAGTCCGGTCGAGGAAAATATTGCCCACAGCAGACTACTTGGCATTAAAGACGGCTGGCGGTAGGAGCTGCGGTAACCCGCTTCCAGAATCTACAGAGCAGTTTGCTGCCAACATCAAGTACGTATTTATTTGCTTTCTTCTACCAACACAGCAGACGTCTTATCGGAATATAACACAAACGCTTTAATTGCAGCTTCGCTATTGAACGCCAAAGTTGAGCAGCTAAGGGATGCTAGCCGCACAGCACTGATACCAGCAGTGCGCTAGCTGCGCGCTAACGTTAGCTAGAGCTGCATTCAAAGGTCCGTCCAGGACGAAGGCATCTACACTTTGTGCTGCGTTTGGTCACTGCTGGCGTTGCTTTGAGATTTCAACGGCATTGATAAATCACTGCGCTCAGGAAGGTTTAGCCTCGCAAAGCTAATCATATCACGTTAGGTAATGTTAGCACGCTAACGGTAACGTAACCTCCGGACTTCAGCCAAATACGTGAACCGAGCTGCTCTCTGATGAAGGTCTGAACCTGAGACTCTATTGTGCAAGTAGTGCAAGTAAGGTTTAGGTACAAGTTTGCAAAATGTGTAAATGTGAGAGACGCTAACGTTTAATGCCGTTTTATTTCATAATCAGCTAAATTCACACACCGCTCAGCAGACTGCCTTATTTAGCTGACATTAACGCCAAGTTGGCCATTTGATGGTGGTGGAGCTCCTTTCACAAAAGATCCGGTTATTTTCTGACTTTGGACAGCTGTCTTCGAGTAAAATGTAGAAGCTACTTTGGCTTCTACAGCAGGCCAAATTGCTGAATAGAATATAACGCAAGATGCTAGCTAAGCTGCAGTAAGACAAGACAGGGATTTCAGTCTGATTAGCTAGTTACACTTAAGAGTTCCTCTTTTAATTAGGGATACGCCGGTTTCTAGTCTGACTGACATGATTGATTGACTGTGAAAATTGGCCTCTCTGACAGAAGACAAAATTATTCCATAGCGGTGCTGAGAAGTATTGTCCAATTACCCTTAAACTTATCCTCCACTGAACCTGGAGACTTGTTTGACAGTATGTAGGTTGTGGTTGTGACTAAAGCCATTGAGTGTTTTCTCGTGCATGTGTCACCTTTGTTGAAGTTGTAAAGTCATTCAATTTGGACCAACTTTTTGGTCACCACTTGAGAATTTTTGAGCACAAGTGCACCTGGCTCTCTTGAAGATTCAAGCACCATCCCTCTTGATAAACATTATGCATCCTAGTGTTTGCATGAGTGGAAGCTGCAGTGTCACTTGTTGATTGTGCTAATGCTCCTTTGACGTCTGTAGAGGTGTGGCGGAACCATGACTGTGGTGTGCCAAGTCCTAATCAAGAGGGTGTGGGTTTGTACAGCCTTTTAAGTTTCTCTTTCCAGAAAAGTGGGATCAGAAACGAAAAGTTAAATGGGGGAAACAGCTGGCCAGTAAAGTCGAGTCCAGATAGCTGAAGGTCTGCTTGAAGCATTTCTAAGACTAAAATAGATATGATTCAACCAAACAGGACGAGAGTGTAACTTTCTCTAATGTTTTAGAGATTTTCAGATTTTGCTGTAATTCTGAATATAATTCAGCAAAAAATGTTGCTATGAAGTTTAATATTTTTTGTGTTCAAATACTGTGATGTCAGACTTCCACTGTATCCAGTTTGCTGTTTAATTTACAGCATCGCACGGTGAATGGTGTAAAATTAAAAGCACATTGCAGCAAAGCAGTGTCAAACGGCCAAAAGTTTTTATTTCAGACGCAATGCTGACGCAATCAAATAACCATGTGTGTCATCAGTTTTAAGTTCGGCTGCAGAAAAACCCTAAATATTTGAGGATCGTTTTGGTCATGCAAAAAGCATACAATCAGTTTTTCAAGTGTTTGCAGTCGTCAACGGCCCGTTGAAAAGGCCCAGACCGCAAAGACGTGGTCAATATTCTGTGTTGCCTTTGTGTCATTATCACCCACCACTCCTGCAGAGGACTGAAAAAGAGGAAATACCCTTCAAAGATGTGTTACTCTGTAGCCCTGCTAACTTTTTCCTCCAAACTAAATGCAGTGTTTCTGCCAAGGACAATATTAAGTACAGATTTTTTTTTCGAGAATGCTCCACCAGACAGACAATAATTTATTGAAATCTGTTTTTCATTCATATTTTATTGCCAGAGGAAATGGATTTCATTTCATATGCATTTTTTTTTCAGCTCTTACAAAAGTGGAGGTTTAGTGTTTGTGCATTTCACTTTGTACACATGACTACAGTTACCTTTTTAATGTCTTTTTTTCTCTTCCCTTTACTTACAAGCCTAAAACAGTATTTAATCACTAGTTCTTGCAACACAGCTGAGTTTCGTTTTTTACTTTTCCCCCCACAGATTTGGATCAACTTGGTGAGAGGGGAAAAAGGGGGAAAACCCAGATTTGCCTAAATGGTGAAGTCCTGGATCTGAACCTCGTTCTTCCAGCACTCTTGCCAGTTGTGAGCCTTGTTGGCATTTTCTCCAGCAAGAAAAACTCAAACTGAAAGCTACCAGACTTGGAGCCTTTATTTGAACACCAGCCTAAATATATTCAAAGGGTAATATTGCAGTATACAGCAGAGTGGATACTTCTGTGCGACATCATGGCAAAGAAAAACAGCCAAAGGGGTATGTATTTGTTTATTAAACCTTTAAAATACATTTGCTATTTATACATCTATACTTTGTAGTACATCTGTTTAGTGGACAAACACAGAGGCTGTAAGTGAAGAAGGTTGAAGTTATAGGTAGGACATAGTTGTATATTATTTAACAAAAAATGTGTTCATAGTTGTGTTTAGCTGGAATCTAATGGAGCTGTCCTAATATTCCAAGCATGGTGTAACAGTGAATTTGAGCCGTGGATATTTACGGTGACATTAACCTACTTTCATACATGAGAAAAACAACCTTTACAAGGACTCAGCAGTTTTTTTTCTTCCTGGTCTTTAATTGGCCATAGGTTGACTTTGGACTTTACTCTGACTCGTCATGCTCAGCTGTAGGCTTTTGTTTGTCATTGTAAAGATAAATGTCCTCTGACATTTGTAGAAAAAGATTTTTTTTAAACACCTTGACTCAGCTGTTTCCTCAATGGGCCACTTTTGTTCTGCCCCTGATAAGAGAAACCCTGAGGTAGTTCCTCTTGCAAGAACGTCTTTTTGGAGGCCTTCATCGGCTGTTAGTCATTTAAATCAGATGCAGATTCTACACAGCTTTAGGCACATGTGATGAGGTTTTAAGTGCTTGCTGTTCGTGCTGGCAGCTGAAGTGGTTGTGCTTAAATACCTCAGTAACACGTCCTTCCACCTTCACCGTACTCTCATTCTGCTGGCATCTACCTTTTCATGTTGTGTGTTTGTATCCAGGAAACAAATCCATTTTTGAATGATCAAATAGGGCAGATAATTTCCTTTAATTTGCTAATGAAGATGAACTTGTCATTCATGTGTCACATTCACAGGCACAGATCTGCTGTTGTAGTTTGATTGGGATTCATAGACGACGGCAACAACAGAGGGACACTTTGTGAAGATGTGTGATTTGTTGTTTTGTTTTGCAAATGAGATTCTGCCTTGGTTTGCAAATATGCTCTGAGGCATGAACAGACAAGGGTGGAGTTTAGTTTTCACTTTATTTTTCCAGATACATCTGGGGTGGTGTTTGATACTCGCTCAAAAATGGTCATGTCCCAGGGAGGAACAGCCGAGAGGATGAAGGAGAAGGTAAGATGTTTTTTTTTACAATGCACATGACTGCCGCTGTCATTTTGCAGTACAGGGCTGAATTTGAAACATCAAATCACAAAATTTGTGATTGGCTTCTAACCTGCTTCCCAAAGTTGGACACTACTAAGCCATTTGGCATTCAGTGTCATTAACTATGAGCTCTGCACAGCAGTTTTCTGGAGAGATGCTTTCTGGCAACGGTCAACATGAGAGGGCAAGTTGTCAGAGCATGAGCAACAGTTGGAGTTTTGCTGAAGGAAAAATGTGTAGAGCGAGCCTTGATTTATCAATGTCTGACAGTTATGGAGAGAGTCAACAGCTCAAAAAATTAGGCATCTTTAAACCCTTGAAAGATGACTTTACTTGAGATTTATCGTTATATAATCTCATGACAGCGAGCCTCTTTAAAGCTGTTTATCTATAATGGAAGAACTTGAGAAAATAGGGCAGCATAGCGTTGTTCTGCAGTGTGGTAATGTTTTTACAGCAGGTTATTTGGCTTTTTGGTGTTGACTTCAGGTTTTTTTCTGGGGTTCCTTTAAAGGATGAAATATTTGTGAGCCATTACTGCTAATAAACCGACCCCAATTTTGCAAAAAGTTTCAGCTTGAGATATTTTTTGACTTTAAAAAAAAAAAAGAGATACAGGGTGAAAAATATAGATGAAAACACTTTTTCAGAAAAAAAAGCATCTAATGTGGCAGACTTTTAAGTCACATGACTGATCAGCTGTTGACATGAAAGAATAATCACAGCTTTCACGATTGAAAGCAATTTTTGGAGGGGTTACTTCATTTTTTCCTCCTCATATGTAGCAAAAGTTTTGTTTGTTTCTTCTTTATCTTTGAGGTTTTTAGTTGTTGGCAAAGAGCTGACTTTGATTCCGGCTTCTGCTACTGTTTATCACGGCCATGTGGAACGGTGCCAGTGCTGTTACCTTCTGACGACACTACGCAGCCAGTTCATTCTCTTTTCATTTTTTTTTCTTTTATGTTTCAAAATGTCACTTCAAATTTGCATGAAACATGGCTTGCGAGAAAATATTTTGTACCTTAGAAACATTTATGAAAGTTGAGTGCTTCTTGAAAATAACTAAAAGGTACAAATGTTGCACTGTATTGTTAAAAATGTTATTTGCATCAAATGTGCTACTTTATGTTTGTGTCTTTTGCTGCAAAAAAGCCTTTAAAAACTTTTGTGTGATTTCACTTAGTAGTGCAACAATAAGAATAAATGTGTACTCCTTGTGCTCCAGCTGACTGTTACTTTAATGTTTATCCACCATCGGCGTAAATTTACAGTAAATATTGAATCACCTTGTGTGTTATTTTTGCTTCTTCTCCTTCACAGATCAGCGCTGTCAGGGCAGTGGTCCCCAACAAAAGCAACAATGAGATTGTGCTGGTGCTACAGCATTTTGAGAACTGCGTTGATAAGGCTGTGCAGGCTTTCTTAGACGGTATGAGGATGTTGGTGTTTGAACTCAAAGCTCTGAACTTTGCTGTGATTACAGAATCTTCCCATCACAGTGTTGCATTTACACCTTCTGAAGAGAAGTTCTGGCATTTTGCAATGCTTCTTAATGTCTTTCCTCCACTAGAATTCCACTTATATTTCCAACGCTACCCTGTTAGTTTACTGCATTTAACTTGTTGTGGCATGCAACGCTCATTTCTTTGTCCTTCACCTTGAGAACAGCGTTTTCATCATGCATGCCATACTTCGCATTCAAAAGTCGAGCGTCATTTGCATGCTTTTAGTTTCGCGGGTATAATTATAGAACATGAGGGTTGTCCCTGTACGTCAGACTGCTTTGTTCCTTATTCAGCGGTATCTAAACAACACCCCAGGGCATTCAGATATTGAGACGTTATTACAAGGTTTTAAATCCTTCACGTGTCACAGAGTACATTCATCATCATTGTGTGGTTTACACCTTAGGCAGTGCGGTTGAGATCCTGAAGGAGTGGAATGTCACCGGAAAAAAGAAGGTGAGAACCAGAAACCCTGCTTCTTAAATGTCTTTTTGTTCAGTTAAGTTCTTATTTAAAACTAATTGTTGAACTTGTTTATGATTAAAGTACCCTCCATTAATTATAAACTGTGGTTAAATGCAGTGTTGTATGTTGCTAAAATCTAATATGACCTTAAGTATAAGTCAAAACTTGCCTGTCCCAGTATGCATTGAATTGGTTCATGTCACAGCACTGATTAGGATAGAGATAATGAACAAAGAGGATTTGAACAAAGGAGTTTGACACTGATATCTCCATGTCCAGCCCAAGAAGAAAAAGAAGCCCAAGCCTCAGCCAGAGGCCTCGGCTGAGCCCTCTCCACCTGAGGCCACATCGCCCGAGGAGAGCAAGGATGAGATGAACGGCTTTCATGCCAACGGATCAGTAATGGATGGAGAATCACTTGATTCGCTGAGTGAACAGTTGGACTCTGCCTCCCTGGATGCAGCTGAGCTGGACTCTGAACCTGCTACATCCGAAACCACCGGTAAATGCAGCAAAAATGTGATGATTAAGCCAATGGAGGAAGCAAGAGGGTTTGAGGAAGTGTTGAATTTTTAAGTTTAAACCTGCAGTGGAGAATTTCTGTGTCCCTCCTCTGGCAGTTAGGGTAAATACACAACCACTTTTGATGCTCTCGTGTTCAGTTCCTGTCATCACTGGTTGATGGAAGCATTGCTCCTATTGCGCCACCATAGGAATGTCACTATAGACACCCGATTTAAATCTCTGCTATACTGTGAAACACAGAGATATTTACCTATCACTGATGGGCTTAATTAGCATTGTGTAAACTAGTTTGGCTAAGATGTAACGGGTGTTCATTTATATGTTAAAGCCCAGCAGTCTTGCTTTAGGTTGACATGCGAGGGAGAGAATTACCGGCTTCAGTGCAGAGAGAATGGATATGTAAACATCCGTTCCTGAAGCTCGCCACTTATTTACCCTTTAAAGTAAATCTGTTCCTGGACAAATATTTATTTTGACTTCAACAATAGGACGCTCACCTTACAGGAGACAGTACAGTGTGAAAACCCTGTTTGTTTAGTCTTGTGCAACATTTTTGTAAATTGAACTTGCTCACAAAAGGGGACAGAGCGTGCAGCATCAGGTGGTATTCATGAAGATAAAACAAGTGACAACGCTGTTGTGCAATTACAGTAAAAGTATATACTCTATCAAACGTTTCAGGTTTATAATAAAATAGAAGCATAATATTGTTGTGTAATCTTTCAGTAATTGCTAGGTTTATTTTCACAAATTATTACATCAAAACAAGTTCTTCAGTGATTTGGAAGAACAGCAGAATTCAGTTGAAAAGTGATCTGCTCTGATAAAATGATGAATGGCCTGCACTTATAGAGCACTTTTCTACCTTAGTAGTACTTAAAGTGCTTTACACTGTTTCACATTCACACACCAAATGGCAGCAGAGTGCTCACCTGCCATTGAGAGCAACTTTCAATTCAAAGATATTTAAACATGTGGAAAGTACAAAAATCAAACCACCAGCCCTGCGATTTGTGGATATTTCTCTCCACTTGAGCCACAGCTGCCCAGGCCTATGAAGTAAATGCCAAAATAGAAACTTTTACAAAAGCAGTAAATCTTAAATCTATAAAATCTATAAATCTTTTGGATTTAGAGAAAGGAAGGAGTTCTCCTCAAATAGTTCACTTCTGACCCAATTTGCTCATTGATACTTAAGGCAGTTTTTTGTAGGGATAGTTAGTTTAGAAATTAGTTATTTTTGTAAAAGAGTCATTTTTTTCTTCTCACAGGTGCAGAAGCAGAAAGTCAATGTAGCGCTCCAAGTCCTGCTCCCCAGCAGGGAAGGAGGAATCACCAGGGTCCAAGAGGCAACAAGTCCCGACACAGACCAGGCTCGAACTCACATCCCCCCACTTCCTTGTTAGCAGCCACCAATGATGAGCATGGATCACCAGGAGTAAAGAAGATAGGTAAGACACTTTCAATTCAATTCAATTCAATTCAATTTTATTTGTATAGCGCATATTTACAACAACAAGTCATCTCATAGCGCTTCACAAAGGCAGAAACAGAAACACCCAACAATCCAAAACATCTGGATTCCCTATAAGCTTCAACCTCCCATCCTTCTAGTGATCTTGTCATGTATGTACTTTACAGCAAGAACACAAAAGGTGTTGACCTCACAAAATGTGTCATAGCGCTTCTTTACGGATTAAGTTTTTTGATCAGATATTAGACGTTATAGAGAAACACTTGCTTAAGTCACCTTTAATGTCTCCACTTCAGCTTCAAACATTGACCGCTCTGTGAAGGACCTGCAGAGATGCACCGCCTCGCTGACTCGCTACAGGATGGTGGTCAAGGAAGAGATGGACTCATCAATCAAGAGGATGAAGCTGACGTTTGCTGAGCTCCAGAGCTGGTATGCAAATTTACTTTCAGTCTAAAGAAGGAAAGACCCTGGACACTTCTCTTGGTTTAGCATCACAATTCATAATTTATCATGCATTATCTTTAAATTGTGATGCTGAGCAAGAGCAGTGTGTAGGATCCTCATTTCTTGAGAGTAAAGCCTTACTTATCTCTTTAAAAAATGTCAGTTCATTGTACAATGTGCCTGTAGTCACAGCCATAGCTGAATCTTGACATGACGGACTTGAACATGTTTAAAGGTGAGGTTAAAAAAACACCCTTTAGGTTGTTGCTACTGCAAGAATTTTCTCAAGGCACCAAAAACCTTTTGAGGAATGTATGAGCTAAATCTGCCTTTAATCAGAAAATCTCTACCCTTTAATACTAAACTTAGTTCCCATACAATAGTTTGAAGTGTAGAAAGAGTTTCAGTGTGAGTTTACAGGGCTCACTCTGATTTGTCACCACAGCGGCTACAAAAACATTTCACGGGTTCAAAATTTTGAGCTGGAACTCAAAATGACCCGCAAATCAATCAATCAATCAATCAATCAATCAAATTTTATTTATATAGCGCTTTTCATGTACAACAACAACAACGCAAAGTGCTTTACAACATTTAAAAACAACAAAGCATTTAAATGTTTTCGACTGACGTGTAAAACGAGGATCGGGACTCGGAACAGTTCCCAAGGCGATTCTCAGATCTTAAGGTTCAGGTGAACCAGCTAATTTTTAAAGGTGTGAGAGTCAAAATGAAAACGAGATGGGAGCACAAACAAATCAGTGGTTGAGAACATCGGCAAAAGAAGGACAGAAACGGTTTCATGGCTGTTACACTCGAAAGCTGGATTATGCTGCTCAGTGCTGCATGTAAGCAAATGTTAAATTTTAGATCAAAACACAACAATGAGACAAAGGTAGAGACGGAGTTTTGCTTTTATTTTACATCATTTATATGTAAATGGCATATAAATATATTTAGCATCATTTTTATATCTACAAGTAAACAGAGAATTGCTACAACAGATGCAGTTGTCACAGTTCAACAATATTTCAGGATGTGAACCATGTGATGACATGTTCATTTAAGGTAACGACTGAAACTCTCAGCTGAGTCTGTTGAGCTGCTTGAATGAACATATTAGGTGCCTTGAAGAGGAATTTCATTTCTCTTGCTCTGTGAGACAATTGTGGTAGCAACACTGTGCTGAAATGTGCGACAAAAAGTCTGATTTTGCATCAACCGATGAGCCTGCTTGAGGGCCACATCTGGAAGGTTACATTTTTCGTCTAAGGTTCACAAAGACATTTATCTCAGCAGAAGCCTAGTTTTAGTTTAAAAGCAGAAATAAAAATCTTTAATTGACAGTCACGTCTGCATATGTCTCCTTTTCACTAATTTATTACATTCAGCTTAAACATCAGTCACACCACAGTAAATACAAAGAGAACATGGACTGTGTTGTGTCCTTGTGGATGAAAACTAGTTTTAAACTTTAAAGAACCCTTCCTGTTCTTCCGATGCTGTTGTAAAACAAACAGGAATTTTCAAAAGGGACTTACGTTTCTATTTCGGGTTCTCTGGTTCCAAAGTTCTGGGACAATGGTACTGAAAAGGGCTGGACTAGGGCAGTGCAGGTGTTGCTGCATTTTTATAGGGTCATTGAGCACAGAGGGCATTTTTCTCACCTTTGTCCTTTTTAATGACACAGCTTTGCATAATAGGAAACAGACTCTTGAATATGTTGAACCTCCTGTAGTTTTTACAGAGTTTCTGGTGTAACAAGACGAATATTATAGACTACCTGGAAACAAGATGCACTGTAAAAAGATTTAGCGCACTTTCAAATGGCAAGGCGTTGAACATTTATGCGTACCGTAGTACGTGTATTGTAGTAGTTTGTCTTTAATATTGAATTAGTAAATATATACTTGTAGAAATAATTGTATCCTTTAATTTCTGAAAGATGTAATTCATTTTACAAAACTGACTTCTTTAAAAAGCCTAAAATTGACTAAAAACAATAATACACAGAGATAGATTTGTGTACTCGATTTGTGTGACTTATTCAAGTCATAATTCTCTGAATTCAGCCTCTTAAAATGTTCTGCTTTGTTTCCTCCTCTGTGAGAGTATGCTGAATATCTATGGGTTGTGAAGAAAAAAGCAC
The DNA here is from genome assembly GCF_000690725.1 of Stegastes partitus. Taxonomy (NCBI): domain Eukaryota; kingdom Metazoa; phylum Chordata; class Actinopteri; family Pomacentridae; genus Stegastes; species Stegastes partitus. The sequence goes on along the minus strand of NW_007577751.1, from coordinate 1,415,864 downwards.
ATTTGAGGATGTCTTTTTGGGCTTTAGGAAACTGATCAGCATTTTATAGACCAAACAAGGAATCGATCAAGAAAGTTGACAGATTAATCAACAGTGGAAATAGTCTTTACTTGTCACACTGCAGTATGTTTGGACTGTTGCTTTCAAACCAGTGCAGTGAAAAAAGGTTTGTCCACTTTAGCTTGTTCACTGAGTAGCTTACAGATAGCAATAGGATATATCAGATGAGCCAGTTTAGGTATTAAAAATTGAGCAGGATGAGGTGACATTATTGATTGTTAAGATGAGAATTTGCTGATTTGGTTTGCTTGCGCTTAATAAGTTGCTCACTGGCTATTTGGTTGTAGATTATCAGGAGTTAATTCTAACTGGGCCTTTGAAAAGGAGCATCTGTATCCGCTCCAAAACTACAACTTGTCAGAAAAATACAAGGTTTAAGAGAAACACTTAACACTAAGAAAATGTTTTCTTTACATTTATATTCTCTCTCTCTGTAGTTAGTAAAATGCTGAAACTTGATGATCAGGATATCCATTTAACTCCACTCTGAGCTCCCCACTGGCTTATAGACATTTTATTGCTTTCTTAGTTCAACAAAGATAATAGACAGATTGGTTTGTTAGTGTTCAACACCTACAAATCCCATGATGCTCTTACTGCTCATCTGTCGCTAAGGCTACCATTGTTGCAGAAGGCTACAAGGGTTTTTCTTGGCTCAGGGTGGACCTTTGGGGCAGTTGACTACACATAACAGGGAGCACGGTCGGCCCGCTTACAGTACAAGCAATGAGTCTGTGTTATTTGATGGAAATCTGTGCATTTGCTGGTTACTTCTGAACATTTTATAAACAAACATGTTCTTGAGTTAATGAAAGCTCATTTACCAAAACTGATTGGATGAAGTGATTTATTTATTTATTTTTTTTTATCCAGTTGTCATTATTTTCATGATTTTCCTTTGACCCTTTGCATTGTCTCCCACTAACTTTTTTTGTGCAACATCCTCTTTTGATTAATGTTACAATATCGTTTTTCTTATTTTAGAGTGAAAAAAGCAGAACTAACCCTCTCCTCTCTTTTTTCTAGTTTAATGGACAGAGAAGTGACTCTACTGGCAGAGATGGACAAAGTGAAAGCTGAAGCAAGTAAGTACTGTATTTTTCAGCTTTTAGACCGAACTCTGCTTGTCACATACCACCTGGGAGCTGCTGGTATTCTTCCCATAATATGATCACCTGACTCAAGGGCCTGAAAAATCTGACCTAAATCACTTCCACAGGTAGTAAAAGAGATTGTTGTGGAACAGCAAGTCCCAGTTTCCTCAAAACTGCAGTGGTGCCCTTGGGGTCCTGATAAACCTAGAGCATTCCTCTGTGTGTGGTGTGTGTGTGTGTTGTTAGTGTGTAACATGACAGAGCAGGACTGCATATTTGTACAAGTAGGCCATTCTCTCTTATTCTGTCCCCTCAGTGTACAGTGTTGTGTGTTCCAGGCCTGGAAAAAGTGAATAGTGTCAGGTGTCAAGGGAGACTCAATGCTGTCTTTGTGCAAGGTGTGTGGTGAATTGAGAGGAAAGCAAAGAAACTCTAGTACTTCTTCATCAATACAAAAGACCCGTCTCCTCAAAATTTACCTTCCACTAATCTCCTTTCTGTGTTGCATTTGTGTAAACTCATGTTACGCCCATTTGTTCTCCTGAAGTGAGCGATACAGCCGATATAAATGTGGATTTGTCTCATGCAAATCATTGTTTGTACAAACCAAAATATGGTGATTGTCATTCATCCTGGCTATGAGACTGTAAGTACTAGTAGAACTAACAACCAGCATTCCTGGGGCTGCAGCTTTTTGAAAATAATGATTGAAATTGCATTATGGCCAAGTCACAGCTTCAATCTTTTACTAAAGGTGAAATGTGTCACAACATACAATAAATACAAAGCGCTGTTCAACCGGCCTACAAATCACATTATTGGTGCCTGCTTGGTTGACATGGACAGCAGCAAAATGACTTTTTTTTGTTGTTGTTTTGGTTAAAAAAAGAAATGAAAAAAAAAAGAAAAACAATGTACCATACAAAATACAATTCCCACTATAATCTCATGTCAAAATAATTGCAATTTCTTCCCCCCCATATCATTCCACTCTACTTGCGTAACATTTCTCTCACGGTGACATGCACACATTATTTATTTTGTCCACTTAAGAGTCATAAATCCCAAAAATCAACACAATGAAATTTATAGTTTGTCTTGTCCCAATCCTAAAGCAATTACTTATTGTTTGGCTTCAGACTTGTGGAAGACATAACACATGAAGATATTTAACTACGTAGTAAATCACTTCATAATTAATTGGACATCACTGGTCAGAATGTGGGCTGCAAGGTGGCCTGGTGGTTATCACTGTTGCCTCGCAGCAAGAAGATCGCTGGTTCGCATCCCGGTGAAGACACCCGGGATCTTTCTGCGTGGAGTCTCCATGTCCTCCCTGTGCAGCGTGGGTTCTCTCCGGGTTCTCCGGCTTCCTCCCACAGTCCAAAAACATGTTGAGGTTAATTGGTGATTCTAAATTATCCGTAGGTGTGAATGTGAGTGTGCTTGGTTGTCTGTCTCCAAGTGTGATAGACTGGCGACCTGTCCATGGTGTCTCCTGTCTTCGCCCTAAGTCAGCTGTGATAGACTCCAGCCCCCCCATGACCCTAGTTAGGATTAAGCGGTGTATAGATGATGGATAGATGGTCAGAATGAAATCTTAAATGGTGTTCACATAAACCTGGTTCACATCTGTTAAAGTTCATATTTTTTGCTGCTGTGTTTCAGTGGTGATTTTGGACTCCCGGCAGAAGAGAGCGGAGGAGCTCAAGCGGCTGACGGATCGGTCGGCCTCCATGTCGGAGGAGCAGCTGACTGAACTGCGTGCAGACATCAAGGTATCTGCACAAGACACAAGCACCGCTGCTCCACTTCAACAACGTCTGTCTGTATCTCACTATAGTTTATGACTAAACTGATGAAAAGAGAAATAGGTGGTAATTGGTAATGCATAATTGAAAGCAAAATTGTGTTGTCTGTTTCAAGGTGACATTAAGCCAAAAAAAAAATAAAAAATTATTAATTTACTGAAAACAGGCTGGTTATGATTAGTTGCCTCTCTTCTTGTTGCAGCACTTTGTGAGTGAACGTAAATACGATGAGGACCTTGGTAAAGCTGTGAGATTTACTTTTGATCTGGACCCACTGAAGACGAGCATCTTGGGCTTTGGATCAGGTACTGCTTCCTGTTTATCTTCAATCTATTTGTGCAAAGACTATGAACCCTTTCCCCTCCCTCTCTGCCGACTGAAACTAAACACTTTTTTCAACCAAAGTGTAACATCTGGTTTCTCAGATGTTTATAATGTCACGTCTGAAACAAATACAGCAGACTGGAAGTGATTTATGAACTAATAATCACGATGTGCAAGAAATGTGAGCCATGTTAAATGACCTAGAGAGGAAATGTATTGAGTGTGCACATCACCCAGTGAGTCTCTGCACATTTTACTCATTAAAATATGAAACACTTGCATTCAACTTTAACCTGTGGACAGTAATCTGCAGCTGACTCAGCCAATGCCAGATGTGTGGAATGAAAACAACTTTACCTGATTGTTATAGGAGTGCAGGGCTAAATCAGAGTACTACTTTAACTTCTCTGCTGCTCTCATGGTTTGAAAATATAGCAGAACAATAAACAAGCTCTGGGGAGATCACAGACGAACAGACACCAGAGAAAGGTCGATTTGCAAACAGAATTTGAGACATTATGAGTTTGGCTCCAGTGGTAATGTTTGCTCGCCAACTGTTTCAGATGTCAGAAGTTTTGTTTAATCAAATGATTGACTCAGCCTGTCCTTGGTGGGTGGAGCTCTACATACGTCATAGGAAAGCATTATCTAACACAGGGGTTGGCAACCTTAAACACTCAAAGAGCCATTGGGACCCATTTCCCACAGAAAACAAAACACCTGGAGGCACAAAACCCTTTTGACATCTAAAATGAAGGTAACACTGCATATATCATTTTTTTGTTTTGTTTTTTTACCTTTATGCTATGTATAAAAAAAACTACCGGGTGTTGCATTTATGAAATCAATGAACTGCTACAGAGAAAACATTTTATTTCTGCAACAAAAACATTTTGAACTCTGGAAAAAAGATTCTGGGTTGAAGGTTACTTTCAAATAAAATACGCAGTGTCTATTTGAATCCTCCTTGTATATCTGAAATAAAACTTAAATTATCCACCTGCAGCAAAGTAAAAACGACGTGTGGTTGTCCTGCTGATCGCCTGTGAGCACTTTGGGACGGGGAGGAGCTCACAGCAGCACCACTGCTCGCTGAGGGACAGTAATTGCAGACCGATACGTGTTTTCACATCAGAGTCTCCAAAACACCAGAAAAGTCTCCAATAACACCAGAAAGAGTGGCTGGATTTGTCGCTAGTCGCTTTTGACAAAAAAAAAAGTCACCAGAGGATTTGAAAAGTCGCCAGATTTAGCGAGAAAGTCAGCAAGTTGGCAACACTGCACATGCTGGCGGGTGTCGCACACCAGCGGTTGTGATGCATATTTTGAGCGACAAAAAATTAAACATGATTTATTTTAATGTTACAAGATCACCATAGTCTTCAAATATAGAATTACATTTTAAGAATGAACGAACTATAACAAAATAAATTTAAATTAAATGCTGATTATTTTTTTTCCAAAGCCACAAGGAGCAGCAAAGGCATGAAAGAGCCACATGCGGCTCTGGAGCAGCGGTTTGCCGACCCCTGGTCTAAGACCACTGTTTTATATGACAACCACAGATGTTAAAGGTACCGAAGAGACAGAGCTTCCTAAAGTACCAAATACAGATAGGTAAAGGAGGCTGTTCTGGGTTTTTCCGGAGGTGTTACAAGGTAGACACTCTTAAAAAAATCACAAGTAAAAGCTATGAAAAAATTTTGTAACCCCAAAGGTAGTGGTTGTAGTATGACACTTGTTCTGTCCTTGCCTCAAAAAGCTGGAAAACATCCAGCCAATTGAGTTGCTGCATCTATACGAGCACAATTTCTTGAATGTGGGTGTGCATAGTAAAAGATACCCTGCAGTGGAAAAACAATGCTATTTAAACCTTATTTTGGGGCAAAGTTACCCACATTTTTAATCAGTTTTGACTGGTGATTGTACAGATTATATGCCCCAGTGACTATTAAAATTGCAATGATGGCTCTCTCCCCATTCAGTCTGATAGAGACTTGATCTTGTTGTCCAAAAATATCTGCCCTGAGGAGTTACCATAATGGCAAGACTTGCTGTCGGGGGAACTTTGATTTTACAAAACTATTTAATCTCCTGCTTCATTAGGGGTTGTGCGGTTAGTGACTCACCTTGTGGTTTCTCTCACAGTTTACCATCCACGTACAGGCTACTCAAATCGATCCCGCTGCAGCTCCACGTCATCTTCTGTCGCCAGCCCCAGCCTGCTGGAGACCCCTCCCCCCACCCAGATGCAAAGCCCCTCCACTGAAACCCGCCCTCCGCCAACCAAACAGGTCAGCACTCGTTTGTCAGATATTCAGGTCGTGAAGCAGCCCTGTAGCTCAAAGATGTCCATCTACTTCACTGACTGACTTTGAATTGTTCTCTCAGATTTTCCAAGGAAACAGGCGCACCTTCCAGGGACAAGGGTATCACTCGGGGGGGCAGCGGTATAACGGCGGTTCCTACCATGACCGGAACGTTGGCCGGGCTAATCACCGCTATCAGGGCGACGGCGGCTCTTCTGGTCCTACGTCGCAGCACTCCAACAGCTCGAGAGGTCCCTCCCACTCCTCCACGTCCTCCCACAACCAAGACCGACCTTCTCACAACGGGCTGCCCCAAAGGCTTCCGCGAACACACTGCCCTTGACATTGGAAATCACCTGCTCAATCAAACCCACCTACTAACCCTTGCACTCCCCTCCTCTCTCCGTACCCTCCCCCAACCCAACACGCTCTCCCCCTCCACTAACTCCTTTCAATGAAGAATAGAATACAAGTTTACATATTTCCGTCAGTCGAGCTGTGGCGCCGCCTCTCTACATTAATCCATTCATCCTTCAAACTTGAAAAGCTCTCACTGTTCTGTAATCGCTCTTCCTTTCCATTTCCCCCTCCTGGTTAAGGTAACAGCTTCTATCTTTAGGCCCCCTTTGAGAGATCCCATTGCTATGCTGTTGTCAGTCTCTGTTATTAGTTTTTGCAGTTAAACAGTCTGCCAGAGACTGACATGATTACTTGCAACAATTTGTGCACTATTGAAGATGAACTCTTAGTACTTTTCTATTTTTGCTGTGGGTTTGTCAGCTCTCTGATTTGATCGTCAGATCTTTTTTTTTTTTTTTTTCTCCTTGTCTCCCAGAACCATTTCAATGCCTTCACCGTGGAAAGTGCTGTGAAAGTGCAAAAGTAGTTCTAGCATTAACAGGGATTTCTGTCATCAGAGAAGTAGACATGCAATCAACACTACAGACTGTCGTTAGTCTTTGCAAGGTAAAAATGAGACATATCAAACTGTAATCCAGAGCTTTTCGTATGGCTGCTACAAAGAGTAGGGAACTTGTTAACGCTAGGACTTAGATATGTTTAAGAGCAACTCTGTAGACACAGATGTTGCTCTCTTAAAGGAGTAGTTTAGCATTTGTAAATACTCTCATTCCTTCTTTTTGTTGAGAGTTAAATGGGTACATAACACCAAACTCATGCCTGTAAATATGAAGCTAGATCCAGCAGCTGGTTAGCTTAGCTTAGCACAAAGACTTGAAATGGGGAAAAACTGTTTTGTTTCCTCTCCTAATGTCACAAATTGCTTCTGTAAATCTCACTAATTAACACATTCTGTTTTATTTGTTTGTTTTTGTGCAAAAACCAAAGTATAAAATCTACAAGTTGTAATTTTATGGAGGGTTGGGTGTGAAGGGAAACAAGCTTCGTTGTTACTCGTTTCCAGCCTTGATGCTAAGCTAGTCAGCTGCTGCCTATATCTTCATATTTACCAAACACATGGGAGTGGCGTCCATGTTCTCATCTAACTCTGCAAGAAAGTGAATAAGCGCTTTTTCCGAAATGTCAAACTATTCCTTTTTATTATTGCCTAAGGCAGTGATGTATCACCCTCCCACTGGCCGACGGGGTTGTCATGTGTGCTGATGTTCTCGGCTTGCTGTCCGTTATTTTATAACTAAGAGAGGGCTCATTACCTTTTGTAGAATAATGTTAAAAAGCTCAACAAAGAAACTCCTTTGTTGTGCACATGTTTCGTAGTTCTGAACATTTACTCAGCTGGATTTTCTTCCACACGTGCAGTTTCTTCTTTGTGTTTTGTTATATGCACACAAATGGCATCTTAATGTCGTGCTTGCCTTTAGTCACAGACTTCACATTTGCCTTTCTAGAAACATGGATGTCTGCATCATGACGGCTTTCTAAATAGATGGTACTTGTAGAGCAGACGTGCGATTTATAAATATGTGAGAAAATAAGGTGCAAGATCTTTTCTTTCCCTTTTTATATCCCCACTTTATCCATCTGTGGAAGTAAAACTGATCAAATTGATGAATGCATTGGAGGGTTGTATTGATTTCACCGATCTGGTTTTCCTGTGGCTGCCAAGCAGTTGCTGCAAGGCTGTTGTTGGGGTTCAAATTCATCCTAGTGTCAGTTTGTGAACAAAAAGCTGATGAATACCTCATTGCTGATCCTTTGACATGGCCTGCTTTGGGCCGTTTTCTCGCTGTGGGCTCTTATTAAGGGACTGGGACCCCTGGTGGCTCCTCAGCTCTTTATCTTCTTGTAGTTATGTACATATGCGGAGCTGCAAGGCTGTGGTGGAAAACTGGTTGTTACATTATTGCTGCATCTTCTTCATAATGTGTTGTCTTCCTTTGAGCAGAGTTTTTGAAAAAAAAAAAAAGGAAAAAAAAAAAGAATTTAAATGTTTTCTTTCCCCAGTTTTTGATTCTTCACGAGTTTTCTCATCATAGGGAGATTTTTTTTTTTATTATTTGCGCTAAAAGATTAGGGAATATTGCGGAGAAAAGAGTGCAAAGAATGCTGCTTGGCTTTCTTGTTCAATGTTAGTATAAAGCTTAGCAGCCAGTAGAAACAGGTGGCCCCATTTAGGGCTCTTTCCTCCAACATGTAGACAATGGTCCAGGATGGTTCCACAGAAATGCTCTGAGGTGACAGCTTTTAGCACAGTTGGGGCTAAAGGAATAGTGTGAAAACACTTCTGATAAAGTACAGGAGGGGTGATCAAAAAATTCCAAGACTGCGCCTATAGAAATTGAACTGTAGCACACTTAAATTTGGCTGTCGTCAACATTGAGGCTACAGTGTGCAGCGATCCAACACTTACAACTCTCCCTGGAAGTTCCTTCTGTAAACATGTCGGCATCATCTGTGCTGGGTGCTGAGAATATAACGATCTGTGACCCTTCTACTTAAATTTCAGTTTGGAGAAGATGAAGACGTCGCAGGGCGACAAAACTAGTGAGTAGGGCAATTGGGAAGCAACAATTGTGTTGTTGAAGCCAATAAACCTGTGTGTAATTACTGGAGACACTGCAGATCATTGCTCTCTCAGTCACCTCAGGATGTTACAGTAGAACTCTGCCTTGAGAGTGTGACTCTGGTGGAATAATTCTTCATGCGCAACCATGTGAATGTTGAAGAAAACCATGACCATGCTCTTGGTCTTGAATCTTCTCTGGTTTTGGAAACCCCTAACCCTTTTCCACTGTGAAACCTTCTGCTTCTTCTCTTGGTGTTGGCTGCAGACCAGCCTCTCATCTCCAGTGATGATCCTCAACATGAAAGCTGCATCATTCTGCTGACTGACTTAGAATTTGATGTTCTCTTCTCTGCTCTAGTTTCCACCAGTGGTCACAAAAACATGAAACATGGGTCCCCGCTTTTGATGATGCAGTTTCATTTGGTCTCCTGACAGTTGCTGCTCGTTCAGGTTGCACACGTGTGACCACGACATGCTTCATGCACCACAAACAGTCCCAGAACTTTTTGATCACCTCTCGTAAAACTCACCTCTGCGTGGTTTGTCAAAGTGTGTTTTTGATTGTGGAACTGGCTCATTGTCACCCCTTGACCGATGGGAAGAAAAAAAGAAACACTGGTCACAGCTGTGGTTGTGTTGCACCAGTAGCACAGTGAGTGTTTTCAGCCTTCTGGCATCAGGAGGCAGCAATGAGCCACTCGTTTGTTTTAAAAAAAAAAAAAAAAAAGAACTACTCACAGCTGCTTCCCTGAGCTTTTCTGTTGCACCGTCCTCACCGGTGCTAAGGAACTGCTGTTTTCTGTCCAAATGTAACAAAATCCTTCTACCAGCACCTCTAGAGCTCATTAATCATCACATAATACCTCCTGTGTATACTGTGTACAATAACCAAAGTGTGAAAACATTAGTTTGCTGTTTGAAGGAGGTCAACCACAAGCAGGAACTTGAAATCTCCTCTGTTTGCCTGGCCAAACGCCTCTGATAGTTAGTAGTGCCGTACATAGCACCCCATATAAGGGTGAATTGTCATTTTTACACTTTATACATGACATAAAGATTTGATGTGTCGATTAGTGAACATCTGAGGTGCTGGTAGGTGGCTTTTGTTGCAGTCAGACTCGCTCAAACTAAGCACAGCTTGACAAGGCAGCAACTTGGTGTATTTTACAGTGTTTCCTCGTATGTGTTTGCAGAGGTGGCAGGTAGGCTCCACTATTACAAAGAGCTTTATAGACTGAAGTTGTACCAAGTTCTACAACTTTCCTCCAACAGTTGTCCTCTGCGTACGGACGGTGAGCTGCAGTTATGAACTGATAAAGCGGTAGGACAGGTGACAAACTGTTCAGCCTTTATTCCAACACATCGCTTCTGTTCGACGTGCTGAATTCAGACAGTGATTTTCTCATCGGCAATGCTGTCCGTCTCTCTTTAGCCACGTCTTCTTTAGTTTTACATTCCAAATTGTAGGGATATTAGTTTATCGCCAAAGAAATAATCTCGTCCTGTTTAAAACTGCTGCCCCCCCCCCCTTTTTTTTTTTCCCCCTTTCCTTGGCCTGTAAAGAATTCCAAAGGGGATAAATCCAACAGTTCACTTTTTCTTCTTCTTTCTATCCCACTTTATTGCCGATTCCTTACTGTATATACATATATGTAGCTATATAATTTTGTGCTCACATGGGGCATTTTGTATGTGATATTCATAGTAGGCATAATGGAGGTTAAAACACCTAGTTCATTCATTTTTTTCCAGTAGACCTTGTGTCCTTCAAAACTTTTCTGAGACAACTGTAAACTCAAGTGCCTTTTCTTGTCTCCCACCGATTCATCGACACCCCCTCCACCAGAGTATGGACCAAAGACATCGACCGTCCCTGACTGCCCAGCCCTCTCTTTCTCCCTCTCACTGAATGGCACACTTTTCATTTACAACAAATAAACCGTTTGCAATACCGACTTTGTATGTTTGTTTTTTGTTTGTTGTTAAAATCACACAGAATTGAAGGCTTGCTGTTCATCATGCTGCATGTGAGTAGAGCAAGAGCTGAAAAAAACAATGAGATTTTATGGCTTCATATGTGACAAAGAAAACGATCCTGGGATATCAAGTTGTACAGCTTCAGGGGTTGAAGTCACTCATCGGCGTATTGTGTTTCTTTAACTCTCTGTATGCTGCCAGTCACTAGTCCTTTTAAACTGTAATTATGCTAATTAGTGGCTGAAAGGTTTAAAACCAATGACAGTTCTTTGTAAGACAATAAATACCACATGTGAAGATATTACATGTGTTCACAGGACCAGAAACATCCAGCAGAGGGCACTGTTACATTTCAAATCACTAAAATGTGATTTAGAGGGAGATTGGATAAGAAACCCAACATAAAAAAAATCTGTTAAAAGTTGAGGGTTGTGAATACAAGACTATAAGTAAAACTACATAAATATTAGATGAGCAGCATGTTACTGTCGCAGCTGGTTTTAACTATGTTCTAAAGTAGACCAGGGTTGTCAACCCAGGGCTCAGGCTCCTCCAAAGGGTCTCAAGATAAATGTGAGGGGCTGTGATTTGGTTATTACAACCGGAAAAGCAAAATAACCAAGTTAGGCAGCATAAATCAGTTTTAATTATTATTTAGTTATTTTTCTAAGCACTGCTTTGTTAAATATTAAACATATTTTTACTATTTGTTTTTAGTGAAACCACCAGTGAAGGTCAGAGCTGAAATGTCTCTTTAGTGGAGCTATTAACAATGTAGTGACATCTGAGACATCACAACGAGCCCAACGAGACAGTCCTTTTGGTCACAAGCCAAAAAACTGAAATATGCTCTCTTTACTATGCATTACATTTTATAAATATCCTTGCCTTTTTATTTAAATGTACATTTTCTTGTAGTGGTTCTAATTTTTAAGATTGTTAAAGGTGGAGTCTGTGATTCTGGAGAAAGATTGTTGACAATTAGCATATTTAGAAAGCATACCATTACATCTTTTCTCCTCCAACTCCTTTTTCCTCTGTTCTGCACACAAAACGTGCACAGAACTCACTCAAAAAGTGTTGGAAACATCTGAGCCACTTTGTTTCCCGTCTTTTCCAGCACATCAGAAAGAACAGCTGGCAGATTGTGTGAAAAAATTCACTGAATTCAACAGAAAGTTTACTGGATTACAAGTACAAAGTCTACCGTTAGCACAAAGGATTAAACCCAAATTAATAAATCTACTCAAACAGGCATTTCACATTCTGAAATTGTGCGGTAAATGTTTGTTTTAAATGTTGCTGAAGGTTTTGAGCCAATTTGGAATGGCATGAAATCTGAAAGCAGATGTTAATAGGACTTTGCTAGAAATTTCACAGAAGGCTAGGAAACAGATAAGGCTAAATTCACAGTTCAATTTTAATAGGTTTCTCTGAAAAAACACGAGGGGTGGTGTACTTGAAAGACGACTCTCATGTGTTTGTGGAAAATATATTTCCTACTTCCTGGTATCAAACACCAAGTATCTTACAGAGTTCAAGATAAGTTTTTCTTTATTTACATGAAGCAAAAAAAAGACCATAAAAAAAGGGTTCAAAATCATGAAGTATAAATTCATTTCCTTTTTCCAAAAACCCTAAGTAAACATTTTGGTATGTTTAAAACAGTTCCCCGATTCAGTAATGAAAAGTGGACTGTACAGACCTCCATTAACACCGTACACAATGTATAGTATAAAATGTGACACTGGTGGAGAATCGGTGGGAGCGTCGGTCGCGGTGCAGCTCAGAGCCCCATCACAGAGGGAAACACAGCAGCGCCTGTTGAAGGAAACAGAGTGTGTTCAGTCCACTCAGACCGTTTCTGATAACGCCCTCCCACCTAAAACTCAGTATGACATTTTATACATCACTATTAAGTTCAGACTACATCTAATTCAGTGTTCTGTCGTACTTTTTGGGCTACCTTGACCATCTCCAGTGTCTGAATCTGGGACCTTCCAGTCCAGCTGGCGGCCTTTTTCATAGAGTCCCTTCAGGATCTTCCTCACTTCGTCGTTGCCGCCTCCACGACTCAGCTCCAGGTACTTTCTGTACAGCTGCAGCGCTGTGCGTGCATCCTCTATGCTGTCGTGAGTTTCCCCCTGGATGTTGAGGTCTGTGAACACAATGATAAGGACAATCAGGAAAGACTAGTCAGACGATCTGCTAGGAACTGAGAGCAGACCTCTGCCTCAAGGTTGCACTACTGAAGTTAGTGGGTTCATGACGTACGTTGAGCCTAAAACCAGTATTTCATGTCATGAAGGTGTCTCTCTTTGAACCTGCGGGATCACCATGGTAACTGATGCTGTTCAACTAACCTGCTCCAGATGAGGTTCTGGTTAGAGTTTCAGATTTATGTCTGCTGTGAGAAGTGTTTTCCTTTCCCCAACTCAAGTCATCAAGGCGATGATCAAGCTGGGCCAATGTTAGTCAGTCATAGCATGTTTGTCCACTTTAATACATTTTTATATTCTTCATAGTATTCCATTATAACCACCTGTTCCTCTTGTCTGAAGTAGGTGGCACATGATTGGTTAGTTTTGTGCAAAGTAACCTGGCTAACAAAGAAAGTCAGTAACCACCGTCACGATGCCTGTTATCTCTGAGTGGGATTTGAGGTTTTGTCAAGTGAGCTAACACAAAGGAAGCCTGGCTATGTCAAACGTGCTTCGTAGTACAGCCCTGTCTGCTGCTTTTCTGTTTTGTTTGGGTTTTTGGTATCAGTCACTTCCACCTTTTTCACTTTGACTTACCTAGAAAGTACCAAGCAAGAAACCTCAGAGAAATCATCCTCTTGCGTGGCAAATGGAACAGGTAGACAGTGTCAATGACTTGATCTTTCAGAACCTTAAAAACATCAAATAAACAATCTTGAGTCACTGCTGCTCAAACAGAAAATCTGCAGTGAGAAGACTGAAAATGCATTTACAGTGCTTTAAATAAAACATGTGCAGCTGTTGAGAAATTACATACCAGTAAATTAATAACACGGAAGTCCTTCTGTAAGCCATGACCAACGAAGCGAACCCCTGTATCGATGAGGAAGCGCAGCTTCAGGTAGGTGGACTTAAGAGTGGTCAAATGCTTTGAGGAAATTTTTGCATCCAGATCTCCTGGTTTGATTCCAGAATATTGTGTCAAATAGTCGACCACCTGGAAGCACAAACAGTCACAAGAGTTAGTGGTGCGCTAGTTTCGCTTCTCCAGATGTACCTTAATATCATTCTGCTAAAGGGGAACAAAAAGCTCTGGCTCGCTGTTTCTTTAAACCAGTTACAATCATCTTGGTCAGAACTGAGTGAAGGATGCTGTGACTGTGGCTGTGTTCCAAATCACACACTTTATCTTTTTACTTTAAGTATGTACTACAGCTGCTCCTAGAAAGTATGTTGTGTTTAATGCAGTATGCATACAAGTGAGACACACTACTTTGTCATAATATTGTGCCCTAAATTTTACCGTCACAGTCTGTAGTACAAACAAAGGAGTCATTGGTCTGTGTGCTCTCGGTGGCCCAAGCTTGTTTATCACTTGCACGAGACACTGTGACATATGTGAGGTGACTGCAGAGAGGATTGTGGGTCAGTATGGCCTTAATAGCAGGCTGGTCTCATACTTCCAACTAGAGGTAATAGGACAGCATGCATACTGCATCTGACATATTATGTATCAGGAGAGGAGACACTACATCTGTTTCTGGCATACTATACTGTATGGTCGTATGTATATTGGAACGCACCCTGTGTCTCTACACAAAAGGGACAGGGGAAACTTGTTTTGGTGAAACAGTTTCAAAAGCACAAATGAAAACTTTAGTATTAAAATGGCTAACACGCACACACACACACACACAAAAAAATGGCTGCTGAATTTGTAATGAGATTTTTGCAGATAAAAGCAATAAACATAATTTGAGCTAACTGAACTTATTAAAACCAGATGATCTGCCAGCCGTATGTGACTCCTGTAGAACTTTATTCAACCAATATCACAGAAACTCGTGTGAAGTTGAACAGATCAGCACATTCGTCGATATCACTGCTACTTCCAAAGCAAAGTTTTCTGTGTCAGAAAACAGATTAGCATCAGGCTTGAGAGTCCTGTAAGACTAGAGTCTGGGAGTTTCTGATGTGCTGTAACTAGTTTAAGTTCCTGAAACTAAAGTAAGATCAGATTTGTTAGATAGATGAGCTAAATGTAAGATTTACATATTCCTATCATAAATAATGGAACTGCCAGTGACTTACGGTACACAAGAGCAGCAGTTTTATAGGAGTAAAATGAAAAGGTGCTGTACTGCTTTAAGGTTAATATTTACTCTGCAGCTTTCATTAAAGCTAATGAATCAAGACTTCTCTTGTCCATCTGGACACATGAAAAGTAAACAAGCTCAGCAATCTGAGCAGGAAAAGGTAAACCTCTCTCTTCTCATAAATGATGTGCTGCTCAATTCAGAACTTTCCAGAGTTGCTTGAACTGCCTGCAGGTCAAACAAGTGTTTCTCTGTTGAATGAGCTTTTAACAGTTCGTCCTGCTTTCTTTTACTGAGACTCATCAAGTGTATCATTACATCAATGAGCGCATCATCAACAGCAACAAAAGGACAAACAGTCTGATGACAATAAAGCAGACATGATACACGCAGAGATAAGGTGTCATACCTCAATGGTAGTCTTTAAACATTGTTTGTCTTGCTGGTGTTTTCGGTGCACAGTGTCTCACCTGCTCCTGAGTGGAGATGTAGTCATCAATGAAGGGAACCCCTTCGTTGGGCCCCTGACCCCTCACACAGGTGATCCTGGCCACCGACATCTGACTGGGCTTTATAGTGGACTTGGTGCCGTCACTGCGCAGCTCTGCCTCTTCCTGCCAACGAACGCATGGAGGGCTCAAGTTTAGTTAAAGTGTATCAACACAACAAGCTGATTTACAAAAGAACTGATACAAAAGCATCACCACATTGTACTAAATATATTAGAAATTTCAGACCAAACTGACGCTGATTCTGATATTTAAGGCAGTTTATGATATCAATTTTACACAAGTGGCGTCACAAGTTTTCTTCATTCACATCATTTCTACATTTTTGAAACAGTTTGACACCAATACCAGCTGTGTTCTCCTGTTCTCTCTTCCCTCTGACAGTCAGTTGACACATGGCAGTACCAACATAGCCTGTCTCATTTATTACTTGAAAATACACAGGATTACTTTACTCTGCACTGCGTTTTGAGGCCTGTTGACGTGTAGGGAGCTAAAAAAAAAAAACTCCTGTGAAAGCTTGTAAGATCGTATTGTTTGGTTTGTCTTTGAATGTAAAGGGGTTTTTTCTTGATGGAGAAATTCACAGCCGCCCTCTTACAAAGAGATTTTTTGCCAGCATCAAAATAGCGAGAACTGATACTAAAAAAGAAATTCTTCACAGGTTTATTAATTGGGGTTTTTCTTTATTCAAGCATATAATACATTTTTCTTTATCAAAATATCAGAACTAAGATGAAAGTGCATAGTGTTCTGTGAGCGTATGTGAGGTAACACACAACTGTGTGAACCAATGTGTGAACCAATCATGCTTATCGCGGTTCATTCAGAACCAGAGAAAACCTTGTATGTGGTAATCTCGGGGACTGCCTCAACAAGATTCTTGGGATAAGAAAATGTCCCTTGTTATCATATTAAAGTCTTGTTATATTTTACCTTTCAATAAAAATCCAAAAAATTGATGCCATCACTGTTGTTGGCAAAATTTCCTTGTAGCATTTTAAATTGAGATTTTTCATGGTTGTATCACAATACTTCACACACAGTGTTGTCCAGCATCTGTAAAAAATCTGCATAGTTTTCCTTTAAGACGGTATGTTACAATGAAGCAGGCAGAGGAAATGTGTCTTTGTTCTTATAATAATTCTGTTTAAAGGCCAACAAAAGCTAAAAATTACACAAAATACTAGCACCACTGAGTGTTACACACGCGGGTTGTAGGGTCTGCCTTGTCCATTTGTAGACTCCAACATTGGCACGTTTTTATTTATAACGCTTTTCTCGGCCTGCTTCTTTCATACCCTCATAGGTCAGGTTTAACGTAGCCAGGCTCTCTCTGTCTGAGCCGGCTCGACTGAACATAAGACTCCAGTCAGAGAAAATGTGTTTCACAATGGCAGTTATCAACTTTCTTTGTAATGCAGATTTTCTTTACCAGGCTCTGTTCACGCTCACCTAAAGGGGAGCGTTTCACTTTTCTCCCACACAAAATGAACTGATCATGTGCCGCCTACTTCAGTCAAGACGAACAGGCGGTTTTGATTTAAAAAAAACAATGAGGGGTGTAAAAAGTAAAGCAATTACTGTAAATGACGCTAGAAAGGGAAGCTGATCGAAACTGTGAATCGTGTATTTTTCCACGCTCAATGCAGCTGCCTATTTCTAACATGACAGCAGCACATTAGAGCTTTTAAACTTTAAACTTCATTCATTTAAACATCATATTGAAGTAGTCCATTTGGGTCTGACACTGACATAATAAAGGATATGTGGTAATCACTTGAGTATTTGGCTAAATCAAAGCGAAAATGACCTTATTGATTGATATTCACTGTGATAGATACAAGTACACTAAACATGCATACATAAAAAAAGCTATTTATGCAGTATATTTATTTAGATAGCCATGGTAATGTAATGCATTCAGTTTGTGCTACTGCAACTGCACCGCTTCCTTCAGTAGAATGACAAACATACAGCACAACAGGTTTGCAGATATAATGTATTAACTCAGCTGAGAATCTGTATCACTCATAGAGAATCATCAAAAAAAGACTTGGAGTGAGGGAGATGCCTCTGTGATTTAAACAACCAATTTAAATCCCAACCTCGAAACAGAACCTTCTTTGGAGCAGATGAGCTGTGCAGCATCAGTTACCATGGTGATCTAGCAGGTTAAAAGGGAACCACCTCACATCATCCCTCACTCAAACGCTATTCTTGCTTCATAGTACTGCCCTCTGGTTACTGCAGTACTTGTAAACACAATCTCGGACTACTTGCATAATGTTTGTGTGATTAATTTTGTCACTTGAGTGAATGTAAATATGTTGTGCGACAGAAAGACGTAGACACACTCACCTGATTGAGCGTGACAAACTCTGCGTCCAGTCCTACCAGGTCACCAGCCTGCGGCATCTCGCTGACCATGAGGGGGATGAAGGTTGCGTGACTCTTCCTCTGCTTCCGAGCCAACGAGGCCTCCGTCAGCAGCACGCTAGCATCTATGGGATTTTTAACTGGGGGAAAAAAAGGCAAATTACAATAATTAAAACACAAATGACCTGAAAGTAAACCTAAAAGTAAAAAAAATCAAGATTTAATGTCCTGAAACTTACTGCGGAGATCGTATTTGGTATGGTAGTTCCTCTTGGCATAATACAGGATGGCCGGCACTTTCCAGATTATATCAAACTGTGCAGCTTCAGTCTTTGGGAAACCAAAAAAAGATACTTTTTCATGACTGCAAGCATGGGATTTTAGAAACAAAATAATTAGGGGAAAATAATTTACCTTGTCAATTGGTTCAATTAAGAAATCATTGAAGAGGTACCACTGCTGGTGTGTGACTCCCTGAAACAAACATCATTTTAAATGCTCATTCAAACACCAACTGCACTTTGTCAGAACTTTGCAGCCTCACTCACCTCTTTTCTTTGATGGTAGGTCTCACCCACTTTGATGTGGGCGACCAAGTTTCCACCTGTGCGAGCGTCCAGAACGTGGGGCACCGTGACCACCAAGTCGTAGAGAGACGCGCCCTCCGCCTCTTCAGCAGCACTTAACTAGAAGAGACAAAGGAAGCATGTCATTATTTGCATGTAAATCTTGATGCCATGATGATAACTTACAGAGTGAGGCAAAAAAGTTGAAACATTTGTTTAGTCCAGAAATCACTTGAAAACCTAATCTTCCTCACCTCCTCTCCCTCAGGCCAGCTGGTGATCTCCAGTCCTTGACTTTTGCTGATGGACATCTTAAGAGTGAGAGGGATCCAGACATGTCGCAGATCCTCCGCCTGGGTGTCAAAGGTGAAGCCCTCCATGCTGCAGATCTCCTCCCCACTGCACAAAGGTGTATGGTGAAGTGAAAATTAAGTTACAGGACATTTTGGAGACGTTCACGTGATCCATAAAAGAAATCTGTAGCATGCTGGAATTCAAATATTTTAATTTTAAATACATTTTTAAGCAAAAGTAAAAGCATATGATTGTTTCAGCATCTCAGCTCTTTTAATGTGATATTTAATTGATTTGCTTCGTGCTGTGGGGTGTTGTTATAAGCAATGTGAAGACGGATGAAATCATGATGAACATTTTTTTTTACACTTTTTTGTGTTTTATAGATAAAAAAAATCAAGGAAACTGAAGGAAAACAAAACAAAAGTAGAGGCTGTCAGAGCATCAGAGCATAACTTTGCGCTATAAGGTCTTCTTATTTTAGTCTAAATCGCTCTTTGAACACTGAAAAACACTGATCAACAATTAAAGCAATCAACAATGCAGCACTATTTAGTCGATATCAAAAAGAATCTTACTCCAAGCACCACTCAGTGGGCATTGGTGGGGGTTCTTTAGGTTTCGCAGGTTCCATCGCCTCTTTCTGCATGACCTTATTGAAAGCATACTGTGAAAACAGAAAAACAAACATATTATTCACTAATAAAAATGTAAATCATAAATAAACTTTCCACATGTATTTGAAATTTGCCCAGATGTAAAAAAAACAAAACAAAATGGGTGTCTTTTACCTCAGCCTGAACTTTCCAGAATTCTGCCTCTTTGGCGCTGTTCACCTCACAGTTTATGACCAGAACATCAGGTAGACATCTAATGTTGCGTGTTTGCACCTGAAATACAACACAAAAATGTTACCACACTGTAATGTATTGTTTTTAATATGTTCAGCTGCTACATGTAAATAAAAGCTGGAACTCACTGTGGGCTGGTACTTCTCACAGTTTTCACACCAGGCCTGAGTGCTCTGCTCCAGACAGATGCTTTTCTTTAGGATCTCAGCAAAGTCATACTCCTTAATAGTTTTTTCTGAAAAGTAAAAGTAGAATGGATATTTAGTGTCGACAAATATTTCCTTGATCCTCTTTAGCTCAACCTACATTAAAGAGTCCACATTCTGCACATTTGCAGGTTTATGTTTGGGGTCCACCAGAACAAGGTTTAACGTTCAAAAACATCTCATTTCTCATCCTGTACACTGCTGCAGAACCTCTTGTCTGTATGAAGCGCTCAATTTTTCTCTTAAAGGAACCTCACCTGAAAAGCCAGTCTGGTTTGATTGGCCCGACAAGAGTGAAGCAACGTCAGTTATGTACTGTAACCCCAGATCTAGACTATAGAAGTATAGAGATGTAGCCCGAACAGAAGCACTCTGAGTCAGGAAATAACGGTGGACTATGAGGAAGATGCTCATTTTCAGTAAACAGAGGAGAGGGATCTAAAGTCATGTGATGCTCTGACATCATCACTCTTATTTCTATGACACATATTCAGAATGAAGTACTGTAGGTATGAGTGATAAATGGTGTCAATATACAATGTAGCTTCATAGTAGTTTTGAATAACAGATGCTGTTACTGTATAACGTATGGGTATTATGCGTATTGGGTCCAATTATTGGTTTTCTTGATTACCGATAATTGGTATCGGCCCTGATAAAAAAAAAAAAAATACTGGTCAATCCCTGCTATTGATACCTCTCAAAGTGAAAAAGCACCTTAGACTCACCTTGAGAGTTCTGTTCAGGGTAATGCATGGTGAAGAGCAACGTGAGTGAGGAGCGCACCGTTTCCTTGCCACAGCGACACAGACTGCTGTTCTCAACTTCGCAACCAAACAGCTTTCCGATGGCAGACTCACCGGAGGAGCCTAGAGAACTGCAACAAATACAGCACAATGGTTAGATTTCACTT
Organism: Stegastes partitus; assembly: GCF_000690725.1. NCBI lineage: Eukaryota > Metazoa > Chordata > Actinopteri > Pomacentridae > Stegastes > Stegastes partitus. The sequence continues at coordinate 1,395,288 of NW_007577751.1, read as the reverse complement.
CACTTGTATCTGAAATAGCTTTGTGCCAAAAATACTTCCAGACTCTGTGCTGACCTGCTGCTGGCTCCCCTGTAGGCCTGTGGACCCTCCTGCTCCTGTGTCTCCTGGTGGAGCTGGGTGAGGATGAAGCGGTTCCAGCTTTGGATTAAGCGACCGAGTCTGGCCTTCCCCGTTTGCTCATCTGAATCGGCAAGGATGAGGCCCAGAGCTGAGGCTTCAGGGATGGTGCGAAATGCCCGGAGGAAGTTGCTGGCCTTTAGTGAGGAGATGGGAGAGGTTGCATTGAGAAATCAACATGGCAGATAAAACACCAAGCGCTTTGCTCAAGAGATTCACTTATTGTTATCTAGAAAAACAGCAAAAAAACAGCTACCTGACATGGATCTCCTCGTGACAAATCCAGCATATGGAAGAGGAAACCGAGCTCACAGGCCAAACAAAACTCCTTCTGGCACAAATGATTCTGCACTAGACAACGGATTGGTTCCAGGAAATATAATACCTATTGTGCCAACACAAAAAGCAGAGATCAACAACTATTAAATGATCTCTCCCAATTAATTCTATCCTAATAAAACACTTGAGTTTCTTACCTGGATCATGCAGTTACAATACGCGTTGGGAATGTGCGGCTCCAGGCCAGCGAACAAGGTTCGGTTGTAATGTTTGAAGTCAAAGTCCTCTAGTCCAAGTTTGGAGTATTTAATTGTCACCTGAAATTTCAGTAGTCAAAATTACTCCTACACAGCAACAGCAAACAAACGAATATAATAATCAACCAAAACTAGAATGAAATAAAACACGTCCAACCTTTCTGTACTTTTTGGGCACCATGTAAAGGTGTGGTTCTTCATCACGGCCAATTGGTGATTCAGGGACCTGGTTGTAATTGTCATAATCAAGCTCCACATCTTTAATTTTATAAGGAACCTGAAACCAAAACACAAAATAGATTTTAAATTGGTGAAATCTGTGTAAGAACATGACACCGAAACTAGAAAAAATGTTTGTGCAAGCATGAAGTGGAAATTACACAACACTTAAATTGTAACCAAGGTAGGATCTGTAGAAATGTGCTTGCACAGCTGTTTCAAAATGTAGGACTTTTGCATAAAGGTCAATTAAAGGTAGCTCCGATGTATGTTTCTTCACATGCCTGGTTTCGAGGACGTGTACGAGGATTTGCTGCGTAACCGATGAATCCAACAGTTTTCATAGTGCGCAGGATTTCTGGGTCCACGGGAGGAGCTCGTCTGTAAGAAAGAACCTTATTCTTAGATTGAATCCTTTCTTAAATAGCAACAGTAAGGAAAAACAAAAAAGGGAAACAAAAGTCTTGAGACAGTCTGTGACATATTTCACAGACAAATACAAAAAAGCTGTAATGAAAGGTGTTTTCTTGCTGGTATAATACTGACTACCAACAAGTTGTTTTCTATTTTTGTCTCACATGAAAAAAAAATAGGTGACATGGGGAATCTGCAGCTCTGACCTATTACCATGGGGCACAATCAAACAATCTTACCACTGCTTGTGATGAATTCACTATTGCTGTTATATATCATTTCATCGCCCAGTATCAAAAAATGTGTCAAAAAGTACTGACGCCTTTTTCAACATCTTAATTAAAACCTTTTTGTCTCTACAAACCCTTTTCTTTTTGAACAAATGAAGCCTGAGTTGTAAATGTCGTTTAAGCCCAAGAATTTTGTGTAATAGCCATAACTGTTATTCCACATGAACCTTCAGTACTTGACAGATTTAAACACTATGTGCTTTGAACACGTCTGTCACAGCGGTACGTGCATCCAGAATTAATTATCGTACAAAACTCATTTTTTAAAGAAATGCACAACCATGACTACGGTCACCTCATATGACCTGTTTGTCTGTAATCTTTCCTCTCCTTCCCATTCACGGCTTTACTTCTTCCACAGGGGAAGTAAGTAATGTGGTTCGGGTGTAAGTGACATACTGATGTACACTTACCTTAAAGCAATACAGCTAACAACTGTTAGGTGATGATGTAATGTAGAATGTGTCTCGATTTGGTCACTCCAGCTGCACGATTTTATTGTGGCATAAAGAAAACCACTGACATCACTTTCAGAGATAGGTTTTCCAAGTATGACAGCAGAACAGAGAAATTAACAAGTTCCAGACTGTCACCTAATATGCTTATGAAGGATGAGATCATACATCTCTATTTTTCACCCCGCTATTGTTTTTGTTGTGGTTTCATAATATACAGTCACACCACCATTTGGAAGTCAACAATGCATTCGTGTGTCTCTCAATTCTTTCCAACTTCCCTTTTTGTCAAAGAGATTCAGCCCCAAGCACACTGGTTCCTGTTCAAGATGTAAATCTTAAAAAACATGTGATAATTATGTAGTTTCATTTTCAACAAAGGCTGAATAATTACCCAAATCAGCTGAAATAGTCATAGCGTGTTTGTTAAGGAGCTGCTTTTAGCCTTTGACGCATCAGTCTCAAAGTCGAGCATTTCCAGCAGCAGGCCAGTGTATGTAGGACTTATTAAATAACTATAGTAGCCATAATCAACTTTTACTAGTTGTGATTGTGTTACCTAGGGCTGGGTGTAGCCAGGGCGGTGGGCCAGTCAGACAACAGCGGCTCAGTGCTTGTCAGCGGCATGGGGATGAGGGAGAGGGGCAGCAGGTCGTGATTCCAGTCCAGCTGAGGTAGCGTGTCCACAAGGCAGGGCAGAGCAAAGTCTGTCTCCCGAGAGTAGTCATTGAACGAAACCTCCGGAGCATCAGACCAGAGGTGCACACAACCCCCCGAATCCCCAAAGGCCAAGGCTTGTTTACTGGACGACACGTCAAAACTCATCAGCAACTGGCCCACTGTGTTGACGTGAAAAATGTCTGCCACGTTGGCAAGACCAGTGGGCTCACAGAACTGACATTGACCTGAATAAAAATACAGGATTTGAAAAATTAGAGCAAAGCTACCGATATTTAGGAAACAAAATACATTTTGGGTCATTCCATCTCAAATCATCAAATTTTTAGAACAATTTCTGCTTGGGCATCTCTGATTGGCATGAAATGTTAGAACACAAAATATGGATATTTATAAAGATATTTTTGATAATATTTAGTTCCTGAGACACTGTCATCCAAACACAGCCTCTGTGTTTGTGTGATGTGTCAGTGTGCAACAAAATGTGCTGTAAGTTGGCCGAATGGAAATTTACTTATTTCAGAAAATACTTGAAATATAAATCTAAAAATTCACAGATTATATTTTAAATATCCACATTTCATGATAAAATAAAGTGTCAAGCAAATCATAACTGGTTGAGGAAAATGCCTTTAATGATTTGAGATGGCATAACCCAACGATGTTGCATGGTGCATGTGACAAAGCTCTTGAGTCTAAATACTGGAACATCTATCTAACATACAGCCAAGTGAGAAATTAAAGAAAAAACCTAAACCCTTTAATCTTATAGTGAGGGGATCTCGTAACTATTTTAGGGTTCGATTGTTCCTTCTTAGAGGGGAGGATCACAGCAAATCACTACCAAGATCACCTTTAACCTATGATGAAACAGTCTCTTCCAGGATGATAATGTCACGATGGCAAGCTCGCACTGAATAGTTAAGATGAAAATGAGGATTTGTTATGGTTTTCACAGTCACCAGATCTCAACCTAAATAAACATCTATGGGAGATTTTGGATTGAAGGGTTTAACAGTGCTCTCTAGCACCATCAACAAAACTCCAAAATACGAAATATCTTTTGGAAGAATAATGTCCAATCCCTTCAGTAGAGCTTCAGAGGCTTCTAAAAACACATGGTCCAACATCTTACGAAGACACTTTGTTTGTTTTATTTATTTTGTCACTTGTCTGTATTTAGATAGCAGTTCCACTGCTGTGTGATGCTAAAATACAAACTTTATTATCATAAAAAATCAAGTGCCACATTTATTGAAAAAACTCTCCCAACAAACTAGCTAAAAAATGTATAATGACCTGAAGTCCCTGGATAATACCTGTTTGAGAGATGATCGCCAGACGTGATGTGTAGGTGGGAATGAAGCGTAGAAAGAGGGGATCCACATGCACCTGAAGAGGCGTAACAGCTCGCATCATGCGGAGGTCATATACCATGAGGAAACGGTCGCATGCCATCCCGTTCAGTCCTCGGCTGGAGAAGCCGCATGCAGCCAGAAGGTTTCCATGAACATCAAAGTCTGACAGGCTGCCGGAGAATGCATCAAACTCATGTTCCATCTTGAAGCTGCGCAAGTCCCGAAGGGTTATCTTGTTTTAAACAGAGGGTGAAATTAAAAGTTGTGTAAACCAGACAAACATCCAAAACTCATATTGTCAAATCAGTCTTACCTTGCCAGAAGTGTGTCCACAGAAGAAGAAGCGACTGGTCTGACGCATTATTGCCACCCCAGGTACCTCAACATTGAACTGTCAAGTGCACAAGCCAATTAAAAGTCAGTCACTTGCTGTTAATGATCGTATTCTCATATAATATGGCAAGCTATGTCATGTATGGCGTTGTGGCACATAGGTAGATAGGACAATGTAATCCCAGTGTCTCACTTTTTGAGTTTCTTGAACAGTATTCAAGTCAAATTCAACCGCGTAGTTTTGCAATCCGCCCATCAGCAACGTGTTGTTATCAGTCATGAGGAGACTGTGCATATCAGCTCCCTCATCCATCCTGGAATGCACATAGTCATAAACTTTCATCAATTAATTCAATTTAAAAAATCTGAATTTCACAGTTGCAGGTTGTTTACAATCAATATCAGCTAATGTTTTGTAACTTACGGATAATCAAACATGACAAGACCCCCACGAGTGTAGCACTTGAGGTTGCATTTAGAAAGGAACAACACGCCTGTTTCCAAACTCTGAATGTGTCGAATGTCATCCGCTCCATGTACTTGGAAAGAAGAATAGCGGCCCATTGTGGGCCCAAAGAACGACGTTGCATGACCCTAAAGAGAATAAGTAAAGGAATACCACAGAAGGACTTAGCTGAAAAGTATTTCAATGATTGGTAAATTAGAAATCTACACTCCAGCATGATCAAAACTCTCACTCTGTGGTTTCCCATCCAGAGCATTTCCTCCTGAAGATCAAAATGTGTTGCAGTAACTGGGATGCCAACTTCTGAAACCACACTGTGCAGCTCAGAAAACATCCCCTCCATCAGATGCACAGGCTCGGGGACTGTCACAGCCAGCCCCTCTGGGTCCAGCTCCACACCCTGCAGCAGGTTTGGGTTGAGATGCGGATCCATGGAGGGCTCCAGTCCTGCGTCCAGAGTCCCGTGAAGGCTGGGTGAATAGTCACCCATCCCGGCGTCGAGACCGTCAAAGTTCATCATGGAAACAGCTAATTCAACCTGCAGGACAATTACTATTGTCAACGATAATTCCACCAATGCTTATTACTATATTCATTTTAAGTACTGCGTCTGATCATGTGAGCTGAAGTTTCGGGCCATATCTTGAGTCTTTCTACCTAAATGTTAGCCTTGGTTGTGCAAACAGTAGCCCTTGAAGCTAACGCTAGAGCCAACAGCTATCAAAAACCCCCAAAGACGACGTTGTAGGACTCATTACTGAGTTGTATGCAGGATCCTAAGCTCATAATTCAAACCATCAGTGTCCGATAACTTGGTGAGCTAGCGGTTGCTAGCTGTGCTAGTTTAGCTAACGTTCGCAGCGCTGCGGACCTTTGTGGCTAATGTGAGCTGCACATGTCAGTTTTGCAACCCAAACAGCTGTTATACTAAAGAGTGTGGGTCATTTCGTTTAAGCGTAACTTATAGCTCTTGATATAAAGTCTTCACCGACCTATTCTTGAAATGTTTCACCGCACAGGAGTCCATGCTCACTTCATTCACAACAATAACACATATTCAACAACATTTCCGCAGCAAACAGTGTTGCGTTCAAGAGCAGCGCGGCAGCTCCAGCAATGCGCTTCTTCTTCTTCTTTGGGTTTCTGCGGCAGCTTGCATCCTGAATGTCGCTCTGCTGCCGTCTGGTGCAGTGACTTAATGCTCCATGTGTCCCCAGCTGTGTTGTGTTTGTGATAATCTCGTTTAATTTTCAGTTTACAGTATTCTTAAGACAAAACTTTTGTACTTTATTGTCATAGCATATTACAAAAATGTATTTAAAAAATTCGTTTGATTTGAACTGAACTTCTTGATTGTGTAATTTGTTTGTTTGTTTGTTTGTTTGTTTGTTTTACAAGTTTGATCATATCACTCATCCCAGTTGTATCCTGACCAAGCCCGTATCACTAAACGAGCAAACTGGGGCCATGGAGGCATCAATTCAATTCAAATAACTTTATTTATCCCCTAGGGGCAATTCAAAGTTCAAATCATAAAGTCCTCTATATCTGACATTATTTGGAAAAAAAAAAAATGAGAATACTGGGTGAAAGCTGACATTATTCGTAAATTAACTTACTAGTCGATTGACAGAAAAAACAAATACCAACTGTTTTAATAATCATTTATAGTCATTTTTCAAGCAAAGATAAACAGTCTCATGTTTCAGTTTCACGAAAAATATCAATATTTTAAATAATTGCTAGTTGCAGCCTAATAAAAATGTTTAAGCAATATATAAACTTAACTGATAAAGGCTTTACAGAGTGACTTTAGATTAAATAACACAAACTAAAGAAAAACAGACCTGCAAAAGGGATCGTTTCTGTGGCTCTGGACAAAAACGAATCTGAAAAATGAATTGTGTTCACTGTGGACGTCAAGACTGACTAATGTTCGCAGTCAACAGCAGTTTTTTAAACTGAATCATTCCTTCTGAACCAAGTGGTTTAATTGCTTATCTCAATATTTTCATTTGACAGTGATAATTGTGAACACATTGCATGTATAGAAGCAGCACTGATGTAATCCAGGGTTTTGCAGAACTTTCCAGGAGTTATGTTTTGGTAAATTGGAAGCCTGCTATGTGTACAAATCGGTACTTAAAAGCATGGTTAATTGGAGTCCACAATTTTGCCCCCACATCAGACAAATCTGGCCCTGTTTTAATGAATATGAAAATACTTAAGACATAAGCATCTTTTTTGGCCCATAGAAGACGAAGAAAAAAGTATTAATTTTCCCATAAAACTAGTAAACTATTTTTTAGAACCTCTGTCATTTGTTCAGTGTCAATCTAAAGTAAAGGTGAAAGCTATCAGTTTTCTCCACCTTTACTACTGTTACAAATAAAAACTTCCAGCTCATTATAAACAAATGACTGCAACCCATTCATTCGTCTCTTCCGTTTAGTGCACTAAATTAGTCAGTTATCTTCACATCTACGTACACTACCACTGTCCAAATAATACAGAACATAAATGGGAAAGATAAAGGAAGTATGGCAACATCTTATATCTTCCCTTATCGCTTTCTTTCTCAGAAAAAGAAAAAAACAACATTCGGTTGAAATGCAAAGGTTTTTCTCTAGTAGAGGCGAGGGGCAGATCGCAGGCGCAGATGGAAAGTTTGTCCAGTCTGTGCGGAGTCTTCAGCCCATTACCGTCCTGAAACGTCAAAGGTTACTCTCACTTCCTCGGCGCACCCGGACAGCTATGAAACTTGAACATGTCAATCACGTTTTTAAGTTACCGGCTGTCACTTTTGCTGTTGTCACGCACACCTAGTTGTAAAAATAAAAAAAATTTAAAAAATAAATTAAAAATAATAACGAAAGGAAGAAAGAAACTATTATATTATTATTATGATTGTTAATAACAATGTCATTTATTATTAACAATTATCATTAGTGGTCATTATATACAATTATTGTTATTATTCTTCATAATAATAATAATAATAATAATAATAATAATAGGGGTCTTGTGAAGAACTTATAAGGATGTTGATTCAAGCCACTTAACATGATTGGAAAACATTTTTAAAAGTAGAGGGATGTTCAAACGCTTCACTTTGTTTAGCCTATTTTGAGTGTTGTCATGACACCAAGACGACAATAAAGTACTCACTTTGACTGTCTGTTTCTCTTACACGCCATATCTGATTCTTCCTGTTTGTGCATACCATGAATAATTAAGAGTCCTGCTCATGAACTCACCTGAGGGATGCCGAGGAAAACCCTGCACTGAGTCACTCTGATAACTATGATGTGATGCAGTGATGCGCAGTTCCCATCCAGGACGCTTAAATACTACCAGGACGCAACATCATCCACAACATCCAGCGCTCACCGAGAGGACAGCACAACTCACAGGACGCAACTCACTGAAACCCCACCATGGATTTTTCTTTCGCGACTTTTGCTGCTCTTTGCGCTCTTTTCACGGCTGCACTTTGCGCCCCAGTAGAGCCCCAGGATGCATGTGCGGACGTGCGGAGCAGCTCTGTGGCGTTCAATGACATTGCCAGGACTGTGTCACTAAAGGTAAGGAATGCAAAGTAATGCAAGAAAATCTGGAATTTAAAGACTTTGTTCTCATAAATAAACTGTTTTTAAAGTGTTTTGATACTCTTGTATATTTACTGTAAATGAGCAGTTGTTGCTCTTGTATTTTACATAATGCAAATGTCTCTTTCTAAATGGTCCGTAGGCGCGAAATGGGTCAACAAGTGTGGGAAATTTCAACACCTCCCTGGCTTGGATGGACGCCAAAGATATGTGCGACCCTGGGGCCCTCAAGCAGACATCCACGGTGAGACCAGCAGTACAAGACATGTCACCTTAACTAAAGACAAAGTTTACTGATCCCTGACTGGGGGCATTCACCCACTATAGAAGTTAGAGGAAAATTGAGCATGAAAAAACAAAGCATGAAAAAAAAAAGACAAAAATAACATAATAAAGACTGTACATCTTTTACTTGTACAAATATGTCAGGATGGATAATAGTACCTATAATAAGACACACATGGTGTTAAGAATTGCACTTAGAATTTTTTAAAGAGTAAAGAGTTGCATTATGTTATAGTCATGTTGGAAAAATCTGCCTGCTGAAGAAGCAAATGACCTGCCATGAATGTCTATCATATCAGTGGCAAAAATGATTGCAGTATATAAAAACACAACCTGACCATAATGTGATTTTTCCTCAGCCATGCACTGGGAAGATCTTCAACCTCTTAAGGAGCTACATTGCTTTGGTGGAGCAGGTTTCTGGATTCCAAAGCTGTAAATTTGGAGAAGATGTGAAGCCAGCGCTCAACAAGCTGTACGAAGACATGAGTAAATGCATGAAATCCATTGGAGACGGGAAGCACGAGAAGGTAAGCTCAGCTGACTGAGATAAATGTTGCAATTGTTCAGCAATTTAAGTATTTAATCCCAGTGCACAAAATACTGACTGGTTCGTTCTGCTTCTACAGGAGCCCCACGAGAGTAAAAAGGTGCCTGCTGAATACTGGGAGGAGGCTCCCCTGTGCCACTACACCATGGACAGACTCTTCTCCTTCTCCATCTTCACTGCTCGTGTATTTGCCGTTGGTGATCCGACTCGTCACAATGAAGGCTCAGCTCAGAAATGCATGTAGAGCATCACTGGTTGAATGAGCATCCTTGGTTTGATCACATTGATCAAAGTATGTAGCTGATAATGTCGCTGCAGCAATGTTGACACTCTTAATAGTGCCATGGAATATTTTGGAATAATGTATTTCCAAAGGCATAATGACCTAATATATTTATTCAAATAATATTTATTCTATTTATTTGTTGATATTTATAGAAATCAGTTTTGTATTTATCTCTGTCTTTCTGTTCATACAGAATGAATTAACTGGTCATAATAAATAAGCTTCCTCAAATCACCCAGCGCTGTGGTTCATAAGTAATGTCCTAGTATTTTTTAAGGGAGACTGCTTTTCCACAGAAAACAATCACTGAGAAAAGTTATGAAGTTACCTGTACAGAGGACCTCCTCTTTTCTTTTCTTTGAGAACTTAAGAAGGAAGCTGTGCTTTCCTAAAATATTCCTGCTGCTCTTCTGAGATCCACAACTTCCTGCTTGCTTCCTCCCAGTCAGTCTGTCTGTTACAGCTGATTCGCTCATTCATGTTTCATCATAGTAGGATGAGGCAATGCTTAGCCAGCAGTTATTCACAGCAAAAAAGGAAGGTGTCACATTTAAAGGGGAAGAGGAAGAAGCAGGGAGCGCACCGGATTGCTCAACAAGGAAGTGTCCTCTCTGAGTGACTTAATATCTGGATTGTTTTAATGTCCTTCTATCAAGTCTTTGATGGTAAAAACTCCAGAGTTTGGAAAAAGAAATTATTTATTTAGCACCCATAATCAAACTTCACAAAGTAGTTTACAAGAAAGGCAAGAACAGTGTGGGAAGTTCAGTGTGTGTAAAAAGTATTCACTCCCGTTGGACTTGTGACAGTAAGAGAAGAGAAAAATAGGGTCAAATCAGATGCAAACGCAAAACAGAATAAAAGCACAGATAAAAATAAAAACAAAATAACATAAGAAATATCGCAGCATTTCAGCTGTGAAGCAGCCAGACACCTTGGTTGCTCTATAATGCTCAGTGAGAAGGAAAAACAAACTGTTAGAATTGAAATTTCATTGTTGAATTTAGTGTCAGAGGGCTGCAAGGCGCAGTTGGTAGCACTGTTGCCTCGCAGCAAGAAGGTTGCCGGTTCGCGTCCCGGTGGGGGCACCGGAATCTTTCTGCGTGGAGTTTGCATGTCCTCCCCACAAGGTCCGAAAACATGTTGAGGTTAATTGGTGATTCTAAATTGTCCGTAGGTGTGAATGTGAGTGTGCTTGGTTGTCTGTCTCTAAGTGTAGCCCTGTGATAGACTGGTGACCTGTCCAGGGTGTCCCCTAAGTCGGCTGGGATAGGCTCCAGCCCCCCCGCGACCCTAATGAGGATTAAGCGGTGTATAGATAATGGATGGATGGATTTAGTGTCAGAGCAGTTGGAAAGCTGTATAACAAGGGTTTATTGTTGCGTGAGCATGAAAAGCAACATGCTCGGTAGTATGAGTATACAGTGTAAATGTGGCAGGTTGATGCAATAAGGAAATTCAAAGGGTTACAGTAAGTCACTGGGGAGATTTTACGATGTTATTTATGAGTGCTGCAAGAGCAAATATGTAAAAAAAAAATTAATCTGAGAAATGGTCTTTCTGACATTTAAGACATGCACTGATTAGAATAGGGAAGCATAGCAACTGTTGAGGCTGGTGGGAAGGGTGTGTTAAACTGTTGACCCGATTAAGCTAAATTATAAATCAAAGGATCATCAGCTACATCAGGGCACATTCTCTGGTCTGGGAAACTGAAATTTGTGTCAATTCCAATGGGCTTCATCCTCAGGGAACCATGAACAGGTGACCTAAATTTAATGAAAAATCCATCCAATAGGTTTTGAGATATTTTACAAAAATCTAACGTGTCACCCTCAAGTTGGAAAAGTGAATGTACAAAATGTAGTTGTTATGAGCCATCTGGTCCTTGTACAAACACAGTAACAAAGTCAAACATGTTCATGGTGCGTGTTAGACTCCGCCAGGTTCTCCAATCCAGTTTGTAATAGTTAAAGACAAGACGTCAGGGTGCAGCCAGGTAGAGGAGGGTGTCGGGTTTGCAGGCCTCAGAGTTGCATCTCTGCTTTTTGAGGACAACGTGGTTCACCACCGTCATTGGGCCGTGACCTGCAGCGCTCACTGAGGCAGTTTGAAGCAGAATGCGACAGTCAGCACCTCCAAATTCAGGGCCATGATTCACTGGTGGATTACTTAAAGGTTGAGCTTGGTCGTTCATTCATAAACTCGGAAATCGCAGCTCATTGCCTATATAATATAAAATGTCCATATGAAAGTGTGATTCAGCAAGCCTAAGTTTTTCCAGGTGTCATACATTTAATCCATCGTTGATGAGTAATGTGCATTACATCACCTCTTTATTTAATTTTCTGTACAACACTCATATGACTCGGAAGCAGCATGTTATCAGAGTGCCAGTAACAGATTGCGTGTGTTTGCTTTTGTTCCCTGTGTATTATTAACTCACCTTCTCAGAGATGTTGCACCAGTCTTTGTTTGTCCTATCATAGCCTAAAACCTAAAAATTGAATTTCCATGCTTGACTTTACAGCCCCCAGCCTGTTATTCAGAGAAACTTGACAAATTAGTTTAAACTCAACTCGGTGCCACTACTGCCGGGTGGTGCAGACTTTTTTATTTTGGAGCTTTTTTACAGTACAAGCCTGTCGTATTTTTACTTTATTATAAGTTTGCTCTAAAAGGAATTGTGCATAATATTACACATTATGCACAATTCTCAAAATTCACAAAACTCCTTTTTCCCCCGAGCCATCAAACGGTTCAACTCTGAGCTCGGGGGGAGGGGGAGGAGCAGCAAGCGGGGAGAGGGAGGGAGCGAGGGGTGAGGAGTGAGGACAATGGGGTGAGATCGAGCATCATGCTCTATCATCGTACTGTATGGAATATTTTAGCCCTTTGGCAAATTTTATTTATGTATCCAGTGTTATTTTTATTATTTAGTATTATTATTATTACTATTGTTGTTGTTACTGTTGTTGCTGATGCTGTGTTGGTGTTGTGTTGTTTTTCTAGAACAACAATTTCCCTGAGGTTTACACCAAAGGGATCAATAAAGTTTTATTTTTTATTCTATTCTATTCACTTCCCTTTTTCAGAGCGTTACATTGCTGCTATTACGGTACTGTGGGTTATAATACTTGCTGATTTTTACAAGTGTATTCATTTATAAACAGCCGTTTTATGTTGTAGCTGTTAGATGAAGCTCATTTGAACTACTTCATACACTTATGGGTAATTATACTATACCCATCACATTTTACAAAGTGATTACACTGTATACATAAAATCTGAATCTGTGTCTGTGTGGGTGAGGAGATGTCCATCGCACCATGCTTTACAGTGAAGGTTATAGAGAAGTAAAGAAAAAAATACAACAAAAAAACTGTGTGAGAATTTTCAGCGAGCACCTAGTCATACAGTGTTTAAACGTGCTTCTAGTACACTTTTTTTTTTTTTTTTTTTTAAATGACAGGGAATTAATCTCTTATCATGCACTATTCGGACAAAAAAAAATCTGTCTGGGCTCAGAGCTTATGAGCAGTTTTATGTTGTTAAAATATTTAACCCAACAAACGTATTTATGCCTTTTTGACCATGGAGCAATAAAAAAAAAAACATTTGCCTCTGTTCTCTGGTTGCAGATGGTCTGAGGCAAGTTCACTCCTTTCTCTCCACTTGGAATTTGCCCGTAAAACACTCGGTCGAACAGAAACCACCTGCCCTTCATGAACATCATGTGCACACCAAAACCGCAGATGAGGAAAATTCAATGACACATGATCAAGGGGAGAGAATACCTTGACTGTTGGGAGAGGAAGTTGGCACTAGTGGCACAGAAAGAATCTCACTTTAACCACAGTGCTGCCTAGACAAGCTGAAAGAGGACCAATGTGACCCACAACAGGTTACCAGAGTACAAATCCATAAGTTTAAGACCAAGAACAGCACAACAAAAACGAGACAGAAGATGGCATTCTGACACACCAACAGTCTGAGCTCAACCAAGCAGCAGCTGAAAAAGAAGCTCCTGAGATTAAATAAATAAATAAATAAATAAATACATTTAAATCCTCCAAGGAAAGTTTTCGGACGAAATAAGCATGACCACTGAGGAAACCAGAAGAGAGAAAAGGACTGGCTAGCTGCCACCACTTAAACAGTGAAACAGAGAAGGTGAGATGAATCTCCATGACGACCTGACTCCAAACTCCAGCAGGGACAGGCCCGTCCAGAGGTCACAGATTATCACCTCCACTGACTCCAGTGCAAAATATACTCATAAAAATTGGAAAGATTTCTAATTTTATGGTCATTTTGCTAAACAAAAAAGAAACAAAAACAAAAATGATCCCATATACTTAAATATTGAAGCTCTGCATGATAGCGTACGTCGGTGCAAATTCTCAAACAATGTAGCGAACAATAAAGCAAACTTGTCGAGTCTGTAACGCAGTTTTAGTTGCAACATAAGCAGATTACAAAAAAGAAATGGTTCAAGTAAAGCACCAGGAACTCAAAACTGCAGATGAACCACTTGCAGGTTGGCCACCCCAGTGAAATAATGTGTAGGCAAATGTAGCACGGAACTGTCCATCCATTATCTACACACCACTTAATCCCCACTAGGGTCATGGGGGGCTGGAGCCTATCCCAGGTGACTTAGGGTGAAGGCAGGGGACACCCTGGACAGGTCACCAGTCTATCACAGGGCCACACTTAGACACAGACAACCAAGCACACTCACATTCACACCTACGGACAATTTAGAATCACCAATTAACCTCAGCATGTTTTTGGACAATGTGGGAGGAAGCCAGAGAACCCGGAGAGAACCCACGCTGCATGGAGAGAACATGCAAACTCCACGCAGAAAAATCCCAGACTCCCCAACTGGGATGCGAACCTGGGATCTTCTAGCTGCAAGGCAACGGTGCTAACTGCCAAGCCACCTTAGCAAGGAACTAGATTTTTGGAAATATATGCCTATTTGTGCACTACATGAACTGTTCGAGTCATTTTAGTAATNAGGGGACACCCTGGACAGGTCGCCAGTCTATCACAGGGCTACACTTAGAGACAGACAACCAAGCACACTCACATTCACACCTACAGACAGTTTAGAATCACCAATTAACCTCAGCATGTTTCTGGACAATGTGGGAGGAAGCCAGAGAACCCGGAGAGAACCCACGCTGCATGGGGAGAACATGCAAACTCCACGCAGAAAAATCCCAGACTCCCCAACTGGGATGCGAACCTGGGATCTTCTAGCTGCAAGGCAACAGTGCTAACTGCCAAGCCACCTTAGCAAGGAACTAGATTTTTGGAAATATATGCCTATTTGTGCACTACATGAACTGTTCGAGTCATTTTAGTAATAAAGTTTTATACGCGCATTGGCCGAGCCAATTCATGTTGAACAATAAGATGTATGAATCACGTGATAGCTCGAAAGGTAGCTCTGTTGTTTGGAAAAGCGTACACTCAGTGTCCTGACACACTGGAGTTTGTACAAGCTGCACAAACACAATAATGCACCATGATGAAAAATGATTACATCTGAAAAGCAAATTTGCAAAAAAACGACCAATTCTCAAACTCACAGTAGGTCAGACAAGTTGCTGTGAGAGAGACGATTTTCTTATGTGAAGTAATATGAGCCCTACTTTAAAAAAAAAAAAAAAAAAGCTTTACAGAGAGCTGCTCCAAATGTTTTCATCTGAATTTTTGCAGTCATGTGTCATAAAACATATAAAACCATGCACTAACTGTTTCAAATGATAATTTACAAGGTAAATGACAAATATCAGTTTAGAGAGAAAAAAATCATCCTGTAAGTTGCTCTTTAAAGGGATATGTCTGTTAATATTCTATATTTTTGACCATTAGTGCAGCACGTCATTCTGTTTTCCGACTTCTTTGTGTGACAATCAGCAGAAAAGACAAATCTTGAAATCTTCAGTTTCTTAAAAGAGTCAATAATTTTCTAGAACAACTCTATTTAAAAA
Source organism: Stegastes partitus (assembly GCF_000690725.1). Classification (NCBI taxonomy): domain Eukaryota; kingdom Metazoa; phylum Chordata; class Actinopteri; family Pomacentridae; genus Stegastes; species Stegastes partitus. Next base: position 1,379,685 of record NW_007577751.1, on the reverse strand, counting down.
AAAAAAAAAACAATGCTCAAAGAAGAGTAAATAGTAGGTTTGCTTGGGACTTTCTATCCAGGAGTGGATTTTGCTCTTTAACAAGTATTTACGTCAGCAGGATGATGTGCGGGACTGATGCCAAATAAATGTCAAAACACAATGTTTACGGTAACAAAGGAACTTGTTCACCTGGGTAATTGTGTGGCTCATTGATGGGTTTAAAAAAAACCAAAAAAATGGCACATTGATATTACCTTTAAGGGCATTGGCTACAAAGGTAATATTTGTTAGTGGGATACACAAATGTAAAAACTACAGGACATCACAAGACATTTTAAAGGTACTTTCCCCAAAAGGTTTCAAACCACTTTTGAACGAACCACTATATGCAACCACTCAAGCTGTTGGCATGGAATGAACAAATAAAAATACCATTTCACTGCATCTTCAAACAGTGATAGAAGTACGCTGACCTTTTACACCACACCGCAACACCACATTGTGGAAATAATTTGATTTAAGAAAGCAGTATGGAGGAAGAAGTGGAAAGGTATTAGCATACTTAATATAGTTTAATATACTTAAAAGCACAAAAACTCATTTTAGAATAATATATATCATATTTGCGGATTGTAATTGTTGGTGCAAATCACTTAGATTTTGCAGCAGAAATGACTTGCTGCTAGGTGGCCTGTGACGCCCCTAAATAAAATCTCATATGAACTTATTAAAACACATTTTTGTTCATTATTTTTTAGGATTTTTATTTGTTTATTTTTAAACTTAACCTGCATGGGAACAAACAGCCTCAACTACAGTTATGGTGTAATACAAATAGTAACAGTAAATACTTGTCTTTAAATTGCAGATGCCATAATTATTCACCTTTGTGCTTGTGGGGCTTCAGCTACTGAAACTGTTGCTAATAGGCTAAAAGCTGAACTGAAAATCGGGGAAAACTCAGTGTACATGGACCCCGTTTTTGTCTGACTTTTAGGTAATTATATGGGAATTAACAGTGATGCTAAACTGGTGCTTACGTTTACTGGGAATTTCTTGGACAACAACAGCTCTTCGCAGAAACCAGAGCAGTTTCCGCCCCCCCTCACCTGCTCACCTGCCGCCGCTGCTGAGGACCAGGACCGGCTGGAGTTTTGACAGAGGAACCAGCTTCACGCTAACGAAGGCGGGGTTAAAGAAAAAACAAGGAATTTCCTGGTGAGCTACGACAACACAGGAAGGTAAAGTTTGCTCCGGTGAAATGTCAAGTTTTTAGGCCTCAGAATGTGTCGTGGGGCAGATTAATTCCTCACATTTTAACAGAAGCTGTTGAGCCTCTCAGCTTTAACCCGCCGTCTGCAGCTGTTAGTTATAATTAACGTAACCGTGAGCCAGCGTTAGCTTGTCAACCTGTAGGTAGCAGCTGGTAGCTAGCATGCGAACGTTATATCACTTATTGTTAATTATCCGGCTAAAGTTTAAAGTCGGAACCCTGTGTGAGTGTTTACTGGGATGTTCTCGTAGGATATTTAACGTTTTTGCTTCTTCACCGCTGTGTTTTTTGTCTTGCTAGCTGCTGAAAGTTCAGAAGTGTTAGCCGAGTGATGTTGGGGAGTCCTGTGAAAGGGGGCGCGTGTTTCTTTGGCCAGAATCGTGCAGGCGGGCGGCGTCACTTCCTCAGAGCAGATTTAAGATGCAGCTTAATTTATTCGATTAATTGTTTACAATATATATATTATCAAAAGGTCCATCACAGGTCCCCAGAGTGCCAGGACGTGTCTTTGAATGACTTATAATTATTGTTGTTATTATTATTATTATTATTATGAATAGTAGTAGTAGTAGTATCACTATGGAAATTCTTGTACCATATATTGCTAAGAAAATCAAATTACAATATCATGGGCATAAATGCAGTGTCCAGTAGAAAAGCTAAATGTGTGATACATTACTTTATATAAAAGGCATGCGAAAGTAAGTAATAATGGCAATGAAAATGAAGCAGTAATGTAATAATACACATGCCAATTAAATATTGCACCCAAAAATGACATGTTGCACATGACATTGACATATTCAATGAAATGAAGTATTGCACATGAAAGTGAAATATTACACATGATACTGAAATGGATGAAACTACTGAGAAAAGTAATATTGCGACTGGCATTGATGTTATTGTTAACTGTGCAGTGTCAGCAGTCATACAAGTGTGTAATGACAACTACAAATATTTAGTTTTAATAGTATTGTTCCCTGGCACAATATTTTCCGATTATAGACAAGCTTGTTAATTAGTTTTGTGCTGATATGTGCAGCGATCAGCAGTCGTCCACATAGATAGATAGATAGATTAAGAATAAGCCTTATCAGTTATCAAGTAAATTTATTTGTATAGGACCTTATCCCGCACAGAGGTTATTCAAAGAGCGTTGCATTTAAAAAACAAAAAAAGTCATGTTAATATGTGAAAAATAAGATACAACAGGATTAAATTACATTAATAAAATTAAACAATTAAATAACAGTGCAGATAGGTTAAATAAGGTGCACACTGATTCCATCGAATGATTCTGACTGATTGACTAAAACAGCAGCAAAACACAAAAGATAAGACATTCTTCTTTTTTTTTAAGCATGTATTTAAAAAAAAAAAATACAACTGATTACCAAAAAGCGCTAGGGAAGAAAGAACTGTCTTAGCTCACTCATAAAAACGGCTGCAGTCGGGACAAATCTCAGTTTAAAAGGAAGCCAGTTCCAACAGTGGGCAGCAGAATGACCAAACATTATGCAACATATGTATGAAACCAGAGTAGTCCGAATCTGTGTTTTTAAAACTGTCATCAGTAAACTGCAGTTTTAAGGTGGAAATACTTAGCTGTGGTGTTGCCTACTTATTTCACTCATGATGTCTTCTAGCATATAAAAAAAAAAAACACACCATGTGGACATATTAACACAGTTAAAAACTTGATATTTGCAGGAGTGTGTCTTTGATAATCACAATTTTATTCTCATAGCACTTAAGCACAGCATGCTTCAGTTGTAAAAATTCTAAATCAGAGCGACCTGTAGCACATACAAAGTTTAGAAAGATGAGACATTAAATATTTGTGGTATTGAGTCCATACATGCACAAATACAAGTGCAACAGCACAACAAAATAAATAATACTACTTATGTAAATAAGTAAAATGCGGATAAAAGAGGTAAGCTCACATAAAGCAGGTCAAAGGATAAAAAAAGAAAATTACCAAATACAATAAATGTGTAAAAGTATTGTCAAAGTAACTGCCTAATCATTAGTTTCAGCACATGGAATAATTCTTCATATTGATACTCAAAACGTTTCTCTGCTTTCAGTTTCTCTATGTGATGATTTGTTGGTTTTCTTTGTCCTATGTGATAGAAAGTTAAATATGTCCCGGTTCCCTGTAATAAATGTGATGATTTTCTTTTTATAGAAGGAACATTTATGATGTTCTTTGAGCAACAGAAAGGATCAAGATGTTTAAAAAGTGTTAAAATCAAGAAAATGCAGAGTTTTTCAATAACCTAATTTCAGCAGATGAACAACATGACTACTAGAACAGATTTTACTGGATGTGTAAGTTTCACCAGCCCAAACATGAACAGGTTTTCTCTTTTCGGATTTAAGATTTAGCCTGCTTGCCAACATCTTGTAAAAAGCTGGAAATCCAAACTCATTGTGGGCTTAAAGGTTTATGAGCGCTTCTGAAGCAGACAGATTTTGTCTTCCTCCGTCTTCAGGATGAATGTGGGCGTAGCTCACAGCGAGGTGAACCCCAACACCCGGGTGATGAACAGCAGAGGGATATGGCTCACCTACCTGCTGCTGACCATCGTGTTGCACATCGTCCTGCTCAGCATTCCTTTCTTCACTGTGCCACTCGTCTGGACCCTCACCAATGTCATCCACAACCTGGTCAGTTAAAATGACAAAACAAATCTGAACAACTGCACTGAGTAGACATTAAACCTCCACAGGTATTATATCGTATTTTTAGGCTCCAAAGCTCTTCCAGCTTAAGCACCACTGTCAGGCAAGCGTCAGGTTGTTGTATAAATATGAGTTCTACTTTCAAGAGCTCTGTTTAAGTTGTGCAGCAGTTACATATCTCTGCTGCGTTGTGTTTCCTCTGCAGGTGATGTACCTGTTTCTACACACAGTAAAGGGCACTCCCTTTGAAACACCAGACCAAGGCAAAGCTCGTCTGCTCACACACTGGGAACAGATGGACTACGGCGTCCAGTTCACATCTTCACGCAAATTCCTCACCATCTCACCAATTATACTGTAAGTACATTTCCTGCTGATATTGAAAAGCCATCTGCAGTGCTGGGCCGTTTGCACTTTCACTTTGACAGTGAAGACTAAATCAACATGTAGTTAAATACAAGAAGAGTTTGCAAGGATGGTTGTGTTTTTGCTTCACTCGATGGGACTCTTTTTTTTTTTTTGGACCATCTGGGAACAGTTTTACACGAATCAACCATAAATCTTTTCATTCCCTTGCATCTCGTGCAATTTTTTAATTCAACCCTAAGAGCCTAATGTTGCCACTTTGCATGCAAATTCACATCACTTTTTCTCAAAATACCTATTGCAGCAAGGTCTCACGCATATCAGATTTAACTGTATGACTTGACCTTTCCAACAGTGGCGGTTGCTGTTCATGAGAAAAAATGGTGACTTTACATTTCATCTAATCGTAATGACAGTCATGCAGCTCTGCATCCCGTGAGCCTTTGGACCTAGTATTGTGTGAAACTGATCCATAGCTACATCAGAATCAGAAGTTTACATACACTGTATAAAAAGAGAAAACCGTTTTTTTTCTCACTGTCTGACATTAACTCAGACTAAACTTTTCCTGTTTTAGGTCAGTTAGGATTTCCAAAATTATTTCTACTTGCTAAGTGCCAGAATAATGAGGGAGAACATTTTTTATTACTTTCTTTAAAGTCAGAAGTTTACATACACTAAGATGACTATGCCTTCAAAACTATTTGAGAAAGCCCAGATGATGATGTCATGGCTTTGGAAGCTTTTGATAGGTTAATTAACAACATGTGAGTTAATTGGAGGCACACCTGTGGATGTATTTTAAGGCACACCTCAAACACACTGCTTCGTTTTGTGGCAACATAGAAAATCTAAAGAAAACAGCCAAGATATCAGGAAGATAATTGTGGACTTCCACAAGTCTGGTTCATCCTTGGGTACCATTTCCAGGTGCCTGAAGGTTCCAGGTCCATCTGTTCAAACAATTATACACAAGTATAAACACCATGGGAATGTCCAGGTCATACTGCTCAGGAAGGAGACGGGCTCTGTGTCCCAGAGATGAAGTGTTTTGGTGTGAAATGTGCGTATCAACCCCAGAACAAAAGCTAAAGACGTTGTGAAGATGCTGCTGAAGCTGGTCAGAGAGAGTCATTATCCACAGTGAAACCAGTCCTGTACTGACATGGACTGAAAGGCTACTCAGAGAGAAAGAAGACATTACTCCAAAAGCAACATAAAAAAGCAGATTACCGTTTGCAAATGCACACAGGGACAAAGACCTTCATTTTTGGAGACATGGTCTGTGGTCTGATGAAACTAGAATTAAACTGTTTGGTCATGATGACCGTCGTTACATTTGGAGGAAAAAGGGGGAAACTTGTAAGCCTGAGAACACCACCCCAACTGTGAAGTACGGGGGTGGCAGCATCATGTTGTGGGGGTGTTTTGCTGCTGGAGGGACTGGTGCACTTCATAAAATAGATGCCGTCGTCATGAAAGAACATTATTTCAAAATATTGAAGCACCATTTCAACACATCAGCCAGGAAGTTAAAGCTTGGGCACAAATGGGTCTTCCAAATGGACAGTGACCCTAAACATTGCGGCAAATTAGTTACAAAGTGGCTTGGGGACAACAAAGTCAATGTGTTGAAGTGGCCATCACAAAGCCCTGACCTCAATCCCATGAAAAATTTGTGGGCAGAGCTGAAAAGGTGTGTGGAGCAAGGCGGCCAACGACCCTGAGTCAGTTACACCGGTTCTGTCAGGAGGAATGGGCCAAAACTCTTTCAAACTATTGTGAGAAGCTTGTGGAAGGAAACCCAAAATGTTTAACCCCAAATCATACAGTTTAAAGGCAATGCTACCAAATACTAAGGAAATGTACGGAAACGTCTGACTTTGAAGAAAGTAATAAAAAATGATCTCTCCCATCATTCTTGTATTTAGCAAATTGAAATAATTTGGGTAATCCTAACTGACCTAAAACAGGAAAAGTTTAGACACATATAATGTCAGACAGTGAGAAAAAAAAAAAAGTTGTCTTTTTGTACAGCGTATGTAAACTCCTGATTTCAACTGTAGCTATGGATCAGTTTCACACAATACTAGGTCCAAAGGCTAACGGGATGCAGAGCTGCATGACTGTCAACTAAAAAAAAGACATAAAAGATAACCAGGCAGTTTGCCAAAAAGTGATTTGTAGATAAATAAAATACAGTGGCACTCTCTTCCTACGGCCAACCAACTTTCTCATACAAGGTGTGTCAGAAAAGTTCCAGGACTGGTGTCACAAAAGATATATTTCAAACCCAAACTACGAGTTTTCCCCTTCAGACGATCAACCTGCACATCTACAAAGAGATCATGCTTCACCATGACAACGTGCCTGCTCACAGTGCCCTGAGCATCCGACAGTTCATGGCTGAGAAGAACATCGCTGTGCTGGAGCAACCTCCCTACTCACCCACCTGGCTCTGTGGGATTTTTTCCTCTTCCCCAAGTTCAAGGGGGTCATCAAGGGGACCCATTTTGAAGATGTGGACGACTTTAAGATGGCTGGAGCTGCGGAGGCACCTGGAAGAATCCTTCCAGGAGTGCATGGCGGTGTGGCATAGAAGGCTGGGAAAGTGTGTTAGACTCCAGGGGCATTACTTCGATAGTTTGGATTTGAAATATATGTTTTGTGACACCAGTCCTGAAACTTTTCTGACACACCTCATACAGAAGAAAATGATGCGTTCTATAGGTGTCTGCAGTTATTTAGGAGGTTTAAGAACAGGGGCAGGAGCTTGGATATATATTTTTACATCAACATAATCCATGGTAAATAAAAAGGCTGACTGATCTGGGTAATACATGACTTAATTTATTGTTTTTGTGTTTTTTTAAATGCCTGCTTTGCTTTTAAAGGACTTTTTTTTTTTTTTTTTTTTTAAATATGGGTCTTTGTTTTGAGATGGTGGCATAAGTCGGAGTCTGATTTCCAGCCTGAGACTTTTGATTTTGTCGACTAAAATGTCTGTAGTCTCTAACAGATTTCAGCAGTGCCTGCTCGCATCAACACTTGGTTAAAAACAATGTAACTGACTATGTAGTGTTTGCAGCAGACATATTTTAAAACAAACTTAATATCATATTAATGCTATTGAGTTTCAGCATCCTCACCAGCTAAAGACACGTAACAAAACAGCATTGCTCTTGTACTGCAGTGCATCATTAGTTCTAGTATTGTAAGTATGATAAGGAAACTTTTAAGTTTTTTCCAAAACTTGGTAAAGTGTAATGTGATATGAAGTCCTCAAGCTTGTTAGCATTACTATTGTAGTTTGTAGGACAGGTAGCTGGGCATGCTAAAACTTGCAGTGCGTGATGTAACCTCAAACCTTCATTAATTCCTTGTGGACTGTTATTTTCACTTTGTATGTATTTAGTGTTTCTCTTGAATACTTTTGTCAAAGCTCCTAAATAAATTGATTTTCTCTTTACAGGTATATTCTTGCTAGTTTCTACACAAAATATGATCCGACACATTTCCTCATCAACACGAGCTCCCTCCTCAGCGTCCTCCTCCCAAAGCTGCCTCAGTTTCACGGAGTTCGGGTTTTTGGGATCAACAAATACTGACAGAACTGACTGAGCACTGGATTTTAAACACCAACACTGGACTTGTAGTTTTCTGTTTCTGCTGTTTAGAGGTTGTGGAGAAGAAAAAACAGTTGTTTTGTCTCAAGTCTACAGGCTATGTGGAGGATTCAGTAAAAGGCGCTTTTGTTTCCTTCTTGCAGCCTGATAAAGTAAATGCACGACTGCTGTTTTATCAGAGTAAATTTATTCTCTACCGACATTCCCAATGTAAAAGCCAGACAGTTTGCTCTTACTTCAAAGACGAAAGCAAAGTTTGAACTGCACTGCTTTGAAATGTGATGTTTATTCATCTTTTATGTCTCAGATATTTCTGTTACAAACTGCACTGGCTGCAAGTCTGTAGAGTGTCTGGCTGTTGCCATAAATTTGGCAGTGTGGTTCATGTCCCAAAGGACACTTATAGTTTCTTTGATGCTTTTTTTCTTGACTTACTGTGAAGGATTTACATGCATTTACACGCCTACAATAAACACTTTGCCATGATACACATAACCCTGTAATGTACTGTTTAAATTTAATTTAAAAGGTGGGTGTCTTTTGCACCCATGGCCGTCTGTCATTTGCATACCATTCGCTCCAGTTACATACAGTGGGTACGGAAAGTATTCAGACAGTACACACAGCACCCCATATTGACAGAAAAATACAGACTTGTAAACATTTTTGCAGATTTATTAAAAAAGAAAAACTGAAATGTCACATGGCCATAAGTATTCAGACCCCTTTGCGATGACTTTCGTATATATTTAATTCAGGTGCTGTTCATTTCTTCTGATCATCCGTGAGATGGTTCTGCACCTTCATTGGAGTGTTTAAATATAATGATTGGACTTGATTAGGAAAGGCACACAACTGTCTATATAAGACCTTACAGCTGACAGTGCATGTCAGAGCAAATGAGAATCAGGAGGCCGAAGGAACTACCCAAAGAGCTCAGAGACAGAATTGTGGCAAGGCACAGATCTGGCCAAGGTTACAAAAGAATTTCTGCTGCACTTAAGGATCCTAAGAGCACAGTGGTGTCCATTATCCTTAAATGGAAGACTTTTAGGACTCTTCCCAGAACTCTTCCTAGAGCTGGCCGTCCGGCCGAACTGAGCAATCGGGGGAGAGGAGCCTTGGTGTGAGAGGTAAAGAAGAACCTAAAGATCACTGTGGCTGAGCTCCAGAGATGCAGTGGGGAGATGGGAGAAAGTTTCAGAAAGTCAACCATCGCTGCAGCCCTCCACCAGTCAGGGCTTTATGGCAGAGTGGTCCAATGGAAGCTTCTCCTCAGTGCAAGACACATGAAAGCCTGCATAGAGTTAGCGAAAAAACACATCAAGGACTCCCAGATTATGAGAAATAAGATTCTCTGGTCTAATGAGAGCAAGATTGAACTTTTTGGCCTTAATTTTAAGCGGTATGTGTGGAGAAACCCAGGCACTGCCCATCACCTGCCTAATACGTGGGGTGTACCAGGACAACTGGTTGCAATTGAAGGAAAGATGAATACGGCTAAGCACAGAGATATCCTGGACAAAAACCTTTTCCAGAGTGCTCAGGACCTCAGACTGGGCCGAAGGTTCACCTTCCAACAACACAATGACCCTAAGCACACGGCTAAAACAACGACAGAGTGGCTTCGGAACAATTCCGTGACTGTTCTTGAATGGCCCGGCCAGAGCCCTGACTTAAACCCAATTGAGCATCCCTGGAGAGACCTGAGAATGGCTGTCTGCCAACATTCACCATCCAACCTGACAGAACTGAAGAGGACCTGCAAGGAGGAATGGCAGAAGATCCCCAAATCCAGGTGTGAAAAACTTGTTGCATCATTCCCAAGAAGACTAATGGCTGTGATATTTCTGTTTTTCTTTTTTAATAAATCTGCAAAAGTGTCTACAATTTTATGTTTTTCTGTCAATATGGGGTGTTGTGTGTACATTACGGAGGAAAAAGTGAACCCTACATGATTTTAGCAAATGGCTACAATATAAAAAGGAGTGAAAAATTTAAAGGGGTCTGAATACTTTTCGTATCCACTGTAACTGCAGAATCCTGTAGTACAGTGGTTTCTAGGAATCAGTTAATAGCATGCATTCCAGTTTGCATGTTGTGGGGAAGTCCAGACACCTCACATGAAGTCACCATGACGGGGCTGTTACAGTGTTTGCAATATGCTTATATATTGAAGGGATTCTCCCCCCTTCTGCATATATTGTAGTGCGTTTGCATTGCAGTGAGGTTTTCATGTTTTGTGAAGTGCGTTTTAGGGAAGTAACTCAAAGGAAATACAGCTGCATGTGAATTGATTACACTGCTGACCAGATCCGGGGAAACACATGCAAATAATGGCAGCTGCATCAGCCGATCTACCCGCGTAATGATTTGTTTTACTGTGTTGTTTCCTGCCTTCAAATGCTGCATGGACAGACACACGATATAAAAAATCCAGTGGTGGGATGCAGGATAGCTGGGTTTAAATGTCACCATGTCCCTAGGCCATCAGATATGGCTCACTGAAACTAGCGAGTGGGAGAGAAAGGATGAATACAATGGGTTTTTTTTCTCCAACATACTCTGTAAGCTGCCTGATTAAAGATAACGCCATCTGGCTTTAGCAGCAAATTAGATCCTCTACTGCAGTTTTTTCCTGTTCTGCTTCCACTTTCACTTCAGTAGTGATCAGTAAACTCTGACAAAAGGTACTAGGTAAAAGCTGTATATTTAAAAGAGTGACTCAATTCAATACATTCTGTTAAATTGTATTCCAGTCATCACTTTTGGTTTAACTTATCGATTCACATGAAATGATGAGATGTCAAAAGCAATGTGCAGATATGACAAAAGGTCAGACCTTTCTACTTTGAAGCCGAGCAACAAATTCTTAGATGGTAAAGTGATATTTTAACAGGTTAAAGGTTGTAACAGAGTCAACAAAGGTTGGAAAACTCACTTCAGTTATTTGGGGCTTTTCAAAGCACCATGCTGTTTCACACGAGATTCTAGATAACTGAGGAAAAGACAAATTAATAAAAGACATACAGTAAAGCATTTTTGATAACTCAGTGAATCATTTATCCAGGAAAAAAGCCCCTCAACTTGTTCTTGTCACCTTCCCAAAAGAAGGGATTATCTGATTTACTGTTTTGCGTCATTGTACGCTAAATACTTATGAAATTTTGAAGAATTTACCTTCGACTGTGGAAACTTGTGATGGGCATTTTCCACCATTTTCTGACATGTCATAGACTGCCACAACAGTTTAACCCCTTCGGCTACGTATCTGTTAGTAAGAACAACCAGCATCGTTTTTCAAAGCTTGCCAAACGTGTCACATTCACTGATGAGCCCGTCTCGTTCGGTCAGGGCAAAAATGGATTTCACAATTATTGTGCTAAATTTCAGTTGCATCAAATTTGGGATATAATTTTTAGAGCGTGATCAAATACATGTACATTTTTGAGTTTTTTTTCCAAATCTTACAGTGGATTGGTGATTAGGTGAAGTAGCATGTATTTCAGAATTCTCTCAAGTACAGTAAAGCCCAAGGTTGTTCATTTAGGTCTTACAGTTGTGCAGCTGTTACTGACTGAATTGGGCGATTTTTGGAAGGGGGGGGGGGGGTTTCAAATAATAGCTTTGGGCTTAAGGGTTTTATCTGTAACAATACATCATATTTCATACATTTCTCATTAATTTGGCATGTTTAACCTTTATCTTCAAAGTTACGAATATAAATTTGGTGGAGCAAAAAGTACAATATTTGTTTCTTTATGCAGTGGACAAGTAACATAGAATGGAAATACTCAAATTATACTTGGGTACAATACTTGAGGAAGAAATCTTATTTTAGTAAAAGCTTTAGTCACCCATTACAAAAAATAACATCTCAGTCTTTCAACTTCATGTGCATGACTTGATAAACCAAAATCATGCTGACATTCATGAACACCTTACAATCTTTTAGCTCAAATACCTTAAACAATGATACCACCCCCAGGCTGCTCAAGCTCAAAAATATACATATTTTTATTCAAAATATTTTTTGACACTTCCAGTGATGTGTCTACTAAAATTGATGCAACAAAAGAAAAAGAAATGTGACCTAACAATTTGTTCCTCCCCAAGCAGAAAGTTAAAACAATAACTACCCCTGTATGAAGCTGCTGTTCAGAGAGGTGAAAACTTATCACAGTGATGTACAAACATGTACTCTGGATGCACTCAATGCAGTGAGCTCAGTTACTGTCGAGAGGCTGTAAACGCAACATATTTTTAAAAAACTAAACCCTTTTCTAAGCTACAAGTAAATACAACACAAAGTGATCAACTTGTCGTGATCAGAGTCTTTTGTAAAAGAAGCCTCTGTTCCCTTTGAAAAAAAAGGAGATCTTGCGTCAGTGCACTTTTTTCAACAACACATGTCTTAGCCATTTGTAACAAATCTGACCTCATTGTTGTGCCTGTGATTTTCAGTGGGCTTTTCTGTTTGTTTGTTTTCATTGGAAACACACAAAATGGCTCTTGTGATCCTGGAATTCAATCCAGGGAGTTTCTCGATCCAGCCCCCACACTAATCCCTTAAAGTCAGTGGGGACAGCCATGGAAAGCTCTTTTCCCACCACCTTTCTGAAAGGCAATAATCACTGTTATTACACGTCTCCACTCCAACATTGTGGCATCTCATTGTGGTTTCGTCATCATTGATTTAAGATCTTCTTCTTCTTCGTCGTCCGTGTCAAAAAATTCATCCTCAAAAAATGACCCTCCACAACCATATTCCTGTGCGTGGACAGACACCTCGTTTGGCATCAAGTGAGGTGATCCTTCGATAAAATCAGCAAACCTGTGGGTTATTGTGACAATATTAACAACATGTTATACACAGTTGAAACCAGAAGTTTACATACACTGTATAAAAAGGCATAAAACCTTTCTTTTCTCACTGACATTAAATCAGACTAAACTTTTCCTGTTTTAGGTCAGTTAGGATTACCAAAATTATTTCTATTTACTAAATGTCAGAATAATGAGAGACAGAATTTTTTATTATTTTTTTTAAAGTCAGAAGTTTACATACACTAAGATGACTATGCCTTTAAACTATTTGAGAAAGCCCAGATGATGATGTCATGGCTTTGGAAGCTTTTGATAGGTTAATTAACAACATGTGAGTTAATTGGAGGCACACCTGTGGATGTATTTTAAGGCACACCTCAAACACACTGCTTCGTTTTGTGGCAACATAGAAAATCTAAAGAAATCAGCCAAGATATCAGGAAGATAATTGTGGACCTCCACAAGTCTGGTTCATCCTCGGGTACCATTTCCAGGTGCCTGAAGGTTCCAGGTTTATCTGTTTAAACAATTATACACAAGCATAAACACCATGGGAATGTCCAGGTCATACTGCTCAGGAAGGAGACGGGCTCTGTGTCCCAGAGATGAAGTGTTTTGGTGTGAAATGTGTGTATCAACCCCAGAACAAAAGCTAAAGACCTTGTGAAGATGCTGCTGAAGCTGGTAAGAGAATGTCATTATTCACAGTGAAACGAGTCCTGTACCGACACAGGCTTTCATATAATTGTTTGAACAGATGAACCTTCAGGCATCTGGAAATTGCGCCCAAGGATAAGACAGACTTGTGAAGGTCTGCAATTCTGCCAATTCACAATTGTGTCCCCAATTAACTCACATGTTGTCAATTAACCGATCAAAAGCTTCTAAAGCATGACATCCTCATCTGGGCTTTCCCAAATAGTTTTGAAGGCATAGCCATCTTAGTGTATGTAAACTTCTGATTATGAAGAAAGTAATAAAAAATTCTCTCCCTCATTATTCAAGAATTTAGCAAATAGAAATAATTTTGGTAATCCTAACTGACCTCAAACAGGAAAAGTTTCAGTTTTTTTATACAGTGTATGTAAACTTCTAGTTTCAACTGAACATCATTTAGCAATTTCTCTCTATTTCTGTTAAGGACACATTATATATGTATGAGTAGAAAAACTACAATAACTACCTTTTTGGGGACTGAAGCCTGGACACTGTCTTCCACGGGCTGAACTCTGGGCTGGTGCATTGTTTCCGCAACTCCTCCAGAGCTCGCCGAGTCTCTTCCTCCCCCTGCTTCTGATACTCTTCCTCAGTCAACAGGCGACGTGGCTCTGGCTTCCAGTACACCAACCTCCTGATTCTCCTGCATAACAGAGCCAGTACTCAATTTTTATTTTATTTTTTTAATTATAAGAACTTAATATGACTACTGATAATTCCGAAAACGTTCTAACACAGACTGTATCTTTACTTCGAGTTTCATCATAGCACTATACTCTTACGCCACCTTCTGTCAGAATTTTGAAAAAACATACCTCCATGCAGAAACTGCCATTGTGATCGGGTACTCCAGATTTTTGGAGACCAAAGCTGCTATAATGATAGCGATGGCAACTTGCTGAATCTGAATTCCTAAATAAACCAGGAGCAGACCAAACAGCTGCAGCGTCCACGACAGGATGTTAATGCTCTTCTCATCCACCAGAGGACCGTAACGGTAACACACAGCAAAACTGATGAATCCCACCACCCCTACATAACCTGAAGGAAAAGCAGAAGAAGAAAAATATTGATTTTACACATTGTAACTAATTCAGACCACCACTATGCAACACAAAGGCTCCATGGTTACACCTATTTACAGTTTCTGCAAAAGCTTGTGTTTGTATTACACATGATGGTTCTGACTTCCAGCTCCTCATGCAGGTTATGGTTTGGTCCTTAGAGATTGAAATCAGAAAGTTCTAAATGAGGCAAATGTTGCATTATATTGAGATTTAAGCATGCAGACCTATAAAAGGGGTATACTAAACAAAGACACTCATGAGTTTAGTCAGTAGACTGATCTATGCTGACAAGACTAACAGACACTGTTCATCCAAATATTTAATGTTTAAAATCTCAAGGTGACAAATTACGGGGATGGTTCACTTTGTATTAATTTTCATTAACTTTTCATCTGTCATATTATTTCCTAAATAAGTGATTATCATTTTTTCTCCAAAATGTGAAATATTATGACAAAACAAATATAAAAAAAATAGTGAAAATACCCTTTAAATGTGTTATTAAAAGGCAGTCCAAAACCTGAAGACACTCAGTTCTTATCATAGAAGCCAAAAGAAAGCAGCAGAACCATGCGTTCATGAAGAGTCTGTACCTAATGCTGCGTGCCAGTGCTCTCGCAGTATAATGCCGAGGTTCCTGCAGACAAGCTGGATGGCGTACACAGAGAATGACCAACCACCAACTATCAATACATAAAAGGGGCTTTTCTGTTTAAATGACAAACACAAAATGCAAATATCAAGCATTAGATTCAAGAGATTTAATATATAAAATATTGGATATTTGAGGCAAATTAAATACCTTACCCTTGGCAAAAAGCGCGCCAGAATGAAAAAGAGGATGATGAGAGAGGCAATCATGCCTGTGCTCATGCCAGCAGAGTAGAAGAAAACTTGACTCCTTCATACAGGGGACAGAAGAAATATATAAAAAGTAATATAATTAGAACTAACAGAATCTTGTTAAATATGACAATGGAACAATATATAATACAACAAAAAAATACCTGCTGAGTGAGTCTGCAAAGACAAACAGCAATGTTCCAGCGAGGAATACCAAAAACAGATAGATATCAAACTCTGCAAGAAAAGAACAACTTTGTGATGAAACTGTATTATCTGTCAACAACCAGTATATTACGTTTCTTAATTTGCTTTCCACTTACTGCGAAGGGACTTGACAGTGTACTGAGTTTTTTCAGTAGGATCAACCTTGAAGCACGTCTTCTTGCTGAACAGGTTGATGTTAATTGTGGTTTCATTGTGCTTCTCGCGTAACAAGCTTTGAAACCAGCCCCAGAAGCTGAAGCGATCCAGCTCCTGCAGCTCGTCCTCACCTTCCACAGTTTCCAATTTAAACACTTTTGAACTCCACACTTTGACCTGTCAGAAATCTTTGGTTATTACTGACCTCAATGACTGAGTTTCACCTTAAAAAACTGTTGAAATTAAGGGCTGTAAGATAGATATCTAATTACAAATATCATTTTTGGCACTCTTTTGTTAACACATTTATTGCAATGCAATGTCAAGCTATAAACCACATTTGCTAGAATTTAGCCTCTAGATACTCCAGCTGAGAGGGATAAAACCATTTTTAACATTTTTTCATTATTTAACACTGAGTGTAAGTAATGGGGGTTTGGCTGGGCATCAGTAATGACACTTACCTGGATTCTTGTCCATGTTTGTCTCCATGTTGGCAATATAGAGTTTTTGTAACAGAACCGGTTGGAACCTGACATGACAAGCTCCTCTCCATCCCGTAGATCGATAATTGAATATTTGTTACCTGGATCTGAGAAGCAGAGAAATTTACGTCATACTAAGACTGCACGATGTTAGATAAACCTGTGACATGAAAACATTTAAAAGAAAAAATCAACTGTTTCAGCAGCATTCATTTTAGACAAGCATTTACAGGACAACACTGACATGATTTTAAATTTTCTTTTGCATTGCCAATAGATTCTAATAAAAGACAAACTGGACATTAGTCAATCCCTCAGGAATTCTTCCTAACTCATCTATGGTCAGCATGCACTATTTCCAACTGAAGTGGAGTATTTATAGTTTCTATTTTTAAATGTTTTTGACATTTTTAACTGTTAGCAGACACTACTAAACAGTTGAGTAACAACACATACTAGGGACTATTTTGAGAAACACAAAAAAATGAACATTTCTTGCTCTCATGTGTACTTACATTAGCAACAACATTAAAACTACTGGAGAGTGAAGTTAATAACACTAAAGCTGATTTTGTTACAATGCAATGTTCTGCCTGGGTACTGGGATTCATATGGATGCTTGCCTGTTACCATCTACGCACACATTGCTGCAAACCAAGCAGCAGCTCTGGAATTATTCGAAGAACACAACAAAGAGCCCAAAGCATTGATAGCCCCTCTAAAATACCCAAATCCTAATCCGACAGAGCATCCACAAGATGTGCCAGAACAAACCAGGTCCATGAAGACCCTAAGGATCTGCTACCAACGCCCCAGTGCCAGACACTAAAGAACACCCACAGGGGTCCTGTGTCCATCGTCCGATGAGTCAGAGCTGTCTGACAGCAGGAAGGGGACCTACACAATATTAGACTGGCAGTTTTAATGTTGTGACTGATATGAGTATATAGGACCATCTCCATGCTCATCATAATGAAGCAACAGTACAATAATGTTTTAGATGCTGGACAAGCTCTATGACACAGAGGAATAAATTACTACCTGTTTGTTAATTTTTGGCTTTTTTTTTTGTTCCTAAGTAATCAAAAAATATAGTCGTAGTGTGGTTATATAAATGGCATGTGATACAAGAAAAGACAACATTGAAACAGTACACACAATTGTATAAAAATGTGCTGCTTTTCTCATGACTTTCTTGGACTAAGTAAGCCATTTGACACTACCTTTCACTTTCATTTTCAAACTGTTACTTACTCATAAGTTCAGTGGGAATTATGAGTTGCAAATATGCATGTGTTATCAGCACTGTCTTCACTCCCTGACTGCTATGTGTACTAGCAGCTTCAAATCGGACAAGTTTCTGCAGATACAAAACAAGTTTCGGTTGCGCATTGCTTTCATAATTAATAATTAGCGATGGCATGAGGGCGAGGCAGCTTGCAAACCCGACCAACGATAGGGTTTAACACATTTCTGCTCAGCAACATTACAACTGCAAAATTAACTATAATATTTAATTGGTCTTACACAGACACAGAATCAAAGAACACCGGACACTAAACGAGCTATAAGGATTTGTTTAAGTGCCATAAAGGCTTCATATAAACTAAGTTGTGTACAGTTTCACTGCCTCAAACACAAGCTAGCAGTAATTAGCCTGAGCAATACTGGTCTAAAATTCGTCTTAAATAACTTAAGGTAAGTGTCCCTTCTTCGTAACACTGCTTCTTACCTGTATGCTGGTGTGAGGTTTGAGGTAAACAGATTAAGAGCACCATTAAAAGCGTCAATTTAGCACTTGTGGAGATGTAACCGTTTACCATTTTCATGTATCCCGCCATGATAATTCTACCACAGCCTCATCTAACGTTTTGTCCCGCCCCTTCCGCCTCTTGTCACTGCGATGAGTTACATCCAATCACAAGGACGTACGGAATGTCGTCATTGTCGCTCTACGTTCAACGTCTCTCCCCCAACGTTGTAGCTGGGAGACATAATAATAATAATAATAATAATAATAATAATAATAATAATAATAATAATAACAACATTTATTTAGCATAGTGAAACTAAACGAACCTAAATGAAAATAAAAGCAGACAAAACAAAATACAATGAACTTAGGACACACAGAGGAAAAAAAGTATTTTTAGGAGTAAGTTTTAGAAAGAGATTTAAGATGGAGACAATCACTTGGTCACAGACTGTGGCCTTGGAATTAAGAAGCAGGGCTTCATCTGCAGAACTCAGAACAGGAAGTATGGCTGTTTAACGACTTCAAAGTAAACAATGACATTTTAAAATCCATTGGAAATCTTACAGGGAGTCAGTTTATTGAGGCTAGCACAAAGTGATATGATCGTGCTTCTTTGTCTCTGCAATGAGATGAGCAGCATTTTACACTTACATTTACCTACTTGAAAGAATAAAGGAAAATGAACAGTGATTTTGTGAGTGGTTTCATTAATATTCTGAGTGTAACAGCAAATGTAATGCTGCAGCACAAGGTCTCAACCTAAATAGCCACAGCTGCTCTTGTACCTTTTACTCAAATCAGAAATGCATTAATACAGTATATATGAACTAACACAAGTGAATGGGAAGATAAACACCACATTTGCCACGGTGAAAAGTCTCAGCATTAACACTATATGCACAGGAAAAGCTTCTTTTCAGTGTCACGATACTCCCTCTTCAGTATTCACCTGTAATTCAGCCCATGGCCTCTCCACAAATCTTTGCTTCAGAGACATATCAGCTGTCACGTCAATCAAATCTCATCCAGTTCATCTTACATTCATGTCAACTCTGTCTCTGCAACAGGATTCATGATCTGCTTTTTTGCACCAGATATTGGCTGCTTTTCAGGATAATACTCACAAAACAGCATGTGCATCCACTGAGATGAGCCCTGACACATTTTTCTGCACTGCTGTGAAAATCATTAGTTCTTTGGGATGACTCTGTAACCCTTTCCCAGTCTCATGCAAATAAATGATTTTTGATCACTCCAAAGGAAAGGCAAGATTTAGGAGAGCATAGTGCCGCAGTGTAAATTTTCTAATAATAGAATAATATAAAAAATACATGTGTACCTCACTCTGTGTGATCGAGATTTCAAATTTGTAATGAGGTGTTCTAGTTATGGCAGATGGCAGAGGAGGTCCAAATCTTCTGCCCTGATATAAGCTCTGTTGGCAGTTTATTTGTGCAGCACTGAGGTGATTTACATAAGATATGAGAAAAAGAAAATATGTGATAAAATACAAGCTACAAGACCAGTTACTCAGGAACATAGTTGAATATTACATTTATTTCCTGGGTATTCTTTTACCAGATGTCATAGTTACATGATATAGAGACAATAAAGACTATTGTTTGACATCGGTGGAGTAAGTAAATATGCTGACAGATATGAATACTGCAGAAGGATAAGCTCTTCACATAAAAAAAGGTTTACCAGTGATTTTAAATGACAAAAACAGTGACAGCTGTAAGTATTAGGGCTCATTACAAATGTGGGTGTTTTGTGGCAAAAAAAGTTTTAAGTCAACAGGGGAGAGACAACAATTCGTAGTGAAAACAGGTGGCACCCTCTTGTGGACAGATGAGCATCCACACTGAGAGTTTCACTAGATTAAACAAGACCTATATTGCTACACTGTGTGTTTTGGTTAACTACCTTGGTAGTGCTTAAATCAAAAACTTGTTAAGACTGTTGCATTTGTCTGGATTGTACCATTACAGATGTTTTAAGTAACGCACATGCCTGTGCTACTAGTCAGAATGTTTGCACTTAAAATGATGTGCTCTGAAAGCCAAAAACATTTTTTGCATCTGATTATTATTTAAAATTTAAAAGAAAAGCAAGCAGCTTGATGACCAAACCTGCTGTGACAGTGATTCCTGCACCTGTAGATGGTAATGTCAGTTGGCCCCCCCAATTTGATCCACAACAATCAACTTGATTGTCATGAAACCTGGTGCAGACATTTGTGTTCCCTTTAGGATGAACTGTAATATCTATTTCAGTTAGTGTTAGGTTATTTCTTTTATTTGAATTAATAATAATGGCTGCAAAACTGATACCCCAATCAGCAAGGTAGATTTATTTCTCTAGCACTTTTACACACAAAGGCAAATCAAAGTGCTTTACATAATGCATTAAATGTTTCAAAAACAAAGACAAACAGTACAAAAACATTAAAATTTAAATCTAAAAAAAGATTTAGAGATGAAGTATAAAAATAAACAAAAATTAAGACAGCTTTGATAAACAAAGCCTTAACTTCATTTGTGTCTCGTGATAATTTGCAAATATTAACATGTAAACATGCTGAACTAAGATTATTAACATGGCAAACATGTTACTTGATTGACCGCAGCATGTAAACATTATCCCTTTAGAGCATGTTAGCATGTTGATTTAACCTTTAATTGAAAGTATCACAGTCAGTCCTGCCTCACAGAGCTGCTGACATAGATGCAGACTCCTATTACATGCTGAACTACAGGTCTGACCTACTGGCCTACGTGGCGTATGGCGCGGTCTTCGGCCAAACGGCTGAACCACATGACACTGCATTTCAGCTGTGTTGTCACCGTGGTCCAGCTTTGTGACAGCTTTTGAACTTGTGTGCAGCAGTAATACAGTCAGCAGTGCAGAAGTTAGAATTAGAGAGTAGTGAAGGTTAAACTGAGCCCTAAATAACAGCACTAAATATACCTCAAAGTGACCAAGTGTAGCACTCATATATGTTCATACTATGTCTTCTTCTTCTTCTACTTTTTCTTCTCCTTCTTTACAAAAATATATGACAATAAACCAGGTCAAGCTGATATTAGCAGTTCATAATAGTCTGTTCCCGCATGTAGGTCATCCTTGTGTTTGTTTTTGATATGCTGTGGTGCCTTAAGTTTTACAAGCCACGTTGAGGCCGGCTGAGGTGAGTGATATACTCCACTCCTTTCACCTTAACAGTGGCAATGTGACAATCATGCAGAATGAGTCAGAGATCCCTGAATATGTCGTGCAAGAAAAATGTGAGCTTTCAATTCTTCCATAACATTCATAAAGACTTGTGACTTTAAGCACATGACCATATATTAGAGACAAGTTCACTCTGTTAAATCTTAGATGCCAGTCTCTTTGATTCTTTGTCAGAATGATTTCACTGCTTAAAAGAAAAGCACAGTGTTAATTTATCATCTTATCTCAACCTGAATGCTTATTTTAAACAGTTGTGACATTGAGTGGTCGCAGTCAGCGGTTTAATAAGTGTTCAGATCTTTTACTTCAATAATAGTACTAACATAACAACACAGCAGTGTAAAAATACTCCATAACATATAAAAGTCCTACATGAAAAATCCCACTTTAGTGAAAGTACATTGGCAGCAAAATGTAGTTAAAGTATTTAAGTTAAAGTACTGGTTCGCTTCCCCTGACTGATATAATATTATATATAACATCATTATATTATTAATACTGTGTGTCAGCAGCGTATTACTGTTGAAGCTGCTGCAGAAGGAACTAGTTTGAACAACTTGGTATACAATTTTACATACAGACAGCATATATGTTTGAGGGGTTATAAGCGACTATGTGAGGCAAAAGAAGAAGTTCCAGTGTCCAAGTTCTGATACACAAATCTGTTTTTAGTTTTTAGACTTTTTGTCAAATTTTTGGATCATTTAAACATTTATTAAAATGAATCCACGTGAGAAGTTTAGAGGGAAAAATCACTATTTGGTGACGTTGTTAACAACTCATAGACATCTGAAATGCTGTCGTTTGCATATCTGAAATTTAGTGGAGTGGAAATATAAAGTAGCACAAATGTATTCTTTAACTTTCCACCACTGGTCACAGTGTCATTTGAATTCTGAGAAAATGTTGCTCAATGAGGCAGTTATTCAGCAGTTAAAGGATGTTCCTCACTGAGTAAAAGAGGAAACATGATGTGGTTTGTTACAGATGGACCTTTGGCTCTGTTTGTCATATCCTGTGAAACAATATTATTTTATTTTCCATTACAACATGTTGTGCTTTTAAGAGATGAGTAAATGTAAGCAGCAACAGACATAAATGATCTGACGTCCTGTTGTTATGAGTAAGTGCATACATAAGACTTTTCATGGTAGATTCATTATTTGGCCAAATATCCAAAGACCTAGGAGCTGTGCGCTGTAGGATACTAACTGACCTTACTAATAGGGTTAACATGACTTTATTTGTGTATATGCACAATGTGAGCAAAATCGAAACAAAAAGAATATAGGTCTTCATACTAGATTTTTGATACATCAATGCTTTGCAACCTTTAGATTATATAGTGACACAGGACATGTACAACTACCACTTGCTAGTACGGCACCCTTCATAAAGCAACTGTACAACTTATATCCGAGTGCTTTTGAATTTATTTGAGGCACTATGACCATTTAGTTAGGGATTCAGGAGGATCTGGACAGAAGTTTATTTCCAAAAAATAAATAAATTACACACACACACACACACACACACACACAGAGAGAGAGAGAGAGAGAGAGAGAGAGAGAGAGAGAGNGAACTGGCGGTAAGGTGGATTTAGGGGGCTAATCTAAAAATTGGGGGGAAAAAATTCTATTTAGAAAACCGTACATAAAGTAATCATTGTCGATATTGATTTCCTCTTATTTTAACCTGACGATAGTTTACCACAACTAGTTTATATGCCTACGCCACAGCCTAACCCTAACCGCTCACCCTCAGTTGTTATAACAGGAAGGGTAGGAGTGGTCTATTTCACGAGGCGTCCTGAAGGCAGCAAGTAAAATTGGATTCGAGAAGAGAAGGCACAGAAGGAGTGAGCACAAACGGCTGAAGTTAGTCTGAAACTTCATCGCATCGTCGTCTTCTCCCCTTACCGCAAAATTTAAGAGACTTCTTCACACAGGTAGGTACCAAAAAACCGCTGAAATAACCTCTTTCACGTTTTGCTAACAGTTTTTCGTCCGTTAACTTAACTTTCAAAAAAAAAAAAACAACTATCGTTTAACGGCTCCGTCGTACTTTACTCACATACACACACAAATGTCGTCAAAATGAAGATAACTTCGTTTCTTTGATGGTTATACTACTTGAACTGTTCAGCCGTTTGTGTTTATGTAAGATTTAACTTAGTTGTCAAACTAACAAATTCAATAATGTGGTCGCGGCGGTTGATAGAAGCTAATTTGGCCTGTGACAAAGCTGGTATTGTTGCTAGCCGTGATTAACGGTACGGAACAGACACCGACGGGCTCCGTTTGTTCCTCAAAACGGCAGCTTTTATCACTGTAGTATAAATTATACAGTTCTACACGTTTGGTTTTTTTGTTTGTTTTTTACCTTTAACCTGACTTACTTTAATGAATTTCTAGGGCGGCCCTTCCCGTTTAGGGCCTTTTAAACTTTGATTTGTCATCAGTTGGTGGATGTGTGCCACCGCTTGGACTGGAAAATACCTTCAGACAAGTAGTTAGTGGGAAAATTCCCGATTTGCTGATCTATGTTTGTTATGAAAATTCTTACAAAGGCCTTTATAGCTTTAAAGTATAGCTTAAAACTAGCATCAGTCAGTTTCGTGTTGTAAAAGTCAAATTTTCCTCTGTCCTGCTGCTCATATTACAGCTGATGTAACCTTCATATAATTCAGCCTTGACATAGAATGAAAGGTAATAAACTTTGTCTGACCTCTTTTCTAATCCAGGAAATTGATTCTCTTCAACCATGGCTGTAGAAGGGGGCATGAAGTGTGTCAAATTTCTACTTTTCTTTTTCAACTTCATTTTCTGGGTGAGTAGCAGCTAACCTCTCCTTTTAAATGTTTGTGAAACAAAACTCAGCAGTGTGGATGTGGAAAGCACCTAAACTAATCTATTGAGCAGTGAGGGCACACTGAGGAGGGCAAAATGAAAGAAGTAAGGCAGCAGAAAAGGAAAGGCGGTCAGATTGTGTTGTTTAGTGTGAGTTATGTTATCAAGAAAAGTTGCCTTATCTTTTTGGCAGTCTCAGATGTTTTCATTGCTCAGCTTGTTTTGTGGCTTTTTTCCTCTTTGCCAGCCCTGTGACTTTGAGCATGAAAATTGGCCTCATTACCCCACTGTAAGGATACGATGCAGTAATCATCTGTAAAACCAGCTGATGAATACACAGCCATTAACCTATGCCACCTCCTGTTGATTTATTCTTTCTGAACCCTTGTACACTGACTCATATACTGGTTTATCATCAGATATGATGTCTTGAGTAAATGTTTCCTGGATGGGGTTGGGATTCAGTTTCTTCATTGTTTGTTTGAGTGTGTTAGTGTGAGGGGAGGTAATGGTGGAATGTGAATCTTATGACCGGATTTCAAAGTGGAACAGGATCATGTGACTCAGTCAAATCAACGTGTTTTCATTTTTTTCACGAACGCAATGTCACTTGCACAGACATGCAAACTTTAAACATTGGTTTCTGTGCAGTGAACTCTGGGTTCAGTCAGACAGTAATTTCACAAGGAACAAGAGGAAGTAAAGAATGAGAACAGTGTATCGGTAACCTGTTACGTCCCTCGATTTAGCATTGATAAACATGTAATGGTTAACAGCACACTTGAACGAAGGTGTAAGCAGAAATAAGGTCATTTTACAGATTTGTTAATGCACAGCATTTGTCTGCCACCATTTCTTCTCCTATTAAGACATATTTTATATAATTACTATGTTGGCATTCATTATCTACACTACTGTCTACACTACCATCCACTGATGAGAGCACAGAGTAAGATTTAAAGTTGTTGACAGGCTTTACACTGTGTTGTAAACCATTTTGTGATTGTTTATACACTGTATGGTGAATTGGTAGACTTAAAGTTTTACCCCGTTATGGAGTCCCTCCCCTCACTGCACTTTTTAGGACTGCAGTTATTTGCAGTTGGTATTTCATTATTGATGGTAACACGTTACTTTGATCCCCTTTTATTAAGAATCAACAAACAGACTATATTAGTTCAATACAAATATACAACATACTGTAAGATAGTTTTTCAGCAGATGTAAGTGTTTATTGATCCAAAACGCCTGTTGTGAAGCATCCATAAGTGGAGGCCACAGTGTAAACCATTGTGGAATTTTTGAGGACGCTCAGTAGTGAATAAGTGTACACTCAGGATTTAGACACTCAAACAAAAGGGCAGATCATAAATGTAGTGCACTGTATAGTAAATAAGGAGTCATTTTTAGACACAGTTTTCTTTATCATCATATTCTATTATATTTTATTCTGTTCTGGGATTTATGTGAGCCTCTTGGCTCTGTTTGCCTGCCCTGTTCACTGCTTTATGTATTCCTATGTCAACTATTAGCCAGCTATTTGACTCAGGCTCAAATATTTACATTGGTGGTGCCAACAAGGTGAGGTCTTCAACAGCAGCCAGGGCTAAACATGGATAACATAACAGACAAGGCTGTTAATGGATTGCCTGACATTAAGGCTATAGAGGTAGCAGGTTTTCATACTGATGTGGTGACAACTACCTGTTAATTTTACTTTTAAAAATTTAAAACATTTGAAAACATAGTAGTGAGTCCCATTTGAACTGGAGCTATTATTCAAAGCAACATTACTGTTACTGCTTTTTACACAGAATGAATAGAATAGCCACTTTATTGTCAAACAGAATATACACTAGTTGGTGCACATTTTGGCTGAAATTTTTATGCAAAAACTCGCCATCGGCCTGGTAAATAAAACAAAATATATTAGAAATAAAAAAAACTACAATATGTACATGTAAAAAAAAACTGTGTGTGTACATATAGATAGATAGATAGATAGATAGATAGATAGATACACACACACATCCGCACACATCCGCACACAGCTTTAGAAAGAAGCTACAATTGAGAATACACTGAGAGTAAATACAGAGAGATACTCGTGACTTGGGACAGAATCTTCTATAATAAAGTTAATGATTCATTTGCCTGTATCTAATGTTACTTACTGTCATTGTGTGTTTGTATGTTTAGTAAAGGTGATTAAAAAAAAAATCATAATCTTAATTCTGACTCACAAATTACACATAATAATAGGTAGAGCTGAATGAATAGAATACAATAGAATAGAACTTTATTGATCCCTTTAGTACAAACCTCAGGGAAATTGTTGTAAATGATTAGTTAATTTACATATGAACAGAAAGTAAATTACATTTAGAGCAAAAAAAGACCAAAGATTTACTGGTACAAGTTTCTCAGTATTTACTGACTTTCTTTTTTTTTTTTTTTTTAAACTGTAGTACAAGCAATAATTTTGTTTTTTAACTGGTGGTCAAACAAAACAAGATATACTTATTTTGTTACTGATTCATTTTCTAAATTGTTTATTAATTCTATAAAATGAAAGAGGACCACAAAAACATAGTGTGGTGTCTTTAAATTGCTTAATTTCCCCAACCAAAAGTCCAAAACTCATATTATATACAGAATGCCAAAGAAAAGATGCAAATCTCATATATGTGGAGCTGAAACCAGCAAATGTTTGGCATTTTCGCTTACAAAAAAAATTACTCAAATGATCACTCGGTTATCAAAATAGTTTCCACTTTATTCTCTACTGATCGATTTATTGTTTCATGTCTAAGTTTAATAAGTTATCTCAGACCCTGAGTAATGATATATATAACTATATTGTTCACATTTTGTGACAGTTTACAGATAGGGTTCATTAGCTGTTGTAGCTCTGTTTATCAGTATGCTGTGCACAATATAACACATAAAGAGGACCAATTTCACTTTAGTTTTTAATATATATTTTTTTACACCCCTTGACTATTATGATAAGGAGAATTTTTATCATTGTGGGAATTTAAGTTTGATGGCAAGTGTTAATGCTGGAGCCAGTTTGTCCATTAATGCCTGTTAAGAGGGAAAATAAGAAAGGTTCAGACTTCGTGGAGTCACAGCCTAGTTAAGTGGTTGGAAGGGCTAAAGATTACATCTGCTTTATTTATCTGAAAGAAAGTTTTTATTTATCAAATTGTTTGTCCTCTCACACATCAGAAAATACCACATTGACCAAAACGACGCAGAAAATCTTCACAACTGAAAAATTGCTACTAGAAAAAGTTCTTTTGCTTGAAAAATGACAAAAGCAATCAATTGATTACCAGAACAGCTGCAAATTATTTCTATCTTTACCAATTATGTCATAATGTCAGCTCTAGTCTTTCAATTTTCCTGTGGCGTCAGAGTGAATCCCACCATGTCAGTTTGTATCTACCCTGACTGAGCTGGATGCTCTTTAAGGAAGTACAGTCAAAATAAATGGAATGCAGTTCTCTGATATTTACTTAGTGCATCCCAACTGATCATGGTCAAACAGTTCAGCCACGCAATGTTTGTAAAAGATCGAATTAACTGCGCTTGTCACCCCACCCAGAACAGTGACACATAACTATCACAGTATGTTATCTGATCTTTTTTACATCCACTTTCCACTTCCCTCTGTCTTTTTAGCATGAGTGCTTACTCATTTTACTTACACATACTGTGAAGATATTTTGACATGAAGTGTAATGTGTTTGAATCAGATACTGCTCCTTTGTTCACGTCTGAATGTATGAGTTTTTATTTCCCATCTTTAAAAGTTTCAGTAGGTTTTTATTGACAAGAAATATGAATGTCTCAACACCTTTTAATGAATTGTTAGGAAATTCCACACAGCCATTCATGATCCTCAGAAGATTTATCCTACTGTCTTTGGGGATCCTCTGACTTTTTCAACCAGCACCACCAACAGATTTTTAAGTCAATCATGTGTCTCATATAAGATACCAAATTTTAACTTAAAATAAACAATCAAACCTGGACATTTAAGATTTTTAGCACAATTTCTGAACCTGAATTAAAGAAGGATGGAAGAAATAGAGAGATTAAAGATGAAAAAAAAAAAAGATTACCTCAGGAAATGTTAATGAAGGCAATTCAATTTTCCTAAATTCAGTTGTAGTCAAAAACATCAAGATAATAAGTACAAGTATCAACACTGTGGTACATATTATTAAGTACTGTATTTGAAATTCACTTACTAATAATACATTTCTTTGATTTTTCTTTGCTTCAGTAGAAGTATCATATAATAAAATAAGACAAAGCAAATTCCCCTCAAGGCTCAGCCCAAAAGAAAATAAATACACCTCTATTACATGAAAAGAGCTGAATTATCCTATTGATTCCACATTTAACTAATCTCTCTCTTCTGCTTTTCCTGCAGATATGTGGCCTAGCACTGATTGTTGTGGGAATCCTGGTTCAGGTGTCTGTGCACAACACCTTTATGATCAATGATGCATCAGCCTCAGGAGCTCCCATTGTGGTCATCGGTATTGGTGTGGTGATTTTCTTCATTGCCTTCTTTGGCTGCTGTGGAGCCTGGAAAGAGAACTACTGCATGGTCACCACGGTAATTCATACAGCAGGGCATCTGTTAAAACCACAAAAGAATGGGTGCCCCAGTAGCTCAACAGGTTGAGTGGGTGACCCATATATAGGGGCTGAATGTCCCTGATGCAGCAACCATGGATTGAGTCTGACCCATGGCTGATTTGCTGATGTCCTTCCCCACTCTTCTCCCTACCTTTCCTGTCTGTCTTCACTAACCTCTGGAATAAAGGCATAAAAGGCCAAAACATAACATAAAAAGGAAGAAAAAACGAGTTTCATTAGCTTTGCTGTATGGAACTTTGTAGTACAAATTAATAAACATTGCTTGTGTATAATGTAGCCAATAATAATATTGACGTTATTATAGGTCACTTGAATATGTTTAATTTGTCTTTTTTCCAGTTTGCCGTCCTTCTGTCACTGATCATCATTGTTGAGCTTGCAGCAGCAATCGCCGGCTATGTCTTCAGAAACAAAGTGAGTATAGGATTTTATTTGAATGTGTGGTATAGGACCCTGCAGAGGGTGTGGTTTAACTTTAGCTGCTATGTTGTGTCTCCCATGTAGATCTCAACTGTCGTCCAGGATAGCCTCACTGAAATGATTACCAATTACAAAAATGGAACAGAAGAATTCAGAGCCTCCGTGGATAAGCTGCAGGAGGATGTAAGTCCAGTGTAAATTGCCCTGCTCTGTGTTTACTTAGACTGACAACACCTTCTCATAACACTGCTGCATCCTGTTGGCTGTTCCTGCTTTACATCACATTATTCTTTGCACCATCTGTTGACACAAGTTATATCCTTTTACTGTACACGCCAAATCTCATAATAACTGTTTTCCATTTGACTCATTCACGTTTCCAGTTGAAATGCTGTGGTGTGACCAACTCTTCTGACTGGAGGAGCTTCGCCCCTGATGGAAACTCGGTGCCTGACTCATGCTGTGTGAATGTCACTGCAAACTGTGGAAAAGGGACCATGACGGACGCCTCCAAAGTGCACACAGAAGTAAGCCCCCAAAGATGGATGCTTGCAACGTCAATGAACAAGTTAAATTCCTCAATATTTTAGTCCTGGTTGATCTGGCAGCACCATATGACCAACAAAGGTATCAAGTCATTGCTGAAAAGGTCAAACATTTTCCAAGCTAAAGAGACATAGTTACTCGAGATCAAACAGGAGCTGAATGGAATGTAAATATTAGACAGAAACATGACTCTGCAAGTGAAATAATGTTGCTCTCTTTCAAGTAGACACATACGTGGGAGGTCCAACTGGGAATTGTCTAAACATGGCCTTGTACCTTTCTGGGGTATAACCAGCCCCCAACAACAATGGCTATTGTTTGTTTCTGTGTTTCTTTTTGGCAAACAAGGAATATACACAGTATGTGTTTATGTACAGTCCAACATATAATACATAAGATACTTCCTTATTGATTTCATAATAATACATATTTATTATTTCTGCATTTTGCCATCATCATTGAACACCAGACTTTCATGTAGTGGCACAGGGAAGAATTGCCCGCCTCGATACTATACTGTATTTAGAGTTTAAAGACAAGACTCTAAATATGGGGGATGCCATATACAGTACAGACTATAAAGCTCTTGTGCATTTTGAAGCTCTAGAAATGTATTAACTGTTACTTAAAAAATATTTGCAGGAAGAAAGTGCTAGAATTTTCCAGTGTTATTTTCATACATGCAGCGTTGGGGTCTGAAGGTCGTCAGATAATAAAGAAGAAAAGCTGATGTCAATAAAACTCAAGCATTTACATGAAGTAAATGTTTTACCTCAAGGCAATTTCCCTAAGAAAATCTCAGCTAATAAAGTGTCCAGATTCATTGTTAGCTTTGTATTTTTCACTTTAGGGTTGTCGTTCAGCTGTGGAAGCCTTACTGCAGAAAAACATCCTGTGGGTGATAGTTGCAGCTCTCGTTATTGCCTTCCTTCAGGTAAGTAACATCAGTGAGCAAAAGTGTGTTGTATTAAAAGAACACCTTGTGAGGAATCTCTGTTTGGACTACCACACACCCTTAATTACTCTAACACTAAATATTCCTAACATCTTTCAGAAAAGCAAAAACGAATCAGAGCTCGTAATCATCAGCCCACTAAAGTTATTGTGCACCACACAGAGTAGCCTACAACAAACTGTGCTGGCCTCAAGGTCAACTCATGTTTATAAAGAAAGCAAATACGTTTCTTTACCCTGTGCAACATGTGTCATGGGTCTCCCCAAAGTATGATTATCCTCTGATTCTTACCAGCTGTTACGAGCTGCATCTGAACATCTTTGCAGGCTTTAGTTTACATTCAAACCCAATCTTTGTTTTTGGTACATCTTGTCATTTGAATGTTGAGGTTGGCAGAATGTCTCCTATCAATTAATTTTTTATTAACTCTATTACACCCAGACCCCTCTCTAATGTGATTTGTATGGATCAAGACTTTTAAAATACTATCCATTGTGTTCCATTTTAATGTAATTTCTGGTGGTTTCATCTTGCTTTTAAACATTTCTCAGCTCGGCTTTTGAAAAATGTTCCAAGATAAAGATAAAAAATATTTTATGTTGTGTCAGTTAAAAGCAGTTCATGCAAAAAGAAATGTGGAGTTGTAACCCAGAAATCCTGATGCCAGTATTCTCTCCTTTCAGATAATGGGCATCGTGTTTGCCTGCTGCTTGATGAGAGGCATCCGCAGCGGCTACGAAGTCATGTGATTCACACCTGAATAGGAGCTGACTGTTCAGGTCACAGTTGTTGGGAGGTTTATTTGGAAACTTGTAATATGTTCATCTTCTGTTTCCCATTTAATGCACAGTACAATGTATGTTTGCCCTTTACTGATTTTAGATTGTATTTTCATAGGTTATTGTCTCAGCTTTAATACTGGAATTGCATAGAAATGGAAAATGGTAGAAAATATTTATGTTCCGCGAGCTCGTAGTGTCAGTATATGTTCTTGGTTATGGGAAATTGTCTCAAATAGTCAGACCCATCTCCAGCTCTTTGTCAATGCTGCGAATGGTCTGGCTGCACGTTCATTATTCTGCTATAGAGTGAGAAAATTCTCTGGCTCATACATATTTCAGTGCATAGTTCAAAGCAATCACAAGTAGCTTGGGCGATGCTAAGCCCAGGGTGCAGCAACTTCAAAATAGCAACATCGATCATTGACTATAAATTGGCTAGTTTGTTGAAAAAAGACAAGCAGGGCTTCTTCCTGCACAATACAAATCTTCAACAAAACTTGGCACTTTTCAGTGCATGTTGCTAGCACCGATGTTTATGCTTCCAAGAGCAAAGGGGATTTTAAAAACAGTAACATGTGGAAAGAGATGAGAAGGCTACTCGAAATGCATGAAAGTAATGGCAGGCTTATGCTCGAGGTGTAGATCCAGAGAATGTGACTCCAGGGAAATCTGACATCTCTTACTCTGCTTATTCTGTTCGAGACTTTGAAACTGTTTTGGTGTTGAGTTCTTATGTTTTTGCTGGTTTGCAGTTTTTAATAAAGACTTTAAATTACATCTGAGTTTGCTGTACAGACAAACAGGGAAAATAAATGCATCAGTAAGGTATTTATTTTAGACACAGCCCCATGACAATGTATATAATATTGGCACAACAACACAACATTCAAAACTTGTTGACCAAATAATTTATAAAAAAAAAAGAAAATAAAGATTCATTAACAGAACATAACTTTTGCAACTTATGTTTCAGAGGCATTGTGCCTGTTCTCGTACAAGGCACAGGAAGCAAATGACATGTTTGATTTTACACTTCACAACACCAGTCAACAGCACTGGGGATGTGCAGTTCCTTTTGCACTGTGACACAGAAGTAGGCAAAAGGCTTGAAAGAAACTGTGTTCTTAAGCGTAGTCTTACCAGGATAAATACAAATCATTTTACACCTCTAAAGCAAGAAAACAAAGTAAACAATGCAGTAAAGTGCCACCACAACTCCTGTCAGAAACCTTGCTACTGCAGTGAAAAGGTTCATGAGGATCAGATTCACCTAAAACAAGAAATCCAGCTTCTCACCACACAAAACCAGTCTGAATGTCTTTGCAGTTGACTCATCACTGGGCTTTTATCCCCCAATCTCTTAAGGATCCACAAAGTTATTTTCTCTAAAAAGGTGCCTTCATGAAATCTTCTGCTGTCTGATATCAACCACTTATTTCTGTTTTGACAAACTTCTTTGCCTCAACTACTCACAAAAGTCCTTTATCACATGTTGCCTATAATGTAGTCATTACCAGCATTAGTCAAAGTAAAAAAAAGTAAAAGCAGAGCACAAAGTGAGGTAATGGCATGAGAAAATACAGTACCCATTGGATATGAACATGTAAAAACAATTAACATGCCCACATAAAAGCTATAAGCCTGTATGTAATTTTATGAATGGAATGTGTCTGAACAATTGACAATGATATTGTGCTGAAATGTGTTTATACAATATCCTCTTTGTTTCTTAGCTACTTCTTTTATCTGTGTGATGTGATATCTTAGACATAAGCAGGAGACATGTGCACCTTAAAGTGGTACCAAGTTTAAATGCAGTGGCAGGTAATTATGATATTATCACATCACCCCGTTAAGTGTATCGCAAATATTCAGACTCTCTCCTGAGAGTTTAAATTGCACAAGAACAGCACTAATGTCTCTAATAAAGACACAATGGATTTGCCATATTTTCCAAGTCAAATTCTAGTAACTACAAACGCATAGGCTTCTTGTTTGTGGTATTTGTTGCTTCAAATGAGCAGAGATGTTCAGACAGTTTTTATTTTCTAAAGTCTAACAATCTTGCCAAGAACAGTTATAAAATGTTTGTTCTTTTGCAAAAAGGAGATGTTGACAGCTCTTAGGAAGTTGTGCTGTCCAGTGCACGAAATAGACCTTAATCACACGAGCAGATTGCTTCAGGCTTCCTGTCAGCGCCGGCTGAGGCTAGTCGGGTAGTTTGCAGAGAGAAACACAATGCTGTGCAAGAGCAGTGACACCTCTGACTCTGCAAACATGAAACAAAAGAGGTGTGAAGATGACATTAAATATCAGACAGCATATGCATGTGAGTAGAACAAGGTTCAAGAAATAGGGCAACATTTTGCAAACATCTGCAAGTTTGGGGGAAAAAAGGTCTTTAAAAGCATAATTTAGTTTAAGGAATTTCAGAATAATTTTCAGGGTACAAAAATGGGGCTGGAGCACGCTGCTTAATTTAAAGCCACCAAATTGTGCAAACACTAATGTTTCAACACTGCGGTGTCTTCATCTGAGTGTTGAAACTTTAGTCTGTTTGTGCAACAAAAGGCTTTGAATTAAGCAGCATGCTCCAACTCCCTTTTAATACTCTGGTAATCTGCTGTCCTTGAGAAGTGCCTGTTTCAGCTGCATTTTGCTAAAAGGTGCGCCAAGAAACCTATCTATTTGTAATCTTTTTTTGGCCATTTGTTGGCAAAAAAAACCCCAAAAAAAAACGAATTAAGAATGTTTTTAATGTGTTGGGAGACATTCCATTTCTACAACAATACAATACAAGTCAGACTGGTATGACACTCAGGAGGCTGTTTCTTAGTCTGTTTTGTTTGGTTTCACTCAGCACCATCAGACCTGCAGCTTTCTACAGCAGCCAGGGAGCACACTGACTCATACCAGGCTGGGGCCAATGTTATCTAACCACAAAATGTTATCATTCATTAACTGGTTAATGCATTCATCAGTTTTCTGACACTTCCATGGTGTAGTTTACATTGTTCGCACACTTGGCTACGATAGTTAAATACAGCTGAAAAGTACAGCCAAAATGTAAATAATATAAATTAATTTACTTACTGGTTCCTTTCCATCACTGTTTTTTTAACATTGCTTTTATGCTGTATTAAATGAACATACTACATATAATTTGTTGAACTTAGAGAAACCTGGATTTTGGGAAACTGAGGAGACAGATAGCTTGATGTTGTACTTACATCCAGCCAATAAATGGTATCACACAAAACCCTTTATTTAGCCACGATACGTTGTTTCTACATTTTTTCTGTGCTGATTAAACGAATAAGATAAAACTTTCCAATGAGTGAGCTCTAGGGGCTGACTTTGCACACTGATGCTGGCTATAACTTCATATTTTACACAAGAGCGTCAAAACAGACATGTGCAGACATTTAGCATAAACTTGGGTTCACTCTAAAAATGGTCTTTTACACATATCTATAGCTGTCCATAGTTGAATACTTGTCATTGTTTGATCTGTTGCCTTTGTTTAAATGCACGTGTGTTTTATTTGTGTGAGTACGTTTGAGAGCAAAAAGAAAAACCTAATTTGTTATATGTACACATACTTGGCCACCAAAGCTGATTCTGATTCTTATCAGGAAATTACAAAAACACTGTGTAGCACACCCGCATGAAAATACCTTTCAATGAGGAGGACACCTGAAGCCACTGCGACAACCACTCACGACACTGGTGAATGCCGAGAACGTCGGAGTTGAGCCCCCTGACATAACAAGCCTGAAAAGAACGGAGATATTAGGTGTTATAACGCAGCTTGGATTAGAATAAATTTAATTAAACATGTAATTAATAAATGAAGCAAGAAGAACCAATAGAATGAACAGCAAACATGTACAGTAATTCTCAATAAAAGTAATAAAAACAGAATAAAAAAGGAGTAGCAGGAAG
The DNA here is from genome assembly GCF_000690725.1 of Stegastes partitus. Classification (NCBI taxonomy): domain Eukaryota; kingdom Metazoa; phylum Chordata; class Actinopteri; family Pomacentridae; genus Stegastes; species Stegastes partitus. Next base: position 1,344,281 of record NW_007577751.1, on the reverse strand, counting down.
TGTGAACCTAATCCTTTTGTATAATCAGGTTTAACTCATATAATTACCTTAATGCACATCTTAAATACACACACATTATCAACATACAGGTTTCTACAGAGGAAAATACAATGACCGTCATGTAAAACCCTTTTGGCTGGTGAAAAAGAAGAGCCGTGCAGAGCGACTGACCCTCCTTAGTTCAGCGTCATCCAGCTGGTGGAGGCCCAGCGTGGTGAGGCCTCGGTCCAGCTGGAGTAGCTCCAGGGCGTGGTTGTTCAGCCGACGGCCAATCAGGAAACCAGGGAGGCGAGGCGTCAGGAAGAGCAGGGAGCTGATGTGTCTCTGATTCGCCAAAAAGACACAAAAATGTTTCACTGCACCACTGAGCTTTTTGCTCTTCATGTCAGCTGTGTGAGTGCTGTGTGTCTGTGCTGAATGTAAAGAGTTTTACTGACCATGTGATCGACAGTCATCCTCCTCATACCCAGAGGGGGTCCAGAAAACAGTCTTCGAACTGCAAGGATTTCAGACACTCTAGGGGTTGCTCCAGTTTGCACCTGAAGTACACAGAAAGCAGAGGTAGAATTAAACAAAATGCACATTCACGACAGTACTTTAAGTATTTACATTTTGTGCAACTTTTGACTTCTCCACTACATCTCAAAAGGCTGACAGCTTCAGTTACTCTACAATTGACATATCAGTCAATTGTAGAGTAACTGAAATATATCAGCAATTTCCCTGAGGTTTCAACCAAGGGGATCAATAAAGTTCTATTCTATTCTATTCTATTCTATTCTATTCTATTCTATTCTATTCTATTCTATTCTGTCAAAACAGAATATCTTCAAATGTTTGAATGTTTGTGGTAAACTCAAGGGTCCTTTAAGGCTTCAGAAAATTCTTCTCCTTGTGAAGCTAAATAAGCTATTTATGAAATAGCTTATCACTCACTGGAGGAGTATATAAAGTAGTGTTAGCTCAGTGTAAACATCCACAGCAGTGATATTCATCCAAAAACATCACATATGATCTAATGCTCACAGGGACCATTTTACCGCAAACTGCTCACTTCTACTTTTCATACTGAAACTTCATTTCTCGTATGATACTCACATACTTTCACTTAACGTTTTGAATAAACAGCTTTTACTTGTAGTGCAGTATTTTCTCAGCGTGGTTTAAATACTGTAATTTGAGTAAAGGATCTGAATACTTTTCCCACTGCTGACATAAAGTCAACTTATTCCACTTTCATGAAGTACTGAACTCTGGTTCAGCCTGCATTCAAGCATTTATAATTGAACTGCAAATGAGGTTAGTGAGTTTCATACAGTTTATGCCTTGAGACATTTAAACACAACTGAATGTGATTTCTGCAATGTCAGAACTGGGTTGCACCAGATAATCTTAAATCCACCATTAATTATTTTTGTAAGGTTTTTAGAAACTCGCACACAGTTTTGAACAAGTAATGACTAAAGATGTTTGTGCCATTAAAACTAGAAAAAATGTCTTCTAGTAAGGATGGTGAAAATGTGTAAATTGGTTGCTAGGAAACATCAGTTGCTGCCTTTCATTAAGTCACTGAGGGAACAAACAATATTTAAAAATGAACTGAGAATCACTTGTAAATGTAAGATTGATGTTATGTCATGTCACTCTGACAAATATGTGAATTAGTAGTCTGTTGGATTGAGTAATTTTTTTTATTGAAATCTGTTCTACATCTAGGGCTGCAAGGTGGCTCAGTGGTTAGCACCGTCACCTCACAGCTAGAAGATCCCCGATTCACGTCCTGGTTAGGACACCCGGGATCTTTCTGCGTGGAGTTTACACATTCTCCCCATTCAGTGTGGGTTCTCTCCGGGTTCTCCGGCTTCCTCCCACAGTCCAAAAACATGTTTAGGTTAATTGGTGATTCTAAATTGTCCGTAGGTGTGAATGTGAGTGTGCTTGGTTGTCTGTCTCTAAGTGTAGCCCTGTGATAGACTGGTGACCTGTCCAGGGCGTCCCGTGCCTTCACCCTGAGTCGGCCGGGACAGGCTCCAACCCCCCTACGACCCTAGTGAGGATTAGGCAATGTATAGATAATGGATGCATGAAAGAATGTCTTATATATTTACTTACCTTAGTGCACAAGTTTCTTAGGTGCTCCTGTAGCTGACCATTACTGACATGATGGCTCGTATCCTCGAGCCCTTTGAGCACCGGCCAGTGGTGCTGAGCCCTGAGCGAATGGTAGACTCCCCGAAACTCTACCTGCTGCCTGGGAGTCCAGAAATGAGGGATCAGGAGCTGACGAGGGAAAAAGTACCTGGAGATGAGGAGGAGGTGTTAGTAGAGAGAGAAGAGACGCAATGAGTGATGGAAACTGAATATGAATCAAAGGAGGCCAACTGAAATAAAAGGGGGTTATTTCAAAAGGAACTCACATCAAGACAAAAACCAGGTAGTTGGCAAAGGGAGGAATAGATATCATCACCAGGGGAATGGCCTTGATCACGTCTCTGCGAAACTGTGAAACACATGTCAAGAAAGTGAAGCTACTGTAAAATAACAAACATTACAATGCTCAAGTGAAGAACAGACAATGTTTAAAATGGAAATTCTAGACAGCCATAAGGATATCCTTTACGGATAACAGTAACTGTACTTAATCTGACCCAACCAATGATAAACACATCTACAGTGATCTATGAGAGTGGAATGTGGTCCTGCTCTGGAGCTGCACTGCTAATCTAGACAGTTAAAAGATGCTAAAAACGATATGAAGTAGTTTTAAACACCAATAAAATGTAATCAAATTAATGGTAAATTCATGGTATAATACTCATAAAAAATAGGAGCATAGGTAGCATGAAGGGCAACATTCTTCACATATAAAATAATATTCTATTGCTAGTGCAATTGTCTTTTCAAATCCTCATATTTGTTTAACTAAGAAAGCCTTTTTTGAGCAGGTTCACTGTAGCCTTCTTCATTTCAATACAATATTCTCTTTTTCTGTCTCCGCAATTGAACCAACTCCAAACCAGAACTAGTACCCAGTCTGCATTGGTATAAAAGTGTTAAATATTAAGTGCAGTGTACACAGCAGGAGATGGTGTTTTTCTCCTATAAAGTGAGGTCATAAGGTCAGTGCAATAATGTCTCAAATTGACTGATGAATTAGCTAAAAGATATTTAAAAACGCTGATTATAATACCTGCTCACAGTGTCTGAAGAAATTTTACAACATCATTATGTCACTATCCACTGCTAGTTATTTGTCATTATTTGCATATTTCTTATTGTACTTAAAAAAAAAAAAGTCTGATTGTGTGAATGCACTAACAGGATTGCTGCTGAATTTTGTTTGTGCAATGACAATAAAGGAATTCTATTCTATAAATTTATGGAGACATTTATGGAGAAGTGTCCCAGCTGCTGACCACATTCTGCAGCTCATCCTGAGGCATCCCAAGGCATTCCCAGGCCAGGAGGGAAATATGAGCCCTCCAGCATAATCTGGATCTGCCACACATGCCAAGAATAACTGCCTAGTCCTGGTGACATCCTAGTCAAATGGCCAAACCACCTCAGATGGCTTTTTCAGTGTGGAAAAGCAGTGTTTAACTCTGAGCTCCCTCCTAATGTTGGAGCTCCTTAGCCTGTCCCAGAGTGTCCACAGACCCAGTGGAGGAAACTCAGTTCGGCAGCCTGATTCATGATCAACTGCCCACAACTCACGGCAGCAGGTGAAACAGAAATGTCGATCAACTGGTGAACTGACAGCTTTCCTTAAAGGCTTCTTCACCACAAAAGACTGCTACGGAAACAGATCAACAAGAAGCAAATCTACACCTCAATCATCTTGCTTTGTTTTAAAAGAAGTCAACTATCAGAGCTTTTTGACTCAATCTGTGGTTGTAAATGTGACAGTATTCTGAATATGTGGTTTCTTAAAAATAAACAGAGTGAAGGTTCTTACTTCTGAAAAGAAGCATTATAAATTCAGATATGATTGCCAACCCAACAGGGATGTTTATTAACCAGACTAATAACTTAAGACAGTTACTTCCCACTTCTAAAATGTGCCAAGTACCCCGCTGTTTGTATGCATGTATAAGCATAGTGAGCCTCATTCAGTAAAGAGACCCACCTGTCTGAGTGTCTCCATCTCCCTGTATGGCAAATCCTGGAATTTCACCCCATCAAAAAACATTTTTGCTTTTATCCTCTTCACATCTTTGGCATCTCGGAACAGTAGCTTGAATCCTGGAATGAGTCAGTAAAAACAATACTGGTTAAAATGGTAAAAATGTTTGTTCAGTCCATGCTGCCTGGCAGCCAGGAGCACGACCAACCACCGCTCATGAGGCATTCTGTTCTTAAGTCGTAAACATCTGAGCTTTTATAGGGTGTGAGGTGCCACAAAATCATTAAATAATTTCATTGTACTTGTATGTTTTAAAAAAAAATCTAACATTTGCACATTTCACAGTAACTTTTTTTTTTTTTCAATTTCTTTAAGATCATGAAATAAAAAGTGACAGTCCAATAACACTTGCAGAAAGCTCCCATTGATACTCAACAACAACATATTCCTGGCTCAGAATACAGGTGTGACTAAACATAACATAAAGCATTATATGTCCACATATAGTAGAGGCAATGAGTGTGTTACCTAGATGATGAAGAAAAAATGCCTGTTATGGTTGAGTAAATAAACCGCAATTAACAAAAGCAGTTACAAGGTTTTTTTGTTTTTTGTTTTAACGAATTCTCAATTGTTGTAAGTTTGGTGCCGACTTTTACACACAACTATGATGCATAATAATAACCACTGAAACCGGATAAACCTGAAACACTGTCCATCATACAATAAACGCACAGTGTACTCGATGTCAGCAGAGTTTTGGAGATCTCAGAGGTGAGTCACCAGAGAATTTACCTTCCACAAAGGTGTGGTAGAGCAGGAAGAAGCGAGGAAATCGCCTTTTGAGGAAGCCTTCATATTTTTCATTTGCCCACTGGAGCCTAGTGGCAACATATCGACCAATACCTCGTCTGACTTTGGACGATGTGTAGTGTCTGCACAGAGGCAACCTGTGAAGCAGAAGACATAATATCAAATGCTGCAATAAAATGCAATTCATCACTCCATCTGAACGCCCTCGTGTAAGATACTATCTAGAAAAGAAAACACAATAATGTGGCTAGTTTAATGCTGGTGTGTGATGTACAAATGAAGTGTCGGATAAGCGCCATAACTAAAATATAAAGTGAACAACAGCAATTTTGTGGTGTATTTATATGTTCCTAATCAAGCGGTCAGGACAGGCAGCTAGCTTAGCAGGTGTCCAACAGATTTAGCGACTAGAACAAAGTGACAAATCCTGAACTTCTGAGCTTAAAAGGCCCTCAGACGTACCTGGACTGACAGGGCACGTAGGCAGAATAAAGTCCATGTGTTATTCTGTTTGTCCTGAACCCACACAGTCGGATCAAAGACAGCTGGCTACACAGACTCGAACAGGACAACGCCATGTTGGATACACAGCGCCGTTACCGTAATGACGGTAATATACACAAAGCTGGCAGGCGTTACCGTAATGCTTTAAAAGCTGAGGACAGGTGTTTTTTTGTTGTTGTTGTTTTCTTTCTGTATGAAAATAACCTTCGACTGCAAGAAGATTAAAATGTCATATAATTTATATTGAATATTTTGAGATTACCAATAGAAAATATTGCTACTATATCAACATATGGTTATGTTCTATTTTTAACATTTATTTATTTGGCCAGGAAAGCCTTACCAAAACTCCAATTTCTTGGAAGGATTGTGAGACAAAAGGTTCCTCAGCAAACCACTCTACTTTGGAGCAAGGCACCCAGATTGAATCTCTTTGTGGCCAATTTCAGTCTGTGTGGGGCCATCTGTAGTTTTGTTTTTTTTTTTTTGTTTTTTTGATGTTGCCTCTTTGTGGTTGCTTTCTGCCTCATTTAAGTGAGTTGTCATGGTCCCTTTATATGCTTTCGTTATTGATTTAAGTCTCTTGGTGGTCAGTTTTGGTGTCTGTTTATAGCCAATTTAAATGCTTGTGATCTTTTTGTGTGTAGTGTGTAGTTGTTACTCTCGTTGTAATCATTTTGTGTCTCCCCCTGTGGTGAATTTATTTCTCTTTGTCATCAGTTTGAGTCTTTGTGGTCCTTCTGTGTATTTTTTGTAGACAAATTCAGTCTGTTTTGCTTAATTTCAGTCTCTGTGGTCATTTTGTTTCTTTTTGTTGCTGATTTCAGTCCCTGTGGTCCTGTTGTGTATTTTTGTTGTTGTTGATTTTAGCACTTCTGCTCATTTTGTGTTCCTTCATGATAAATGTACTTCTCTTTGCCATCAGTTAGACAACAAATAGACTACATCACAAGAAAAAAATGTTGATATTTGCTTCACCCTGACCAGCCGCTGCATTTAAGTATTGTTAACCTTTTAACACATCAATGATAATGATCCATTCTAATATTAATATGAATTTGATGTTAATTTTTCTGGATAGTGAGCTCTTACACTTTTGAACATTTTTGGTGTAATTTATTGCAAATATTTTTGTTCCCTTTATTCAAGCATTTTCCTTTCAGTTGTCAAGTTTGTTGTACTTTTGCTTAGGAACAAATGAATTGGATACTTTTCCATCAATACACAGCCTATCACACAGGAGGATAATTTGCTTTTTTGCCTGATGCTATTTTACATCTTCAGATGCTTTTTGTGCCCATTTTATAAACATTGTCAGGGAGGGTACGTTTGAGCCTCAGTAGCTATTGATACATGAATTCATTTTCAGAGGTTTTAATTCAGACATTCTGTTTTTGTGCGCTCGTAGAGTCATGTGACTTCGTACCGGGATCAAAGCAGCAGGGGGCGGGGCACAAGTTCATCTTCCGCAGCCTCGAGCAGAGCTCGCACGAGCAGCAAAGGTCTTTAAAGCGTCATTTTCTTGGTTACATTGCACTTTTTTTCCAGACTGCATTTAAAGCTCTTACTATAAATTTTGTAAAATTAGTGCGGACGTCTTTAAAAAAAAAAGCTTGTTTGCCGAGTTGTTCCAGATAATATAAATGAAGTAGTTTAGCTGACGAGGCGACGTGCTAACCTTTTTGCTAGCAAACTTGGCCGCTACACGGGCCTGCGCGCTCTCGGTGTGATGCATAGTTATTAATTTACTGTAAATAAAGTACGTGTTATACAATAATTAGACACAGCTTAATTTTAGGCAAATGTACTTCTTCGGTTCTTGGACCTAAATGTTAGAGCGATGAAAGTTGGACGTAAACTGTGAGCCTGGGATGAGTGAAGGAGGTCGATGTGGCGCTGAGCAATCCACACGTTGAACAGCCTTTAGCTGCGACCAAAAACAGTAAAAATAACTTTAGCTTGTGGCCTTTCCTTCACTTTCAAGCAACTATCTACCAGCAACTTTGTTTATGGATGGTCCCTAAACCAACGTAGTTTCAAAATTTAAAACATGTAACTTTTTTCTATGTCACTCAAATCTGATTTAAATGAGGGTTTTTCCACGTGTTTTGTGCAATATTTAGCACAAACCTTCACCAATGAGTGAAACATATTTGCTTGTAGTTGATAGAAAATGAGGCACACCTGTTGCTTTACCTGCAGAGTTTGAGAGTCCTGCTAAGAAGTCAGTGGTTGTAATGGTTATAACACATGAAACTTTTTATTTATTCTTTTTTTTTTGCCTCCACGTTAACCTGAGTTGTATTTCTTCTCAGTTAACCGTTTAGTCTATCCACAATAAATACCAACCACAGATGGCGACAATCAGATTTGGACCCCCTAGCAGTCCATGCAGAGAAGCTTCTGCAGCAGAGCAGGCAGAGGAAAATGGTAAATTAAAGATATTATTTCACATTTGAAACAGCTGAAGTTGCCATCACTTTTTAAAATAGTGATTTCTGAAATGTATTAATTTGTTCTTTTTCTGATTTTGAAAGAGGAGAAAATAAAATGGGATCCCGACAAACTTCAGCAGTGTCCATATGACAAAAACCATCAAATCCGAGCCTGCCGCTTTCCTTACCACCTTATAAAGTGCAGAAAGGTGAGTCAAACACGTGACACACACTACCTGCAGTAGTGTTTTTTTTTTCTTCACGGTGGAATTTGTGCCAATATGTACACAAAGTTGGCAGTTAATATAGGTACATCTGGTGTAAAAACTATCAAAGTCTAATGCAGCAGTCCTCTGTTCTGCTTTATATTTTGTTCACATTGCACATCAGTGAGGGTAGACTTAATATTAGAAATACTTCATTGTAGTCCAATGCAGTTCAACAGTATGACAAACTTCATCCTCCAGAATGATCTGATAAAGTTGAATCAGCGTCTCCTGAACAGTTTGAACAAACCCTGAAGATTCTAACCTTCATCAGGGTGTTAAGAGCTACAAGGTGTTGCGGGGGTTAGCATCGTTGCCGCAAGAGGGTTGCTGGTTCGCATCCTGGTGAGGACACCCAGGGAGTTTGCATGTTCTCCCTGTGCAGCGTGGGTTCTCTCCAGGTTCTCCGGCTTCCTCCCACAAGGTCCAACAACATGTTGAGGTTAACTGGTGATTCTAAATTGTCCGTAGGTTTGAACGTGAATGTGCTTGGTTGTCTGTCTCTAAGTGTAGCCCTGTGATAGACTGGCAACCTGTCCATGGTGTCCCCTGCCTTCACCCTGAGGCAGCTGGGATAGACTCCAGCCCCCCACGACCCTAGTGAGGATTAAGCGTTGTATAGATGATGGATGGATGGATCAGGGTGTTAAGCTGGTCTAATTCTCTACACTTGCTAGAATTTGTGTGTGCTGCAGTAATCATGTCATATTGGCAACCATTACTTCTCTTTTTATCCTCATTTTGCACTACCAAGTAAAGACATGAACATCTATGGAAACAGTGCAACCATCTCTAGAAGTAAAGGGAATTCAAAAATGTCTTTTTTGCAGCACAACAATAAATCATAACTACAAAAAGACACAGGGGTTATATTTATTTGATCATTTATTTTAAGAAAACACCCTAAAATCAGTATGTACAACACTGGACAAACTCTACAGATAATTTACTTCTTACAGATGTTGCAGGGGAAAATGGCAGTAACCCATTGCTATTTGATAGAATTTTTTTACACAGGTGAACTCCAGCATCTTTACTGACTTTCGAACATGTAAGGGGATGAATAAGTGCCGTTTTTTTCTTTTCCAAATCTTTCAATGACTGAGTGTATGTTGAACTGTTGTCCTCGTTTCTCACTGATGCAGAATCATCCAAAACTGGCCAGGGAGCTGAAGACCTGCCCTTATAATGCTCGCCACCTGGTCCACAAGCATGAGCTGGCACACCACACTGAGACCTGTGAGAACCGAATGCGCGTTTACACTGAGGACGGTGAGCTTATCATTTGATTGTCTCTTTCTTCATCTGCAGATTCAGAGTTGTGTGTTTTGCAGTGTTTGAAAGAGTTTGTTCTTTCTGCAGCTGCAAGCACAGATGGAAATGGTAAATGGGAAGTTCCAGTCAGTACTTGGGTGAACCCGATTAGGACTGAGGATTGGGACCAAGGTATGATTGACAACCACAACTGTTGGTTTTTGCACAGATTAAACAAACACAATATAAGAGGTTATGATGATGGCAGATAGGTGTTCTTTCCCTCTTTTTCTAGTCTTTGTGGAAAGCAAACAGTATCCTGTGGCACAACTATTCCCTTAAAGTAACAGTTAGGTCTTGAGTTTGAGAGTTTCTTACATTATTAGACTTGCAACACTTTTTTTATTTTCAATGCTGTGTTTGTAAAGACAACAGAGCACTTTGCCTTGCAGAGACCGACGATTATGCTGCTCCATTCGTGTGGGGAGTCAACACGCTCATGGATCAACAGTAAGTGGCCTTCTCTGTGAGTCTTCCTCAGCTGTCACCTCTTGTTTTTGTATATTTCCTCTTCAATGGTGATTTTTGTTTTTCTCTCTGCAGACAAGAGACAAGGCCCACAAACAACCTTGGTCCAAGTTTCAGAGCACCCAACACCCTCCCATGGTTGGATTAGAAGTCCTAATTTGTGTTTCCTGCAGATCCAGACTGAAGCATAACGTAGGCCCATTGTATGGTTGCATGCATGGATATTTCCTTTTATCCTAATACGTTTTAAATTCCAGTACTGTTTAACATTTCCAATACTGGCTCTAAGTTGTATGGAGCTCCTTTTTAGTCACTGGATATGGCAGGTATAGTCATGTAAAATGTACACACTCTAGCCTCATTAGTTCTGCGTTTTATCGTCTTGCATTCTCTGTTACCAAAATAGATGGCACTGGTCAAAAATTGTGTGCTTGTTGGAGTAAACTTGTTTATCTGAAGTAATTTTGTTTTGATGAATATAAATAATTGACATAGCCACATGCTGTAATGTGTATGGCTTGACTCCAAAGTACTTAATTACAATCAATCAAGGTTATTTATAAAGCATCTTATTATACACAGAGGCAATTCAAGATGCTTTACAGGCAAAATGTTAAAAAATGAAAGCAAACATTTAATAAAAATTCAATTAAAAACAGTACAGACAAGTTGAATGAAGTGCACACTGATTTATAGAATAATTCAAACTGAATAAAACAAATAAAGACGAGATAAATATTAGCATGTTAGAGATAAGTGCAGATGTGTTATGACCTGAATGTTAAAACATCCATATTAAAACGACTGTACAATGGCCTATTTCATTGTGTTAAGCAGTTTAGATTACAATATTAGAGAATTATCTGAACACAGATGCATCAATGTGTAAGCAGTAGCTTACAGTTGTACTTGATTGAGATGGAAGTACTTGAAACGACTTCAGTTTCTTCATTTGCTCTTCAGAAGTAAGACAGTTGTCGGACTATTTCAAATGTTTCTGATTTACGTGAAATTGTCTTAAAGGTCCCTCTGTCTAGAAAGCACACATGTTCAGCCTGTCTTTGCACTAGAATTCTGAAAAGGGAAACCTGATATTAGAAAACCAACTGATTTGCATTGAAAAGGAACTGGGATACTCTTATTATACTGACGGATCATTTCGCTTGCTGTGAGAAATAAGGGGTTCATACTGAGATATAGACTAAAAGGACTTTATGAGGAGATCTCTGCATACAACAAATCCATCACCATTTTCTCTGGGTGTCTGTCTTTCTCTCACAGTCCAAGGACATGCATGTTAGGATTATTAGTGATTCTTAACTGGCTGTAGTTGTGAGTGTGCATGATTGTCTCGTTGTGTTTGTCCACCTCAACACAGTGTCAGCTGAGTCAGGCCCCAGCCCCCCTTTAACTCTTAATAGGACAAAGCAGGTAGAGTTGTTGGATGGGTACATAACAGGTAATTCCTACTAAAATATTGCTCAACAAGGCCTAAAAGGAGAGGATTGTGATATTATGAGAAGACATCCATCTTGGTATTTAACGAACAGGTGTGGAATTAGCAAAACAGTGCAGAGAGCCTGAAGAAGAAAACACACCAAGGCTTCACCAAGAGCTGCAAAGATAGGAGATAATGGTGGTCACAGGGGTATAAAAATGATTTCATATGCATTAGGGGTATGCATCTCTACCTTAAGAGGGGATCCGATACGAATGTAGATACATGGGTTATAATACAATTCACTAACGGAACATTTTAAGACATTACAATGCGATTTGATGCAGCTTGAATCTATGCGTGTGGTGAAAGAAATTAAAGATCGATCAGGTCAGAACAATGTCATTGTATTTATTTTTTGAATACGCAGACAAGACAGACTGTTGCTGCATTAAATATGAAAAGATATTCACATCAACCCCTTCAGTATATTGCAATCCAGAAACTTTGCAAACTGAAAACATTCAATGTGGCCTCAGTTTGTTCTGATGCATTTTATCAAACCAAACCAATGCTATGCTGCGTGTCGTCGTGGTGTGAGGCTGCTGTGGGTTTCGCTGAACAAACCCAAGTTAAGCTTCAGCTTCTGCTCTGTATCTCTGACACTGAATCCACAGACTAACACACAACACAATGTGCTTCTTTATTGTGGGTTTTGCTTGGTCAGACAATATGTTTTGTGTGTTAAGTTGTGACTATTACCAGTTGGTCTGGGTGTGTTTCCTGAATAATCACCAGGTGTTAAACCAGAGCTCCAGACTAACTTTTTCACTGGTAGCAACTTTCTTATTTGGTCGCGCCTCCCACTTTGTCACAGGCACGAACACGTCACTTGTTGAACATCTGCTCTACGATTTACAGATGTTCCCTAAACGCCCCACATTGCAGGCTGTGGTAGCTGCTGCTTGGTGGCCGCGGTGCTCAGACAGGTGTGACCGAAAAATACTTTGAAAATAGTTAAACTGGGGCAGTGTCAGATTTGTCCGAGATGAAACCGTGTATTTTTATTTTTTATTTTCAATGTGGAGCGCACCTACATGCGCTGTTAAGCTCATAGAAAACAGCGAATGCGGGTGCGCTCCACGTTTCACGAGATGGCCTAATTTTTAAGTGTGAATACCGCAGTCCACCGAAGTCATAACCGTGCTGCTTTCCACCACTGTGGTTAACACAGTAGCTGCCTGCGCCAGTTACAGTGACACCAAAACAGCTTCATGATCATCATGCACTCGCACGAATGCGACCAGAATGGTTGTAGTCTGGAGCCCTGTAAACACCTGACAGATTGGAAAAGATGTATGGGAATATAAAGGGATCCTAATAGGTGGCACAATGAGTAAAACGCTGAACTCGTATTTTTCATTCATTCATTCATTCATTCATTCATTCATTCATTTATTTTACCGCTGCTGCATAGTTTCGAATCCTCTCATCGAACTTGAAAAATAGGTTTTTTATTTTGGTCAGCACGTTTCATTTTGCTGTCTGTAGATGATATAGATATGGATGTAGACTTTATTTATGAGTAATCTTCATTTAGTGTCTTTGTCTTCACACACAGACAGGTGTGGTCAGGACGAATCTGCGAACATCTGAAGCGTAAATACAGTAAGCATCGCCAGTTAAAGTGGAATACCGGTGCTATCGGCCATGCTGTTGTGTATTTGTTGTTGGTAGCAAACACGTTCTGTAGAAAAGGCCCCAAAGTTAAGCTGTAGTGTATAGCACTGTTGCTGATGTGGTGCCTTTCCTTTTCCAAAGTTACTGGTGTTTATGGATAATTGCCTTAGTGGGCGGGCCAGTTCATGGAGTGGCTGTGAGGTGGGTCACGTCACATAGCAGGATGGTGTGTGTGTGTGTGTGTGTGTGTGTGTATGCGCTGGTCGGAGGGAGCGGCCAATTTGTAGGCCCGTGAATTCCATATAGATATGTGTGCGTGAATGACAGGGAAACCACAAACACCCACAAACACACCCATGCTGTTCAAGATTGTCAGTAAAGGAAGAAGACGACACTAAACCAGCATCTCCGTCTTTATTTACCTCCCTCACCACTCTGAACGGCTTCAAGCAGTGCTCTGGCCAGCACTCCTGCTGTGAACTTTAACCCTGAGCCAGCACCCTACTAGGCAGTGACAGCGTTTCCTCCGCTACACGTTCAGTGAACCTTAATCTCGTCACAGTGACATTGTCACGAGACTGGAGCGGCCTGTCAGCACTCTAATCAACCGATTAGTAACTACAAGTGACATCGACCTCTACTCAGTAGATAGAATCGATCCAGAGGCCCGCCGACCGATGTATCCATATCGTTAAAGTTAAAATCGATTGGTGAATCTTTACACCCCTAATATGCATATTGATTTTATCTGTGTAATGACTGTTGGCTACAGCGTTCATGCTAATGCACTGAAGTAGAAATTACAGTAGTTTGCCTCAGATGTGTTTTGGGAAAAAGAGGTAGAAAGTTATAAAATACTTAAGTTCGGTACAAATACCTCAAAATCAGTCACCCTGTTTATTATTCCAATTTTGATAGAGGAAATCTGTTAAATCACGGTGAAATTTACTTGAAAGGTAAAGTAGGACATTGTGAAATTGTAATGAGAAGTCAGTTTTCATTTTAGATTGCATCATAACTTTCTGTTTAATAAATTATCCACCATGAGGTTTAAAGTGAGTGACTCTTCAGTAAACTACTTCGAGGTCATTGCATCTTGAAAACAGGTCCAGCTTGGCTTTAAAGTTGCCTTTCAAATGTACTGTGAATCCTGAATATAAACCCTAAGTGTTTATGGTAGTGATCATGCACTCACCTAATAAAAGTATATGACCAAGGATTTCCGAAGAGCAGCAAATCTGTTGTGCAATGAAAGAGGTCAAAGGCTGAAATTTCTGGTAAGAGATAGTATGTGTGTTCAAATGATAGTAAACCAATGTACAGCTAAATTCAAAGCAATATGCAAATAGGATTGATCAGAAAAATCTTGAAATATAATAAAAAGACACACATGGATTGCAGACTGGTCAGTTATATGGTGATATATGTGTATTTTGTGTTAGGCTCTTGTGGTTATGTTATGTCTCCGTGTCTCAATTTGTGTCTTTTATAATCATTTTTGTGTCTTTGTGGTGGTTTTATCTCTTTGAGTGAGTTTGAGCCTTTGTGATGATCTAGTACACTTTTGCTGTTGATTCTGATCAACGTGAGTGTTTTTGTGTTACTTAGTGGCAGGTTCCTGTCTTTCTGTGGTCAATCTAAGTCTTTGTTGAAAAGTGTCCTTGTGGTTTCCTTGGGCCTGTCAATTTTTTTGTGTCTCCTATTTAGCCAGTTTGTGTCTTTGTTGTTTGTTGCGCTACGAGTCAGACATTTGAGTTTCTTTATGATCCTTTTGCATACTTTTGTAGTTAATTCTGCTCAATGTGTGTTTCTGTGATCCTTTTGTGCCTGTGATTGATTTCAGTCTTTCTGAGTTTTTGTTGACATTATGGATTCCTTGTGGTTATTTTGTATGTCTTTGTGATCAGTCTGTCTTTTTGTATTCATTTTTGTGTCTTTGTGGTTGGTTTATGCTTCTTTATGTCAGTTTAAGTCTCTTTAAAGCCATTTTGTGTCTCTTCATGGTCATTTTCCTTCTCTTTGTTGTCACTTTGAGTCCTTGTGGTCATTATGTACAATTTTGTTGTGCGTTCCCATCTCTGTGGTCAATTTGAGTTCATCTATAGTCGCTTTAAGTCTCTTTGTGGTCCTTTTTTGTCTCTTTGTCGATGATTTGAGTCACTGTGGTCATTTTGTGTCTCTTCGTGGTCACTTATATGTCTCTGGAGACATTTGAGTTTCTTTGTGGTTGATTTGTGTCCCGTAGTTGATTGTTGAGTTGACTTTGCAAGAAGCAACATTCACAATCAGTCCAAACAAAATAGGTTTTTCAGTGAATAATATCTGCACTTGGTGTGAAACTGGGACTTTGATGATTTATAATGAATATAAGTAGATTTAGTCCATCTTCAGGACGCTGTTGCTTCGTTTGGAAGCAGCTGTGAGTCTCAACATATTAGCTGTGTCATTGACTGGCCACTGGATGGCGCCACTCGTCAACTTTCGACTTAAACCTGCAGCACTGACACAATCACTATCTCGCCTACTTCCCTGTCCTTTGGAAACACAACTCCTTTGATTTGATTATCACCGTTTGATTCAAGTAGCTCCTCTGTTTATCTGACATGTTTAATATGAGCACTATACTGTCTGAAAGATACAAGATTTCACTGCTGTCTTTGGCTTCATGTTGACAAAACTGTCCAGGTGGAGGCTGTTGTGTTGTGGTGAGCTCAGAGTGATAAGTGTCAGGATAATTCCAGTGTGAGGGCAGCACGCCAGCACACTCTGTCATATCTAAGTGGCATTATTGATTTCATGTGATGACTGTCTATTTTAGTTGTGGCTATTATTGGAAGTGTTCAGAGGGACTCTGTGCTACCCTGTCACCATCTGTAAGGATGAGATATGACTCCTCAGAGACGAGGACGTGCAGGAACCTGTGGTCTATACAGGCCTCTCGTATGTTTCAGGGAGCTGCCGCCTCCCCTTACATGTACTGTATATGTGTTACTATACACTTTGTTGACTGTGTGCCATGAAACTGCTTATGTAAATTTTAAACTTTTGTACTGTCAAAAAAATGTTTTAAATCTGCACGGAGCCGGTGATTTATAACAAAACGCTCTTCAGATTTTGAGTTTATCTTCGTGTTGAAAAATTTGATGCATTAGTATCCTCAGCTCAGTCTCCTGATCTGTCATCAGACACACTGTAAATCAGATGTCATTAAGGCTCCTGATTGATTTAAAGACATCAGAGGGAGTCATTTTATGTTTAATGGTATCCAGTGTTGGAAAAAGTAATTAGAAGGTTAAAGAAAAAGACACTATCAGGCACTGCATGTAGAAACCTAGCATTTTGCATATTTATAAGTGCAAAAGTATTCGCAAAAGTAACACATTTTACCCACAAGGTACAAGTCACTATTGTGTAAATATTACTACATTGTCATTTATGTATTTACAATCACCTGTCTCCATCCTATTATTCACTGAAACAAGATTTTTAAGAAATAGCTTATAGATTAACAACAGTGCTGTATTTTCTGAACTGTAGGTTTTTAATTTGCCTTGTATAGGCTTTTATCACAATGTATGTTGATGTAACTACTATACAGATTTTGCTATAATTATCAATTTTCAATTTCTTATGACATCAGGCAAAAGGAGCTTACATTTACATTCACGTAAATATTTTTTAACGTACATGCTTCAAAGTATTTCAAGGCTGTTCCCGTCATTTCATAAACTATATTTTGATGGTTTGGTTGACATAATGGCTGTAAATGCATGAACTTAATGTTGTATGTCGTTTAAGCACAATTTTTTATTTTTTACATTCATAACACAAAAATCAAGTTAGCATTACTTTATGAAGTTTGCTTGATAACTTGAGTTTAGGATTTCATGTTTCTCTATCTTAACATGCCTTGACCATTTCAGATGTTCAAGTCAAGTGTTTTTCAGTAAAAAAAAAAAATAATAATTATGATTGATCTGAGACCCTACAGCATTATTAAGTTGAGTCCAGACATTATTTCTTGGGGCGTAGGTTGTTCTTTTTCATATAACCACTTTAGATTATTTTAAATGTTGCAGCTGAATCAGATAAGACTACATTTAACTGCTTTATACGCTGTATTTTACGAGCTGATTAAATACGAATGTCTGTGAAACAGTTCTTCTTTACTAAGAGGTTTATGATGAAAACAGAGTGTAACCTGGTAACTGTTCAGTCTAATGATCTGTATTTCCTATCCAGATCCAGTGTTTCTCCTCTTACATCATTATGTTGTGACTATTGATCAGTAATAAACCTTTTCCCCTCTTTCAGTTGGAAATCTAATCCAAAATCCATATTAACAAAGAGTCCTGCCAACCTCAAAGATAAAATGAAACAAAATAGCCTCTGGATATCCTGTTCCAGACTGACTGCCCAGTGCAGGACAGCAAGAAGTGGGAGCAGTACTGGAAGTCCACTGGGGCAAAATAACAAGCCGTATACTGTCGTCACAAGAGAAACTTTACATTTTCTGTTCAGATGCTTTAATGCAAACATTATTAAAGTGGAATGAAACGTTTGCCGACACTGGTTCACTTAATATCTGTTTCCCAGAAAACTATTTTTTATGACAAAACCTGCATTCACATCACACTCATGTTTGTCATGTTTCTGGGTGGTGAGGCTGGGAATGGGAGTGAGAAACGTTTCAATGCACCTAGAAACGCAAGACTTTTTTTTCTCTGTTTTCTACAGTGTAGAATAAAAATGAAGACATCAAAACTGTGAAATGCTAAATTTGGATTTATATCGTAAGCAAAAAAACAAGAGAAAAACTGCATTACATATTTTAGGCGCTACAGTATCTTCCTCCTGCTTTCATAACGGCTCTACACACTCTTCATTCACTCAGTCTGCTTCATGAGATCATCACCTGGTGCTTTTCCAACATTCTTGTAGTAGCATTTGTTGGCTGCTTTTTCTTCACTCTGCCATCCAACTCATCCCAAGTCATCCCAGCTGGGTTTAGGTTTTTGATAGTGGAGGTCGGGTTATCTGATGCAGCACTGTATCGCTTATCTTCTATGTCAAACAGAGGTCTGGAGGTGAGTTCTGGCTTAATGTCCTGCTGAAAAACTAGCGATAGTTCCACTAAGCTCATACCAGACAGGATGGTGTGCTGCTGCAGGATGCTGTGGTCGCCATACTGGTTTGTTGTTGCCTTGAATTCTGCGTTAATTACCAATAGTGTCACCAGTAAAAGAACCCACAACACCATCGCAGCTCCTCCATGTTTCACGGTGGAACCACACATGCAGATGTCATCATTCACCTTCTCTTGGTCTAAAAAGCAACCAACCTAAGTCCAGATTTCTGCTGGTCTAACTTCCATTCCTTGTGTTTCAAAGTCGAAGTAGTTCTGTTCTTGTTCTTGGTCATGGTTTCTTTACTTCCACCATGATTCACACAGTCTCCTTCCTTAGTTCATGTTGAAATTTGTCTTCTGCTTGAACTCTGGGAAACACTGATGTGGAACCTAATCAGATTTCTGAAGCTTTAATGAACTTCTCTTCCTCATGAGTACCAGTTTCATCACAGCATTTGATGGTTTTCGCACTTGAACAGACTTTGAATGTAAAGTAATAGAAGTTTTCTGGACTGACTGACCTTCATGTTTTATACTAATGATGGATAGATGGTGTTTTTAATTTGTTTATTTATTTATTTTTTACTTGCTTTAATTGAGTTGTCCTTTCTATAGTTATGGACTATAGTTTTTGAACAGAGCTATAAACCAACACTACCTCAGCACAACAAAATGAAAGAAAAACCCTTCAGTGAGTTGGTGCATCTGAAACTTTGACCAGCACTTTATTCATTTTTGGGACATGTTTAACCAGACCATTTGATTAAGTAAACTGAAAGCCACTGAGTATCCAGCCTCACCAGTTCTTCATTTGTGACACAGCACACAGTTTAAGTCAGAAGAAATGGTCTTTGTGAAGAAGAGGCCTCACCTCTTTTTCATTTTCATAAAAGACCAGATTTCTGCCAGTTGAATCTCCATTTGTTGTGTTTCTTATTCCAAGCAGTTATCTTATTCTCCTGTGGTGTCTGTGCCCCAGTTCCACCATGGAGGCCACACTCCCCTTGATGTTGAGATGTGTCTTCTGCTTGAACTCTGGGCCGCATTGATGTGAGACCTAGTCGGAGGTTAAATTAATTGGTGATTTCTGAGGCTCTAGTGAACTCTTGGTTTTCCTCATGAGAGCCAGTTTCACAGCATTTGATGGTTTGTGCGTTTTTTTCTTTTTTACTTTTTCTTTTTTCTGGACTGATTGACCTTAAAGTCATTATATATGACTGTTTCTTGTTGCTGAACTGAGCCGTTCCTGCCATAGCACTAACAGTTGTTGAGTAGAGCTGTAAACCAACACCACCTCAACACAAAACAGCATTTGGCCTAAATTAAAAATAAATAAATTCCATCAGTTAACTTCTGACATGGCTCACCTGTTAATTGAAAACCATCCCAGGGAACAGTCTCATAAAGTTGGTGAAGATTTTGCCAATAGTGTGCACATCTGTCTTCAAAGAAAAATGAGAGCAAACAGCGCTTAACCTAAAATAAAACATTGGTTGCACTCTGTTTCTCACTGTGATTCCAGATTAGGTGTATGCTGTTGAAAATACTAAAACTAAAGTCAACCCTAGAACAAGTTGGTGTTTCTTAATTTTTGGCTGGCACTGTAAATTAATCATGTTTCGAGGCGTATATAATCCCTTTACTTTTAAAGACAATGTGAGGCCTCTTCCTCACCAAAGTCCAGATTTCCCCTCCTCCAATGTCCATCCTTGTCTTTCTTGATCCAAGCTCTTCTTCTTGATCTTCCTCATTTGTGTTTTTTTCTCTACAGCAGTTCCACCATGAATCCCTCAACTGATGCTGACACGTGTCTTCTGCTTGAACTCTGGGAGACAGTGATGCGGGAAATCATCTGAGGTGCTGTTAATTGCTGATTTCTGAGGCTCTAATGAACTTGAACAGAACTCTTGGTCTGCCACACGAGAGCCAGTTTCATTGCAGCATTTAATGGTTTTTGCACTTGAAGAGACTTTGAAAATGAAATTTTCTGGACTCACTGACCCTCGGAAAAATAAAGAAAAACCCTTGAATGAGTTGTTGCATCTGAACTTTTGACCTGTTTGGGGATGTCTATAAACACAGTCATTTGATTAAGTAAACTAAAAGCTGCTGAGTGTCTGACTTCAGCTCTTCTTCATTTGTGGCCTAGCAGAGTTTATATCAAGCTGCAGGTTAAATGTGACTCTTATAAATCTGTTCACACTGCCTCCTGGACACTCTGGAAACAAGTCTCAGTCACGCGTCTGAAACCGAAGCCTCTCTGCTGGTCTCATTTTATTAATGTGGCATTCTCATTTTCTCACAGACATGCACAATGTGCAGTGGACAGTTTGTCCCTCTGAGCTCCTCTCTACACTATCTTTATCCCCCACATAGGTTCTGTAATCAGAGTGATGCTGACTTTATCCAGTTACTGTTATTACATAAGTCCTGTATTTGCAAGGTCATAATTGTAATATTCCAACATATGTCATGTCTAAATCATATGGCAAAGTCTGCTCTCAGTAACATGGCACTGCAGGATGTCAGAATCACCTTGGACCAACTGCAATAATCTGCAACAGTTCATGTTCATCATTAGATAGACGTATATTTAAGGGACCACATATAGATCGGCAGCAGATCTGCACTGAGGGACTCATTATGGTCCAGTGTGTTGACTGGTCCTGATGTAAGACAGAATCAAATTTGTGAAGATAAATAAAACTAGGACCACGAGTAATTTCAGTTTTTTCTATTTTTGTGGATTCCTAGCTAACATGCACCTAGAGCCACAACATTAAAGTGATTTCCCCTCATACTGTGAATGTCCGCCCTGTGAGCCCTAGATACAGTGGTGGTGTCATTGGTATCTGGCACTGGCACGCTGGCAGCAGACCCTTTCGATCCTGTGAGTTGGGGCCTCCCCAGATGGGGCCTGTTCCAGGGCATCCCATGTATGCTCGGTCAGATTGGGGCCACTGGATCTTGGGCTCTTTGTTGTGTGTCTTGAGCTCTTCCTGACCAGTTCTGTTGTGTGTCGAGGCACATTGTCCTGATTAGGGAGGCTGCTGTCATGGGGGGTGTGCTTGTTGTGCTACGTGTCAAAGTAAAATCCACATGAGGACCAAAGGTTCCTGAGCAGAACATTGAATTTCAATGTTCGCTTATCTGTCAGTGGTTCTAAGGTTGTAGCTGTTTGGTGTCATAGGCTAATGTTTCAATATTTCTAGCTCCACTGTGTTTGCAGTCTATTTCCAGGTCTTTGTTTGTATGTTTTCTCAGGTTGTGTGATCTTCACTACTCGGGAGGATTTTAGAGATGGTAACATCCATCTGTCAGGGCACCACCGTGGTTCAGATTGACTAAACTTAGCAAGACTTGGACCGCAGTGAAATTCTGTTATCTCATTCAGGGTCTCCCCATGATGAATCCCCCTGACTTTAGGGACTTTTCCTTAAGTCCCTTCATGATGTTGTCTTGATATTTGTTGGATAAATTGCTATGAAATTTGATCTCACGTCTCCCTCAGAATTTTTTTTTCCCTTTAGTGATTCTCCATCAGGTCAAAATGGTTTCTATGCCCTCTGTGTGAACTTTGACTTTTGTGCCCCCTTTGCTTTCCTTCCCTCTTCACCAGTCACCAGTGTTCTTGAGCCTCTGCTTTCCTGCTGACTTTGCCTGTTTTGAACCATTACAGATGGTCATAAATTCCTACATGCTGTTAACAGGTGCACCTGAGTAATCTATAACCTATCATCTATAAATAACCCTTTATCGGCCTGAATTGTGGCACTGTTCCCATAACATTTACGTCAAGACTTACGAGGTGTGCATTTATGTGTTGACATACACACACACATGCATGTATGCATACATATGAGAGTGTGGCACTATACAATGATGAAGTAGTCTGGGTCATTTGAGACTGGCTTGGGAATTCCACTGGCTTCTAAAAAGAGACCAGCACATAACTAGCAGGGAGGTGGGTCGGTGGGTGCACTTTTTCAACAGTATGTTCTGAACTGTTGCCATAAGAAGAAGCTACACTTGACTCAGGCTTACAGGCTGCTGGCACAGCAAGACACTCAGCATGGACACACAACGGAAGAATAAACAGTGGACTAACATACTTGATATAAACTGACAAATGTTGTTAAGTCAGTGTTTATATACTATAGATACTCCATAAATATGCTGTCCAAGCTCATGTGGTGGATCATTTTTTTTAAATAACTGCAACAACCACACAATTGAATATACATTTCAGAATATTCCAGTAAAGATGACAAAAGCATTGAAAATATGCAGTTGTACATTTTATTTCATGTTTATCTGCAGTAAAATATAACATCTTAGTATGTAAAAATGACAGGCCTAAAACAAAATCGCCGCAGACTGTAAAACACAGCTCAAGTGGCGACAACACCAGCAGGTTTAAAACAGGTTCAAAATCATTTACAAACAAGACCAGTGTGTAAGACTGTACTGGACGATACATAGTATGTTAGCTGCTCAATGTCGATTCATGATACATGAATGATACTACTGATTAATCCTGTAGGTTAAACCTACTTTATCATCACCAAAAATATATGGTGGCATAAATATAAAGCACACAGGAGCTTTGAGTGACCTTCACCTCGGATGTTGATGTGCGTAGACTGACTCGTATGTCTGTTTGAATTACAAAGTGGTTCTACGAATAAAATTGCTTGTTTAAACACACTATAGCACCTGAAGAAATTCAAACAGAAATATGACTATTTTTAATACTTGAGCTAAAGATATCACAATAATGCTTCTGTCACTGAAATGATAGTTCAGATATGATTTGCATTGACTTTGTAACTGGTTGGAAAGTGCAGTGATGTTCTCTCCGTCAGAAACGTTTCCATGCATGGCACCTTGTTGTATGTAAACAGCCACCTTTTGGTCCATGAGGTGGCCTTTCTAATTCCATCCAGAGAGTCCACAATTTCCTGGAAAAGCAAACTAGGAGGAGTGTTATGTGATGGCTCCACATACATGTTGCTTCTAAAAGTTTTATAATGTGTTCACTTTTTAAAGAAGCAACACTTTTCTTCTGATGTTGCGTAATCCCTAAAGATTATCATTCTGTTCAGCTTCTTGCAGTTTCACTTTGTTACCTGGAGTCTGAGCGCTCAGCCTACCTCTCAAATGAACCCCAGGATTTTATATTACAGGTGGTTAATCTTCCATCTCGCACTCAAAACGGAAGCGTATCCATGAAGATTTTTTCCACAATCGGTGGTGGAGAAACAAGATCTTCCAATTTAAGGTAAAAGATGCGCTGGAGGCCTTGAGTGTACAGAGTCCTGAGCTCCGGCAGCTTCCCGAGAAGTCTGGACAAATAATTTGGCCGCAAAGAGTCAGAGCCGCAGCCAGAGACGTGATCTTTAAGGCAGGTAATGAGCTGATTCTGCAAATCCTCCACACGTTTTGGCTCCTTAAGGCCATGTCGGTCTGCAGAGGAAAATAAGACACATGATAAGAGAGAGAGTTTGTTTTTCTGACTTTAACCAAATAAAACACATTGATAATGGTCTGTCAACTTTGAAACTATACAGTGACAAATCTGACCTGTAGGCTTTATCTACTCAGTTCCTCTAAAACAAAGCCAGCAACTCTAGACTGTATGTGAAAAATCTCTTTACAAAACATAAACTATATTTAGTGGCCGTGCTTGCTGTGTAAATACAGCCACGCTGAAACAATTCCTTGGCTGTGAATGTAAACCTTCATTGTGGTTATGTTTAGGTCTGCTGTGATACATGACATCTTCTCTGTGTCATATATGAGGTCCAGTTACATTTTATCCTACACCTGTTGTGTCAGTCCTGTGTTGTGTAACTGCCGTTTGTTGTCCATTGCAATGACACTTAAAGACAGCTCCTGGTGGACGCTGCTGTCACAGCTCATGCAACCAACTCTGACACAAATGAAGATCTTACCGGTGATTATGACGAGGGCTGTGAGGCAGGAGAAGGACGAAACATCCAGCTTCATCCGGTGGAGACTTTGAGAAAACTCCAAGATGGAGTCGATCCATTCCCCAAAGCTGCGGACACACTGCATTTTATGAAGTACAGCTCCGTTGCAGAAGATCAGCTTGTCTGTGTTGGGATTGGACCTTCAAAAGAAAAACACAGGCTTTTAGTTTCATCAAACATCTCAAGGATGCTACAAATAATTTGACTAAATCTATTGCAAGCATGTTGTATGTACCGGTATGCAAGACGCAGGATGAAGAGTTCAACAAACGCAGATTCCAGCAGCAGTTCCTGGTCCTCAGAGCAGAACTCAGAGAAACCTGGGATGCTGTTTGCCCACTTCTTGATAACATCAAAGGAGGCTGTGAGTAAGTCGTAAAACTGTTTGATGTCACTGGCATCCTCCTTCATGTTCATGCTGACGTCCATCTCAACATACTGAAATTACAGATAGCACAGACGTTACAACAGACACCTCACTTCATGGTGGTGAAAATATTCCCAACGAGCTAAAAAATAATGAAGGGATGTTGTTTGTTCGTACCTTGGAATAATCCAGTGTGCCGAGGCTGGGGTTTGAATCGATGTGGGCCCTCACAAGAGAAGCGATCATGCTCACTGGAGACACAGTGGTTGTCACATCCTGAACGACTTTGGGCTTGGAAGGAAGACGACCTCTTCGACCTTTCAGGCTATCGGTTCTCACAACTGAAAACATTGTGACATCGAGTGTTATTTTATGTTCAGTGTCACCATCCCTATTCCACACTGGTTAACCTGCACTATAAAACTGATTTCCGTGAAACGACTGTGTAATACTTTAATGTTTAAAAACTGTAGAAATAGCTAAAATAACAGCAACTATCTGGAAAATAGTTTTTTTTTTTTAGCTGATTTACTCGTTGTAAAAATACTGATTTCTTTTTACAGTTTTGGCCCTTTTTTGTTTTTTATTCTTTCACAATCAACATATAAAGTAATGCTTTTTTTCTGTGAAGTACAAGACATAATTTAACTGTAATTTAACTAAAAGTGGAAGATCTGTAGCAGAACAGTTAATTATTTATTATTGATAAAATCCTTAGTATACATATTTCCTTCAAATTCCTTCAAATTACAGTAAAAAAATTTTTAATATTGATATTTTTGCTCATTTAAAAACAGTAAAAAAAATATGTTAAGAAAGAACAACTTGCCATTTTAAAAATATGGATTTTTGATGTAAACTTTATTTACAGTTTTGTTTTTTTTGTTTTTTTGTTTTACACTGCCATAGTGTGTAAAATAATATAATTGTATATTGTAATTGCAATTTACATATATGTTAATATAAATGTATGTATATTTTTTACAGTGTGGGTTTGCACTGGACTCACCTTCCCTGACCATGCCCACAGCTAGACACTTCTGGAAACGGCAGAACTGGCATCGATTCCGCCTCCTCTTGTCCACAGGACAGTCCTTGTTGGCGAGGCACACATACTTGGAATTTTTTTGTACTGTTCTCTGCAGAATAAAAAGAAACATTACTCTAAGCTGGCACAAGACATTCAGTCAGACAACACCCCCTCCTACTGAAAGCGTGTGGATTTCTAAAGAGATGAATTGGCTGTACAGACAAGTCAGATCTTATTACCTTGAAAAACCCTTTGCATCCTTCACAGGTCCGGACCCCGTAGTGCTGACAGGAGGCGTTGTCCCCACACACAGCGCAACAGCCCTCATTTCCACTTGGACTTTTTAGCTTGGGTGATAAGCTTCCATCCAGCTGGTCAGTGCCATCCAGACTGCATGCCTGCTCCATGGCCAAGGCAGGGAAGGTCAGTGCAGATGGGTGAGGATGGGTCAAAACGAAAGGGTCCTGCTCTTGTGGTTGACCCAAAAGTGACATGTCCTCCACTGACCCTGAACCAAACGTGAAGAAGGATGGTGCATGTGTTGCAGAGGTCTCCTCAGCCACCCAGTACCCTGGGCTGGGCGAGTAGGGCCCAAAGGCTGAATCCCAGGTGGATGCATGCTGGCCCTGGAACCCAGGGGTCGAAGGGGATGAGGCTGATGCAGGGCTGCCGAAGTAATCAGACCCACTGGGGGACACCGCCTCATCCGGGTGACTCAGCATGAACGATCCAGGGTAGCAGCCGTAAACTTGAAGTTCATCCAACTTGAAGTGGGTCTCCTGGCTGGAAGAGGGAGTGATGTGGGCAGGAGTTGTGGTAAACTGGCATGAATATGCATCAAAGTCTCCCGTCTGAGTGCCCACCAGGGAGCTGATGCTTGGCAGGGATGGAGCGGAGAGGTGGTCCCGTGGGCTGCTCATATCCACTGCCAGCCGGGAGATAAAGTCTGTGCTCTGAAGCTCTGAGCTGCCGAGGCTGTTCTCATAGGGCTGAGATCCATGCTGGGGGTGGATGCAAGTCATGGCTGCAAAAGACTGAAAAACACCAAATGGAAATGCACAAAAATATTACAATCTCTATACATTCTTTACAATTTGAGATGAAAAAACATAACTACAAGATACAAAATCATTACTGTACGAACAGCGACGTGGTAATCATAAACCAAAGGCACAGATGAGAAAACAAACAGGTGCTGATTCATTTCTAGTAACTTTACTTTCTCTGCAAACAGTTTTCAATTCTTTAGTGCTTTAATATGAGTTTTAAACAGGTTCACTAACAATCTCCATTTATTGAGACTTTAATTCTCAGATAGTGCATAGTTTCTAGCCAAAAACACTGTTAGAGTAGCCGAACAAGTTCATTTTACGGATCTTTAACTTTATCTAACCTTCAATATAGGACCCTGCTGCAAAAATGAATATCTTAGCCCCACATTTCTCCCCTGTCTGAGCACTGTATACAATGTTCCCATAGGCTGTGTGGTAGTTGGATTAAACACAAATTAATGATGCTCCATGTCAGCACAATATGAACAGAAGCATTACAGCACCTGGAAACTTGAGATCAAAGTAGGACCCTTTTAAAAGGGTCTAGGGCATATTCCCATGTACTCTAGTTGGCTCAGATTTGTAAAGCTGAGTTACAAGCCACCTGCCACACAGTGAAGCAGTGGTTTTTGGGGACCCCTGGGTTATTTATGAGAAACCCTATATGTTATCTGCTCTGCCTGGCACTCTTGAGTCACTTTATTGTAAATTACTAGTCACATATGCAAAGTGCAGAATGTGGGGTTGACTTTCAGACTGGGGTTCAATACCAGCATATGAATCACGTATCACACACTGGATGGAAAACACCGGGGCAGCCACTTGGCACACACCAGACTTTACTCTTATTTTTAGCGCAGATGTGAATGGATGCTGAGCTACAATACAGCCTGCAAATATAACTTTCTTTCCTCCTGTGGCATAAAAAGTTTGTTGAAGCATCACTACAGCTGTAATAC
Source organism: Stegastes partitus (assembly GCF_000690725.1). Taxonomy (NCBI): domain Eukaryota; kingdom Metazoa; phylum Chordata; class Actinopteri; family Pomacentridae; genus Stegastes; species Stegastes partitus. Next base: position 1,316,711 of record NW_007577751.1, on the reverse strand, counting down.
GACTTTAAAAAACAAGTTACTTTCTGTTTTAAATTCTGCTGTAAAGGTGGAGATAATCAAAGTCTCTTACCTGATTTGGCCCGTTTACAAGTGTTTGGAACTGTGCGTACTCCACAAGCAATCATCCGTCATATTCGGCGTCTCCCAGCTCTGGATCAGTCCTCTGCTCTGCGCAGCGCCTTTATGCAATCGGCGTCGTTGTACCCATGACGCCACAGAAAGGTTTCCATACTGAGCTGCGCGGTGGGCGGGGAGATTTCCAGCCTGCGGCCAATCACACTGCGCCTTCGAGAGAATAGTCGCCGGATGACGCACTCCGGGATTCCGTTGACGCGCGTTCAGCGAAGAACCGCAGCATTGTCCTGTCACACACACACACACACACGCTCACACTCTCACACACAGATGTAGAAAACGCCACAAATCCGACGAAAACGCACAATAAGTGTCTCTTTATCAGTCTGTGGTTAATTTTACAGATCAGATGGAAAAAGAATATGTTTTGATCTCTTATAAACATTGAGACAAAGATGTTTTTTTTCTGTTTCTGTGTAAGAAAAAAAATGCAGACAGAAAATTCATGATCAAAGGGAAGCAGAACATTAGTAAGAACTGCATTTTATCTACTATAGAATAGAGTCACAGACGACACGGAAGTAGTGAAAGCAGTCATCAGAACTACTTTGTCAGTAAACATATCTACTGGAATATCAATATCAATATCTTTTCTGACTTAGAGGAAAAGTTGAAGATTCCATTTCCAATGTTCTGATTAGAAAATAGTTGATTTTAGCAGTTGGTGCACAAAAACATTTGGAGCTGTCCAACTGGTGATACGTTTTCGAACACTGAGTTCAAGGTCAGTCAGGTGTGACTTTAAAGGACAATGATCAGATTGAGTGACCAGCGACTATAAAAGTCCACCTTAAAAATGCAGCTTTATTCAAATGACACAATGTGACAGATGGCAATAGAAAGACGAAAACATGCTGCTGGCGTGCCGGGTGTTGGCATGTCAGTTAGGGCCGCAGTCAGGCACCTGCATTTTTACAGCTTTACCATTTGTGGTTGCAGAAATCATTTCTGACAGCTGCGGATGAACATGTCCTCCAGCAGGATGCTGTTCCCCCAAAATGTCTGCTAACTTCACAGAGCCCTTCAGGAAGAGCGGGACGACATTACACAATCCACAATCCTTCATTAAAAAAAAAATCCATTGCAGATCTGTGACTGACTTGTAATTTCTGGTCAGTGAACCTAATTTCAGTCTTCCCATTTTCATTTCCAATATATTTGGTTGTTGCATGATGTCCAATCTGTTGTAGTGTGTTGGAACCGCAATGTTAAAAAGAAAGGATAGAATTTAATAAAACATTACAATGCAGCGTATATATTTTTGGACACTCGGCATCCTCACAAACTATATAAGTTAAAGAAAAAACAACAAATATGTGATCCAGTTTGTGCTCATTTAATTTAAAATCTATGCACCAACATGCACATTATCTTCTGACACACATATGCCCGAAGACTCTGTCTTGAAGAGGGTCCCCTGTATGTCAAAATCTACTTGTAAGGTCTTGGTTTTGTGCTTCTACAGCATCTTACATATACCAGAATTAACTTGGATTAAAAATCCGCCAACGTGGAGCCATGTGGCATTAAGTATAGAAAGTTTTACGCATTGGGGATTGAGAGAAGACAGAGCAGTGGGTTGGGCGCAGTACCACCTGCACAACACGGTGTAATCTCATCCAATCCAATGATTACACTCATGTTATAATTATATAAGCCTATAATGTTAAATCAGGCGTGCTAATACGAGCTCTATTCAGTGATAATATTGTATGATGTAGTTGTATGGCAGGACATGTGGTGCTCTTATCTTTGTGTTTATGTCCTCCAGTTAGAAACTATACTGGCGTTAACTACACTATAAATATTTACTGTAGTGCTTACTCACGTATGTCTTTTTGCACACTTCATGAGCGTCACTTCTCCTCCCACGTGGACTTTTCTCAACGCCTTTCTGAACCCCCACAGACCCACTAATGATGTGTTCACTGCCTCTGGATGTCACTCATAACCCCGTGGCCCCATGGGAGGAAGAGCTTTCATGAGCTGCTGCAGAAGAGGAAACAGGCCACACTCACGTGTAAAGATGAGATTGGGATTACAGAGATGCTGAATATTTAAATGAAGGGAACGACCTAGCTGAGTGTCGACGGGCTGAGCTGTGGTTCTCACTTACGCTGCCTGTTTAAGGTCACTTTAACCACAAGAGACAAAGTTGTACAGTCACTGATAGCTTCAAGACAATTCTGGGACAGTATACATTATTTGCTCATTCATTCAATCAGTTCATTTAAACTTGGAGTACACTGAAGTATGGAAACCTCATTTACAAAATAGCTGAGTAGGAAAAGATACAAGTACACAACTAAGAACCTTGGAAAACAATATCAATTAAAAATATCAAAGGGAAAGTTATTAAAACAGCAAATAAACAAATAATACACGCAAGTTAGAGCATTTATGATTCAAAAACAAATAAATCAACTTTTATAAGAGCCTGAATTGCCCCGAGGATAACAACAAGTTAGCGCTTTAGATGAGTTCTGCAGGTTATTCCAGGTTGCAGATGCACAGTGAGCAAAACTGGATTTTCCAAGATCAGTGAAAGTTCTGGTGAAAGTCACAAATTTATTTTTCTCTGCATCGCAATCTAGTTTGTGTGAAGTGCAACTTGCTTGACTTTGACAGCAGAATATACAGTATCCACATCACAGCACAAGATTGTATTATCAGCATAAAGATGTGCGTTACAGCCTGACACAGTGAAGACAAGGTCATCTATACAAAGGGTGAACAACACAGGCCTCAGCATTGAGCCTTGTGGGACACCATCCGCAGCTTTTTGGAAATTCTTATTAATTCTTATTTGTAAATTTAAAATTTGAAACAAGAGTGGCCGCAGTTTGGTTTCACTCTGTGGTGAATTCCGGTTACTCCTTTGCTGAGTTCCTGCTCTATGAATCTGTGATGTCCTGTCAGGACTCTCTGGGCCTCCCTGCTGCACAGCATTATTTCGCATATTATCTGATCTTAATTATCAGACACAGCACCTTCCTGCTAAATCATTGAGTGACATCAACAAGATCCTTCTTTTAGACACACAGTCCACTAATCTGGTGGAAGTTGTTGTTAATACAGTAACAGTAAATGGCTGCTCTTAAGTCGATTTTATTTCATTTCCATTAGGGTAAAGCCTGATGTGAGAGTTTGGATGTGATGATGCGATAATGTGATGTGCAAGAAATGTGGCCTTTATGTGCAACTGTTCTCACACATACATGTACTTGTTATGTATTATCACACATGCATTGCCAGAGCTCCACCCACCACCTGTTACTCTTCCAGAGTGCTATTTTTATGCCGAGAAGATGTTTGGCATTGTGGAGAAATCCCTTAGTTCTTCCGTCCAAGTGAACTCAAAACAGCACCTGTGGCCATCTACTGACACCCAATTTCAAATCGCTGAGCCAGAAGGAGAGCTGTGGGGGATCCATGAGGGAGTTTGCGATTAGATTGGCATCAGATAAGAGCTCTGCACACAAAGTGTTTTCACCAGAAGGACTGACTGAAGCTGCACAGCAGGAAAATAACTGCTGCAGCTGTTGAAGTCAGATCCCTGGGAGTTTGCATACAGATGTAAATGAAGCAGAGAAGATGCTATCAGGGGCACTTTGCATTTTTTTCCAAACCTCAGAGGATTCCATTTCCCATGTGTAATCCTTAACTGATTTTAGACACCACTACCTTGTTTCATGATTTTGACGTTTACGGAGTTTGAGTTCATCCGAACCTTGTTCAAACACACACATTTTCTTGTACATAGAAAACATTTCTATTTGATGACACTTCATTAAAAACACTATTTTGTTTTTTGTTTTTTAATTTAGCTTTACAGCGAAAACAAAAATGGAAAACTGCATCCAAGTTTGTGTCATCTCTCTTGTTCTTTTCAAACAGTAGAATAATTAGCATCATCACACAAACTGACGATGATATCAGTAAAAACTTTTTTTTTTGGAACAATCTGTAAGTACACCAGTGTGAAAGAGAGATCTGTAATATACTGCAGTGAAAACCATCTTATAAGCCTGTGTTTAACCTAACACGTCCATCACACCATGCTCTTGTCACATGCAGCTCTGACAACACACAAAGCAACACCTGCCTTTTTACGCCATGTACGTGCTGTCTGCACAAGGACCCACAGATAAACTTGTTGCTGGCACAGCTCATATTCAGCACTGGAAATATCCACTTCTCCCAGTGGGTAGAACATCAGGAATGCCACTACAAGGCGATCAGGTTCAGACATACCTTTTGTGGCCACTGAATACTTCATGCTAAGCTGTCACATTGATTCTTTTACAGGGTGTGCATTGTTTGCTCGCAACCTGATATGCTTGTGTACGTGTTTGAATCTGCATGTAGTTGTGTGCGTGTCAGTTTTACACATAAACTAATGTTTACTGTTCAGACAGTTGTTCTTAGGCACGCAGCATCCGGAAAAAGAGAAGCACTAATGTGATTTAATGCAGTGCATCAGCTCTGTCATAAACATCACCTTAATTAAGATGTTCGGTTTTTGTTGAGCCGACTAAACGCAGTTTGAGAAAAGATTTTTAAGTTGTATCTCTGATATTTTGTCAGCCTCAAAAGTTGCCACAAAGCTAAACAACCTTTTGACACATCAGTTAAACTGTTCTTACAGTGAAAAGTAAGGATATGTGATGTTGGGGTTTTAGCAGTATCCACTATGGCAACATTTTCCAACTCATTTTACCAATATTACTTCATACAAATATATACAATCCACCTAGTTGCACGGTGCATCATTTCTCTCCTGTAGGTTCATTGACATACTATCATACCTACTCTTATCCTGGTGGCTGACCGGCAGATGCAGACATAAAATACAATGCTTTTCAAACAGAAACATTCCCTAAACAAAATATAAACACTCCTCCAACCTCATATTTATTTCTATGTAGCATATTTCAACAAAACTGTAAACTTTTAGGTATGAGCTGCCTGTCAATGCAGATATTTCATTTTAAAGCCTTTACCGTCTGATACCGAGGACATGCCGATATCATCGTCCACCAGTTAAAGAGACCAATTAACAAGGCTAATATGGCTAACGTTACCATTAGCTTTGACTGCAGAGCTAATGGACATCAAGAGATGATGGAGATGTTAATTTGCAACCAATAAACAAGAACCTGGATGTGTTACTGTGTTTTCATGTCACCAGCTGAGCTTCTGTGCAAACTGAACTCAGTGTTTACATCCGTTTGCTTCTCTCCTGCTCCTTGTGCTCACATATATTGTATTTTATTACAGCCAATTTCCTGATGAAGCTGTTCTCATTCCTAGAATTATCTGTTGCTGTCGTCAGACAACGGAGCAAGTATGAAAAAGTAAGTGAAATGCAGTCAGTTGAGATTACATGTTACCCAACAGTCACTTTAGAGCCATTTTCAATCTGTTAAACTGCTAATTTTATAACCTCAGTGTTGTCTAACAAACTCACCACCATGTGTGAAGAATTACAACTATGCAATGAATTTGGTGATTTTGCCAAGTAAAATTATCGCTCAGAGAGAAAGTTAAAAGCAATAGAAGGTCCATGTCTCTCACATTCATTCACTTCTGTCAGCTGCGGTGTCAACTTTTTTGCTTCGTGCTGTCAATAACAGAGGCAGAGAGTTTTTTTCCTGAATGAAGTGAAGACAGCAGCAGCTTAACTGTATGTAAAGCTACAGACACCGAAACAGTCCGTTAAAAATAGGGATAAAACTAGGGGCTGTACAGCTGTGGTGAAAGGAACCATATTTGTGGTATTTCAAGCTGAAAAATTGGAACACATGCTTTGAACATGAGAGACTTTTATTAATTTCTTGAAAATGAGCACAAGTTCGACCTTTAAAACCACAGATGTCAAGAAATCGCTGGTGGGGCTATACAAAAAGTCAGGGAATCACCAGAGTTATTCCGATAAATTGGAAACCACAAATTTATGAACCAAGTTTTATGGAAAGCTCACAGATTTTGAGATATTTCAGTTTGGAGGAAAAAAGTGACCCAGCAGCACTATCAGCCCTGCCAATGTCGCTAGCGCAGAATGTGAAGGTAAGTAGCTCTTCAGGGGCCGTGGTGAGACCTGTAAAACCTTAGCATATGATTCATGTACCTTCATGAGACTTGTGTACTGTGGAAACATCTGCAGTTACTGTGTTTATCTTCTTATTTATTCAGTTTCTTCTTTCTTTACTAAGAAGACAAACCCTTAATACTGTCCAGTTGTGTTTCTACAGTTATAAGAAGGAATGGGATATGTTTGTTGATTTCTCTTAAACAGAGACAGTTGATTTGGGTTCTCATAATTACCTATGTCAGAAGAATGAGATGGTCAAATGTCTTTTAAATTTAAAAGTGCTGTATGCCTCCCTCAGTTTCACAATGTGGAATATGTTGCAAAAACCAGAATTTACAGACCATGAAATGGACATATTTGGAGAAGCTGCTGGCTGTACCCATGACGAAAACATGACTAGGTCTCCTTGCAACTCTTCCCCTTTTTTCAGACTTAACACGTGAGACAGTTTTATATCGCCCCCACATTCCTCCATGTGGTTTAAGTGACCACTGTCCTTATCAGGTTCCACTTTCCAGTCTCAAATGAAAAGAGGATGAGACGCCACACTTTAAAGATGTCTCATATTTTACATACAGATCACGTAAATTATCACCTCCTACTCTGCTCCACACATAGACTGTATATATACGGTGTATGGTTCCACATCTCTAAAGCCTTTACTGTCCTTTTTGTGTTTGGAGGTCATTCATTTTATCTTACTGTGAGTTTTCAAAATGGCTGTGACGTGTTACACAAGTGTGCACTGTAAGTTAAGATTTATATCAGACACTGCAGTACAGGAAAAAAGTGACATCTTACCCGTTATGTCTGTGGTCACTTCAGAGCTCTCAGTTTCTGCTTATGTTTGCACCAGTGGGAGGCTGCATCACATGCTGTTAATGCTCCATCTGGTGGCGTAACAAGGGAAGGAGCTGCTAATTTAACAGAAAAAGTGGAAGAGACCAGACAGTGTGACTGATGTACTGAAGCTCAGTTGAAAATGTGCTGTGAAACAACAAAACAGTTAAGGTATTTTCGTACAATAACTTTATAGTTAAGGAAGCTATGCAACACTTACAGGCCCTTAAAGTATCACAAGTATTATTACATTTTGAGCCTTCATAATTACTTAAGCACGGGAGACGGGTACATTACATTTTCTAGACTGAAAAACACATTTGATCTCTGTTGAAAACTGAAACCAAATCAATTTTACATCCAATCCAGGTGTGCAATTACAAAAAATAACATATAAATAAAAAGGTATATTCTTTCTTTGTTCTGCATAATTTTCTATATAACCATCTTTGAGCATCAACATCATGAGATGTATCATAGTTTCACTAACAAAACTGCCCGAGTTTAATGTCTCTGACACAAAGTCATAGAAATAAGCTTTGGTACTCTAGACGTGTTATCTGTTTTCTGACAACTCCTCAGAGAAAACCTTAAAAAGTGCATTTTTGGTACACTTTAAAGGGTCATGTCACCATCTGGAATAAGTGGTTGGTCAAAACAAGTTATAGTAAATAAAAAGGAATAATTTTTACCAGGCTCTTCTTCTCTCATTGATTCCGTCTGTGTAAAAAGTGAGATTTAATTTTACTCTTTGCTTTATTTTACAAAATAATTCAGAAAATATTCAGAGTGTGAAGGTTTTGCATAACTTCATTAGATTTATTAAAGTTTTTGTGCAAAAAAATCAGCTGATTCTGAAGGTGGGAGACTGACTTTTCATGGAATGACCCATTATTGTATCACCTCATAATCATCAGTCCTGCATTCAAAGTTCCAATAAAGTATCCATCCATTTTCTATACACCGCTTAATCCTCATTAGGGTCGCGGGGGGCTGGAGCCTATCCCAGCCGACTTAGGGTGAAGGCAGGGGACACCCTGGACAGATCGCCAGTCCATCGCAGGGCCACACTTAGAGACAGACAACCAAGCACACTCACATTCACACCTATGGACAATTTAGAATCACCGATTGACCTCAACATGTTTTTGGACTGTGTGGGAGGAAGCCGGAGAACCCGGAGAGAACCCACGCTGCACGGGGAGAACATGCAAACTCCACGCAGAAAGATTCCGGTGCCCCCACTGGGACGCGAACCGGCAACCTTCTTGCTGCAAGGCAACAGTGCTTCCAATAAAGTAAAACTATCAAAAATAAACAATCAGTTAGATTGCAAAAAGAGTATTCCATGGACTTAGGTAAAGTGCCTTATTGCAGTGCTTTTTTAAATGTACCACTGACAGTCAATAGATGTTAATCTTTATCTATCACATTAACTCTGACTTGTAACTGTTCAACTTCTTTCTGGAGCCATCAAAACTTTATTTTAGCAGACACTTTTAAAACCAACCCAATGACAGTTTTTAAATAAGCAGTCTGAGCCTGTGATGCTGTGCTAAGCATTGTTCGTGTTTTTCTAGTTTTGGCAGTTTTCTTCCTGTGCTGATAAACTGTGTGGTTTAAACTCTCTTTGTCAGCAGGACGTCTTTGATTCTTATCTGTGTTTTCAGCCTGCTGGGGGCCCAAACTCAGCTCTGCACTGGCCAGTCTGCAGTAGGAGGCCCTGAGGCGTCTCCTTTCTGTTGAATTTAACAGTGTCATTCCCTAATTACTGGTAAAAGCAGTGGCTGAAATGTTCCTCAGTGGAGACTCTCTGCTGCTCACACTTTCAGGCCATAAATAAAATTCAGCTTAAGAATTGTGAAAATCTGTTGAAGGTCATTTACATGTTACTGAGTCACTGGTTCTGATTCTGTTGTGACAGTTCACAGCTTTATATTAGTTTCAGGTGTAAAACCTGAGCCCAAATGTGCATCAGATCTGTGCACCAAGCCTTAACTGAATGTATATTTCTGAAAATGTTACATATGAACCCTTTCCAGTTAAAGAAGAATTTCAATATTTTTTATAACTATGGTATCCTTATGACCTCTATGCCTTTAAAATAAATTAGTAATGTGTTGATTACATAACTGAGACACTGTAGAGTCCTACAGAGACAGTTTTTTTTTTTTTTTTACGCCATAGTTGGAAGCTAAAAATAATGCAATTGCTGATGGCTGAGTTTCAAGTAGCTGCTTTGGTTTCATAGTCTTGATACTGTGGATCTTGGCTCACAGCCACAGTCATAACTTACCGGGAGACTCAAGAGGAACTGAGCCATCTTTAATGTTATTAGTAACACCTGTGCTTTTCCTACTACGACTACTTAACACGTCTGCAGTGGAAATCACACACGTTTGACTTGTATCCGTTACTAAACTGGTGTGAAATCGATCTTCAAAAGAGACAGATTTACTAAATGGAAAAAAAACAAAAAACACACAGGCCTCTAGATACCTAATTGTTAAAGTAAGGATGAAGAAACTTTACATAATGTATATGCAAATGAGGGGACCCTACTTATGTGAACTAATATGGTATTATATGCTAATATGTTAATTAAGCTTTGTCCTTCAGGTCATTAGGACATTGACCTCTGACCTCCGTGTATCCTCATTGTTGTTCAGCAGATTGTCCTTAATAATAATAATAATAATAATAATACATTTTATTTAAAATGGCTTTTCACAGAACTCAAGGTCACCGAACACTGAGTTAAAACAAGACAGTTAAAACAAGATAAAACATCACACAAGAGGTAAGAACAGAAATCTTAAACCAATCAAAAGCACAGTCTCATTTAGCTAGCACTGCTAGGTGAGCTGGGCTGCAAGGTAGCAGTTGGTAGCACTGTTGCCAGTTCGCGTCCCAGTGGGGGCACCGGGATCTTTCTGTGTGGAGTTTGCATGTTCTCCCTGTGCAGCGTGGGTTCTCTCCGGGTTCTCCGGCTTCCTCCCACACAGTCCAAAAACATGTTGAGGTTAATTGGTGATTCTAAATTGTCCGTAGGTGTGAATGTGAGTGTGCTTGGTTGTCTGTCTCCAAGTGTAGCCCTGTGATAGACTGGTGACCTGTCCAGGGTGTCCCCTGCCTTCACCCTAAGTCGGCTGGGATAGACTCCAGCCCCCCCGCGACCCTAGTGAGGATTAAGCGATGTATAGATAATGGGTGGATAGATGGTGGTAGGTGAGCTGAGGTTGTGGATGGCCTTGAAGGTATACAGTAGGATTTTGAAGTTGATGCGGAGGTGGACTGGGAGTCAATGGAGCTGCTGAAGAATGGGAGTGATGTGATTGATGGAGGGGGTTTTGGTGAAGATCCAGGCAGCAGAATTCTGAACCAGTTGATGGAGAGATTCATGTGGGAGGCCGAAAAATAGAGAATTGCAATAATCGATACGGGAGGTAACGAGACTGTGAACAAGGATAGCAGTAGCATGGGGGGTGAGGGAGGAATGGAGACAATTTATGTTTCGTAGATGGAAGTACACAGACCGAGTGATGTTACTGATATGAGATTTAAATGACAGAGTGCTGCTGAGGATGACACCCAGACTCTTAACCTGTGGGGAGGGGGAAACAGAGGAGTTGTCAATTGGGATGGTGAAACTTTCCATTTTGGATATTGTTAATTTTGTACCAATGAGGAGAACTTTTGTCTTGTCTCTGTTTAATTTTTAGAGGATGGATGAAAACCAGACTGATTTCACTGAGACAGGTGGTGAGGGAGGAAGGTGGGTGTCATCTGCATAACAGTGAAAATGAATATTGTGGTGGCGGAAAATATTGCCCAGGGGAAGGAGGTAAACGATGAACAATGGTCCCAGGACTGAGCCCTGGGGCACGCTGGAAGTGACAGGGGATGGCTGGGATCTGTAAGACTGAAGGTGAAACTGAGTGTGGTTTGAAAGATAGAATTTGAACCAGTCCAGGAGGGTTTGGGTTATGCCGATGGGGATGAGTCTATTGAGGAGGATGCTGTGTGAAATGGGGTCAAAGGCCGCACTCAGCTCGAGGAGGATGAGAATGGTTATCCAGAGTCTGCTGCCATCAGAAGGTCATTAGTGATTTTTATATGGTTAAGTGGCAGTGTCGTGGACTGGCAACTGTTCTCTCCAGGATTTTGGAGAGGGATGGTAGGTTGGAGATGGGCTGGAGGTTGTTGTAATTGTTTGGCTTTGCACCAGGTTTCTTTAGTATGGGAGTGATAGCTGAAAGGGGGAGGGGACAATTCTGGAGGCAAGTGAGGTGTGGATGATATTACAGATGAGAGGAAGCAGAGAGTGGAGGCAGGCTTGGACCAGGACTGTGGGGAGGGGGTCGAGCTGACAGGTAGAGGATTTGGCCTTCCAACTCCTTACTCCTTCTCACCACACTGCTCTTTAACATATTAGCAGCCAGTGTATAAAAATGTATTGAATAGTTTGTATATTGTGTAGCTGCCATATCACGCATGCACATGCCACTTTATTAGAAACACATGGTCGCCTGCTTATTCATGTAATTATCCTGTCAGCTGATCATGTGGTAGCAGGACAATGCACCAAATCCTGCAGATACAGATCAAACATCAGAATAGCAGCTCAATGTGAACAAAGTGCCCATCCTGGACGATGTCAGATTCCACGTCTGTCAGCCAAGGACAGAAATCTGAGGCTGCAGTGGGTACAGGCTGTGCAGGACTGGACAGCTGGACAGAACTGGAGAAACGCGGCCTGGTCCGATGAATGCACTCCTAAAAAAATAATGTCTTGGCTCCACACAGTTACGTTTCAAGTTGTGCACTCAGTCAGTTTATAAAATATGATTCCTTGTTTTCAGGTGGTATATAAAGCAGGTAAAATGAGCTCCATCTGATCCAGCTGAAACATTTAAATCAAATTCAATGTTTATATTTGAGAAACAACCATGTGCATGTATAAAAATAATGTTTGGACTTAAGAAAAAAAAACCTATGCAGGAGTTTTCATCAACTGTTTTGAATTAGGAGAACCTCTGTTGAAATTATGCTCAACCAAAAAACTACATCAACTTGGAGAAATTAGGAATTATTTTTCTCCACAATCAAAGGTATTTTTAATTATCAGTCTTAACAGTCTGAAATTGTCCAAAGAAGATTTGATCAAGCATTTAAATCCTAAATTCAAGGTGAAGAAAATTTAAGGCATCAAACTTATTTCATTAAATTACATCAATATGAATTTAGTTTGGGCAGGTCTCATGTGTGGATATGGTGTGTATGCTCACTGCATATGTATTTTTTTCTTGTTTTCTATATTTGCATATATTTACTTCTAAATAACATCTATTTTTCAAGTTTTAAAAATGCCCACACCAAAACTGGCAGATTGAGTTCACCTGTAGTTCACTTGTGATTCAACAAAGACAAACACTGAGAAGCAAAAAGTCCAACAAAACAGGCGAGACAAACCAGATCAGGAATGCTGGAAAGTACCAGAAACTTAAGAAAAAGACAATGTGGCAGAGCAGAGGGGTGAGTGATGATCAGCTGAGTGGAAACAGGTGAGTAAGAGGAGAGGAGGGTGCCGGTATTAGTGATAGCGTAAGTAAAGACAAAAGACTACATGGCCTTGTATTTATTACAGATGTTGTTTGAACATGCAACAAAAAATTCAAACAGAAAAATATTTTACCCATTCAGACATCAGCTGGTTCTCTTCTAGATCATGTCAAACCTGTTGTAAAGAACCTTTGTGTCTTGTTTGATAGTAATCTGAGTTTTCAGCAGCACAATCATGTTATTATCATCCCAGAAATATTTTAAAAATACAGGCTGTCCTAGCTTTAAAAGAGACTAATTTAAACACTTTCATATCCTCATATTTGAATCACTGCAAACGTCTTTTCACCTGCCTGAACAAAAACAATCCATTGATTGAGTCCAGATAGTCCAGAACTGACATGAACATGTCACTCCTGTTTCAGCCGTTGTGTTTTAGGATGGATTTAGAGATGTTACTGATTTGTCTGTTTGTTTGTGACTTTGTCTGTTCCAGGAGCTAAAACCTAAAGAAGGCAAAGAGTTTAGAGTCGGAGATCTGAGACTCTGGAAGGATCTGCTTGAGGAAAATCAGGTTAACAGAGTTTTTTATTTGAACTTAATTTAATCAGAGAGACTTCCCTTATTATATTTTATCTTTGATTTCTTACCTTTTCTGACACTTCTGCACCCCATGCTGTGTCTTTATAAGTTGTTCAGATTCTGTTGATTTTCTGACTTTGTTGCATTTTGCTGCCTTGTGAAGCTCTTTGTAAGTTAGATTTTGAAAAATGCTTTACAAATAAAGATGAGTTATATTAAAACTTAATTTTGAAACAAAAAATAATAACATGAGGTTTTTTTTAAGGAAAAGAAAGCTCCAACACTGCATAGAAACTTCTTTGAACAGATTTTCCACTGGAGGGCAGCATCCCGCCACGACTGAACAAGCCTCTCTCCTCAAGTAAAGATGGGCTGGACAGGACGGAGCTTTTTGGCACTGCAGCAGCGAATTGTCTTCTTGGTTTTGGTTGCATGGCATAGATTGTAGCAACATACTCAGCCTGTATTTATTAATTGTGCACATGTAACAAGCGTCATGAGCTGACTCAAAGTTCAGACAAAGCACAGGAGAGAACACACATGATGGAAAGAAAGTAATTTATTCAAGTGAACTATTTACATACGTGAAAGTAGATTCTAAGGGAAAATGCAGGGAATGCCAAGATAAGACAGAGAGAGAGAGTACATCGCAAACCATTTTAAGTTAATTGATTTTAGAAACCTACATTCCCCCTCTGCATTAACAATGTGAGTTAACTGCATTTTGGTTGATTAATTATTGAATTTCAAGTCATTCTATGAGTTCTGAAAGTGTAAAACGAGCCGAGCTAAATTAGCTAAACTTGAGAAAACGTGTTCAATAAACCTAAAAAATTAAGTTGAAACCAGAAGCCAGATTTCCATTCTTCTGAACTGGATTTTTTCTCTCTTTTTTTCAAGATTTTAGCAGTGCTGCTCAATAAATACGTTTTCAATAAATTTAGAAAGGATGATTGTTTTGCAATACAATGGTGCTTTTGACACAGCTGAGCTTCCCAGATATTGAAAGAGAGTTCTCTGAATTCTTGGAAGATGCAAATAGATTTAATGTGGACTTCAAAATCTGTCTGTCATGTGGCTGCCAGCGTTGATCAATAACTTGCTCTTCAGATTACATTAAGTGGAAATGACGTAGGGCCCGGCTCTGCTGTCATCAGAGCCATTTCATCACACCACATTTTGAATAACAAGCTGTCTCCATGCTTGTCTTTGGGGACAAAATCTTTTCTGTCGTCTGTTTGTAGGTCACAAGAAAGCCCCCCTTTGAGCTTCCCACTCTCACATTCCTGCCTCATCAGCTGCCCACATGCACTCGGCCACACACAGTAAGATGGTCCGGCACTGGCTCGTTCTCATCTGTTCTCATCAGAAAAGTCCAGGGACAGAAACAAGGAATTAAAGCTCAACCCAACACAAGGTTTTAGGTGTGAGTTATGGACAGTACAGTAAGAAAACAGTGATAGAAGAAGTAACCACATCTTACTTAGTGATCGCTTAAAGAAATAGTTAAACAATTTGGGGGAAATAGCCTATTTGCTTTGTAGGAGAAACTGCACTGTAAAAGTTTTTTTTTTTTTTTTAAACTTACAAAAAAAGTTTTTTTCAATGGACTTTTCCATACTTATTTTACAGATATACAAAATTTTAGTAAAATTACAAAAACTAAACAGGCTTAATGTAAAATAACAGCAAAAGACCTGTGTAAAATTATTCATGTACACTATATGATGTGTGCAAGACCTACTCAGGGTGTTTACTGTTCGTGATTTTTATGATGTGTATCTATTTTATTGCTAAGATGTTATATTTGTATGTAGCTTCACTTTTGCTGCTGCTCTTACTTTTATTCTTTACCTTTTTTTTTTTCTTCCAAAGCTAAGTTTGAGAAACGCACAAAGAATTCCAATGCAGTTGTTGTGTAATGTAGCCATGCAAAAGGTATTCTATTCTATTCTATTCTATTCTATTCTATTCTGTTCTATTCTATTCTATTCTATTCTATTTTAAGCCTCTTTAATGTCTCTATTGGTGGTTCTAATACCAACTCATAGACAACTATGGGCATAAGTATATGGCACTAAAAACTTATTAAATTATTACATTGAAACTGTGTTAAATGACAGTTTTAGAATGGCATGTTCAATTTGGACTAAAGTTCCCCAGAAGACATGTGTGAGACTCTGAAGTCAACTGGAAGAAGATTCTGTGGTTTGACGAGACCAAAATAAAGCCTTTTGACCATCAAGCTATACTGTAGACATGGCAGCCACCAAACAATCTACATTATCTCAAATACTTCATCCCCATCATGAAACAAGATGATGCACACTAGTTTATAACTCCTTCAGAGGAGTCATAGGTGTTGTGGTGGCCTCTCTTACTAGTCTTGGTCTTGCAAGATCACTCAGTTTTTAAAGGACAGCCCTCTCCTGTACTGAAAGAGATATTCATTGATTGGGAAATGTTCTTGCATCCATCCCCTGACTTAGACTTTCCAAGAACCTTTACACAGAGCTGCTTGAAATGTTCTTTCGTCTTTATAGTGTAGTGGTGTGGTGTACTGATTCACCGGCAACTGGACCTTCCAGATATTAGTGTCTTTATACTATAGTTGCTTGATTCAAATTCATTGCCCTCAGATGACCTCCATTTCATTAACTGTGTGACTTCTGGCTCCAACTGGCTGCACCTGTGTTGAATTAGGCGAGTCTCTTTAAACAGGGTGAATACTTGTGCAATCTCTTATTTTGCATTTTATATTTTCAGTTAATAGACATTACTTTGTCGAAATCTGTTTTCACTTTGACATGAAAGTGTCTTTGTTTCCTAAATTCTTGTCAAAAAAGCCAAATTTAATTGACCATGAGTCAATGCTGAAAAGTAATAAAAGGGGAAAACTTCCAAGGGGGTGAATACTTTTTACAGGCCTGTATGTGGTGAAATAAAAAGCTGAATACTTCAGTGGAGCAGCAGTATAAGATAAAAAGGCTCAAGCTGTTGCTAAGTATAGTGCTTTAGTCAATACACTGTCACCACTGTAAGAAATAATTAGAAACTCAATAACGAGGTCATAGCCTCAGACGGGAAACATCTCTGCTTTCATTCACACCTCCCTTTTCAGGGGCACGTCGTCACGGTTGCGTTCATTGCTGTCGTTTCTGAACGGAGGCGTGGACGAGGGTGGGGAATGTTTTCACAGGTCCCACAGGAACACAGTCAGGAAGCATTACACGAGGCCTTGCTCGGTCAGGCCAGAAAGCTGGAGGCGGCGCAGAAACCCCTCCAGGAACTCCCCATAAGCAGCATCTCAGTCTCCTCACTGCAGTCGTGGTGGACTGCTGCTGCTCTGTTTTGATTCCTGTCCAGGTCTGGGACAGTCGCCATCAGTGACTCACTTATATTGGCTCTTGGTTGCCTTTGGCTCCTTTTCATCTTAAACTCTCTCTCTCTTTTTTTTTTTTTTCAATGAATTTCCTCTTGTTTTTCCAGATACAGTCTCTGGATGAAATAGTGGTGTTATTGTCTCAAAGTTTCCTGGACCTGTTCAAGGTCAGGAACCAGTTGTTCAGGAGCGAGAAGGAGGACTTTACAAAGAGTCGGTGTCACGGGGTTGATTGCACCGATGCAGGTGAAATCCCCACACAATACAAAGGCCCGCTTCTCGGTATTACACTGGAATAGAAGAAAAGTGTCGAGGGTGGAAGAGAAATGTCAGCCGCAAGAACCACAGCTGCCATTCAGCTGGAAATGGATAATAGCTTTGCACCGATGTGTTTATGTTTGGTCTCTTTTGAATTCCCCGGTCTCATCAGACTACAGTCACACTGCCTCATACTGAAAAGAAAGGAGTGAGTAATGTGAGAATTATTTAGCTGTTAAAGATCAAACACAGAAGCGAATTTGTGACTCTAAAGCTGAAGTGTGTGGCTCTAAAATAATTCTTCAAAAAATAAGCGGAAAAAGCAACCACAATGTGACGAGACAAACTTCCTGGTTTCCAATACTAAAAACCAAACAGATCAGATGCATTTAGAGATGTGACATCACAGCCTGTGGAGTCTCACAGTCGTCATTGTCACATCCCCCTCAAAAAAATTAGTTTCGTATCAAGTGTGTGTTTGTCATCATTGCAGGATGAGTCAGTTCTGCCTTCTTGGACTGACAGTGAAGGGCTTTGAGGTGGAGAGTGTGGGGGGAAATCTGAGAATATTCTAAACAGTGTCAGATAAAAGCACCTGTCTGTGTACAATATGTACCCACACACTGTATAAATATGATATGTAATTGAGCTTTGTAGATACACAATGTCAACTGAGAGCACATTTCATCAGTTTCAGTTTGTTTAAAAGGCTCCTTCTGGTAAAGAACTAGTCTTTTCACTTGTTATCATGTCCATACGGTGTTTTTATATGTTACAAAACACATCATGAACCAAATAAGCAGTCAGCACCATGGCTGAGCATTTCCAGCTTCAATCTAAAGAGTGCTGACGACAGTCTCAAAAACACAGATTCAGACTTCTTATATAACAAGCTTAAGGAACCAATCCTGGGACTTTGCAGGGTGGAGTTATCTGTGTCATCATTTGGTTCATGGCTTGAACATGTCTAGCTGATTTACTCTGATATTACACCTCACCATTGTACAGCATGGAGGAGTTTTACAGAGTTTGAGCAGTCTTAGATCTGTATATTCTTGAGGAAGCAACTGCGCGGAGTTGAATTTAAACCATTTTAAGGCATGAAAGGACTATTTTTAATACTGTAACGACTGTAAAAATACAGCCAAGTTCTGTAGTGTATCATTTTTCCAAAATATGGTTGAAAACAGTAGAATATAATGGTCATTAACAGCAGGCCAAGGTAAAAACTGACACTGTGAAGTAAACTTTTAAAATATCTGTAAAAAAAAAAAAAAAAAAACAATTTGTCAAATTCTTTTGAATTAACTGTATTTTACAGATAATAGCTTGTAAAATCACAGAAATGTACACATTAGCCATTTAAATAGGCCAAAAATGTTGTTTATTTTTATAAATGGCAAGTCTTTCTTTTACATTGACCATGTAAAGGTAAAAAAAAAAAATCTGTATTTTTAAAAACAGTGATTAATTCTTCGACACTGTGTGACCATAAAATTACATAGTTTGACTAATTTTAAATCAGAAAAAAAAGGTTTATTATTTAGCAGATATTTGCCCTTAATTCTTACTGTTTAAAATGTTTGAATGTTACAGTATTCTACCATTTTATATATATATATATATAAATATATATATATATTTTTTTTTTTTAACTTTTTTTTTTTTTTTTTTACAGTAAAATATCGACAGCTGTGGTTGCCAGTTCTTTACTATAGTTTTACAGGAAATGGTATATTGGTTAAAATAATTCTAAATATGTACCATTTCTACATGGAGGTGAGTTTTTACGGGTAGATGAAGTTTAACATGGAAGAGGAGCTGTTTGTGACGTTTCTGTACATCATCATCCCAGAAAAGCTTAATATCATCTTTCCTAGGAATTTCAACTAATTGCAAACGTAATGTTTTCTGGGAACACAGTACAGTATCTCTGGGCTCCATCCTCACTGTTTTCCGGGAGCTGGCTCTTGGAAAAAGAAAAGCCCCGGTGAGTCAACATCCTCTCTCCTTTCGCACAAACACCAGAGCTTCCAGCATTCCTGAAGGCCAGACTCTCTGCTCCACACACTGAGCTCTCAGGCAGCCATGTTGCTTCCATTTGCTGTGACGTGGTGGGAGATGAGGACAATGTGCTGCGATCTCGTCCGCTGTGCTGTTCAGACAGTTGAAGTTGTGTTTGTTCAGCATCTCCTGAAAAAAAAGACGTTCAGAACAGGCTGATCCCCACCACTTCCTCTGTTTGGAGACAGGAAGACTCTACTGTCGCCGCTCTCCGTCTTTCAGTCCAAGTGCAGCATCTGCAGGTCTAAAATGATGTCGGTGGTTGCAAGAATCTATAGTTTGGGCCCCTTTTAGAGACATAGATGATTGCTTTGGCAAATAATCTGAAACTGAAGCATTTCTTTTTTCATTGCAGTTTCTGGGAAAAGTTTACAGGCTGAGGTCTCGGAGCGTTCAAAGATATCACCCCATGACACTTCCTGCCATTGTGTTTGAGGACTTTCTCTGTCGTTGTGTGCACATTCACAGCTGTCAGAGGTTTTATATAACAGGGGCTCAGTGCTTAACCCTTAGATGCACGAGTTGGGTCATAAACAAGTTTTTGGCGACATTCTTTCACGTTTTTATTTATCAAGTATTCCTAAAAACATTAGTTTGTATTTCAAACTTTACCCTTCATTTACTTTTTAAGGAAGTTAAAACAGCTTGCATGCATGCATTTTCTATAGAAATTTATATGAGTCTGTGATCCTTATCAGTTATTTTTTGTCTTATATATATATAGATGGCATGTATTTTCAGTAGAGATGTAGAGATTTTGATATCAGGAGAGGTCTGGGAGAGGGCATTCAATTTGTTAACCAGTGTACTCTGAATGCAAGACAACATCTGATAAATGTTTTCACAGATTGCATTATTCAAAAGAGAAATTGAACAAAATCTACCAAGATCTGTCTCCTATCTGTGAAAAATACAATTATGCAGGACCAAACTTACTGCACAGCTTTGTTTGGTGTCCAAGATTACAAGGGTTCTGGCTGGAGATCTTCTCTTTTTTGACAAAGGTCCTGAAGGTGCAAATGAAACCAGATCCGGTGATAATCTCATTTGGCGTCTCAGAAACTTAAAAACATTTCTCGAAAGCTCAACATTGTTTACTCTCTTATGCAATTGTTTGTGCTAAGAAACTGATTCTGCAGCATTGGACGGGGGCAGAACTTCTGTCTTTCAGCCACTGGATAACAATACTAACAGATACCCTCCACCTAGAGAAAATCAGATAGGTCTTGATAGATAGATTGGAGGAATATAAGAAGATCTGAGGGCCAATGATCACCTTTTTAAAGGGAAAGTAGACTATTCGATACTCATACAGCGCTAACATAAAGTGTCATGGGGCAATACACCTCAGGGCTCACCTCTGTTAGTATGTATGTTTGTTTTGTTATATACTAATAAGGAAAAATCGAGGAAGTTCTGATTTGTACAATTTGTTGTATATGTACTGGACTTTTTTTGCTTGCTTCTGAATAAAAGTATTTGAAGAGATGTAGAGATTTCGCAGTATGCCCAAAATACCAAGATGTCTATTCCATCCACTCAGATTTTGTATACGCGCCAACATGTTTCTCTGACCATTCTGACCCACAATCCCCTGCACAGGTTTGTCAAATATGTTGTGGTGTCTTTCGTACCGCTATGAGTACACAAACAGATGACAGCTGATTTCACACTACAGACTGCAACAGTCAAAACTTGACGTGCAATATTATGACAAACTAGTATGTCCCAATCTGATCTTTGCTGGATGCAACAGCATGTACTTTGTAAAGGCAGTTGCAGAATGCACTTGCAGTAAAAAGAAAAAGGATCTTATCTGGAACGTAACCATGATGTTTACCATGCAGAACGTCTTAGTTTAACATGTTGGAATGTTAACATTTACCATTTCGTGCTAAGCACAAGGCTGGGGGATGATGGGAATGTCATTAGTTATGCAGAACAAATTAAAGTGTTGTTGGCCCTAGATGAAAAGTGAAGTGAAAAACAAATGTATCACAATTCATGGGAGACTGTATGTCTGCACAACATTCAGTCCAATAGCTGTTAAAATACAGTCATTTAAAAAGTATTCAGACTCATTCACTTTGTGCTTGTTTTTAAAATGATTAAGTTTTTCCCATTGAGCTACACTCAATATGGGGTTTTTTATATGCCAGAAGACACATCATGAACAAACTAATCCGTCACCACTCTGGTGGAAAATTTCCACCTTGAGTATCAATGAAAGTCCCAAAAACATGGATTCAGACTTTGGGAGTTTCGTACGTAAAAAAAACCAATGTGGACAACTTTCAGGGTGGAACTTCTTCTTCAGAATGGGTTTTTAGTTCCAACATGTACAGCTGAATTACTCCAGTATTACGCGTTGTGCAGCGTACGGGAGTTTTAGAGTAGTACGTCAGTGTACTCAAGCCACAGTCAGAGTTACATCTGAGCCATTTGAAGACAGGAGGGAAAATCTGAACTTTGATAAAGTTTCATTTCATTTTTGTTTTCAATTCATTGTAGTATCAGGTGGTTTCCAGAGTGGGTTTGCTCCCTTCAGTGTAATTTTCATTGTTTACAGTTCAGACAACTGTATTGATTCTTGTGCTAGCTATTTCTCTGGAAAAAATAACCCACGAACATGAGCAATAACTGCACTAAGATAAACGTACGTTACATGAGCAACAATAAAAATAATAACAAACATATTGTTTAGATAAAGCTAGAATAGATGAGTAGGAGGTAATACAGACAATAGTAAATTAATATAACAAGTTGATAATAAAACACTGCACGCAATACTGAACTGATGAACCACATTCAATTGAGAAAATAACATTGAAAATGATATTGATCTGGTACTGCTTGAAAAATAAAAATCAGGGGCGTCAGAGGCAAGATTTAATAAAATAATACTATAAAATAGGTATTTCAGTACAAACAGGCAGGTGATAACAGTCATGTCTCAATAAACTTATGCTCCAACGCCTCTTTATGCCTGTTGTGTTGACAAATTTGACTAAACTGACAAAGACTAGGGCTGTGGCTCAGTGGTTAGCACTGTCGCCTCACAGCTAGAAGTCCCGGTGTGGACACCCAGGATCTTTCTGCGTGGAGTTTACATGTTCTCCCCATGCAGCATGGGTTCTCTCTGGGTTCTCCGGCTTCCTCCCACACAGTCCAAAAACATGTTGAGGTTAATTTGTGATTCTAAATTGTCCGTAGGTGTGAATATGAGTGTGCTTGGTTGTCTGTCTCTAAGTGTAGCCCTGTGACTGGTGACCTGTCCAGGGTGTCCGCTGCCTTCACCCTAAGTCAGCTGGGATAGACTCCAGCCCCCCACGACCCTAGTGAGGATTAAGCAGTGCATAGATAATGGATGGATGGATAATTTTGTAACTACACAACATTGTTTTAGTTTGTGATGTTTTTAAGTGTAGTTTTTATTTTTATTTCACTTAACTAAAATGTTTTGTTTTTTTTTTACACCCAAAATTGATTTAAGTAAAGTTTTAACTAATTATAATAACCTTCCACTGAACGAAGCGCACATGTGTGTGTGTGTGTGTGTGTGTGTGTGTGTGTGTGTGTGTCTGTCCTGGTGGAGCATTAACAGGTGTCCCCCTATCTCACTTTGTGTTCTCAAACATCATAAAACCATCATGAGAAAGAGGAACCAGTTAAAAAACTGAACGTTCACTCCGAGGCCATCTGGACACAAACTCTGTTTCATCGTCTCAAATAACCTGCAGATGATTAGCTTTAATCCACACTCAGCTTTCCGGATGTAAAGATTTATTCCAGATCTGCTGATGCTTAAGAGAGCAGGAAAGGAAAAAATCAGACAACTGCAGAATTTAACCCAAACACAGTCACACGTGCGTTGTACTGAGACTTTGCCTGCATTGCATCATGTTAGATTGTGCTAATATGTGACAAAATATGAAACAAATGATGAATTCATTCACACCCACATGTATAGTGAGATTAGCTGCATGCAGCTGTTGGTTCCTGTGCTGGCAGTGAAGCTAAATAGCTGTGTGACATCTGAGCAGCAAAAGGAAATGAAAGCATATTCAGTGACGCACACTTTCACGCTTGTCGCTCCTTAAAATAAGAATGCAGTGCAGTGTGGTGTGTGTAGGGGTGAGAGGTGAAGTCGTTTAAGGTCTTACTTTGTAATGGGAGCTGAAGAGTATGAGGTTTTGCTGCATGACACTGACGTGACTTATTTCTGTGGACTGATCTTTATAGTTTCACCACAGTTTCACCTTCAGTAACCTGCTCTGCTGTGGGAAAGCATCATGACTGCCTGGTAGAAGTCCTTTACACTCCACAAACCGTTTTTATTGCCCCATAACGGTGGGCTTCATTTGTAGCACTTCTTCTGAGGTGCATAAAGAAGAAAAACAACTTAAGAGGTCAAAATTCCAGTAAAAAGAGTATGAAGATGGACTTGATTATGAGACTAGTAAGTTCTCAGACTTGAAAAAGCTTCTTTTCTCCCATATTCCATCCATCCATTATCTATACACCGCTTAATCCTCACAAGGGTCGCGGGGGGGCTGGAGTCTATCCCAGCTGACTTAGGGCGAAGGCAGGGGACACCCTGGACAGGTCGCCAGTCTATCGCAGGGCTACACTTAGAGACAGACAACCAAGCACACTCACATTCACACCTACAGACAATTTAGAATCACCAATTAACCTCAACATGTTTCTGGACTGTGTGGGAGGAAGCCGGAGAACCCGCAGAGAACCCACACTGCACGGGGAGAACATGCAAACTCCACGCAGAAAGATTCCGGTGCCCCCACCGGGACGCAAACCGGCATTCTCCCATATTATTCTTTTTTTTAATTGGCTTCCAGTAATTTAAAATCATCCTCACATGACAAACCTCCATCATATCTTAATGGTACCAAATTAGTTTTTAGCATCATATTTAGTTTACTTGTGGTTCCCAGAGTTTCCACAAGCAGAATATGAGGCAGAGCCTTCAGTTATCAGGCTCTGCTGTTGTGGAATCAGCTCCCAGTTTGGGTTCAGGAGGCAGAAACTCTCTCTACTTTTAAGATTAGGCTCAAAACTTTCCTTTTAGATCAAGTTTATAGCTGCTCAGGATCACCTGGACCTTCCTTTAGTTATGCTGCCATGCGTTTAGATGACAAAGGGGCTTCCCATGATGCACTGAGCACACCAACTTTGTGTCTTTTCTTTTCCGTGGTTTATGTTTTGTTCTTTCTGCACATATCTCTGGATCTGCAGCTTCGTGTTCATAGTCTGTGGCTACTGGCCTCACCAACCTCCCCAGTGTTCATTGTCTTCCCATGCATTGTTTCTTTGTTTACTATCATTTCTCTTTACCTGGTCAAGGCAGACAGCTGCCCTCCCTGAGCCTGGTTCTGTCGAAGGCTTCTTAAAGAGTTTTTATCCTCCCACTGCCAAGTGCTTTCTTTAAAAAAAATCTTTGGATTTGTTTTATTTCTCTCTTTCTCTCTTGCAAGGTCTTCACTTTGATATGTAAAGTGCTTTGAGATGACCTCAGTTGTCATTTGCCACTAAATGAATCAAATTAAAATGAATAGAATTGCTTCAGAGCCACACCCAACACAAAGTGGTGTTTTGATCTTCTCTGCAGGAACACTGCATAAATCTGGTGAGATGCCTTTTAAATTACATTAAACATCAGCTTATTTACCCTCCATCCATCAGCTATAACCATGTGTTGTGTGAGGGGTCAGCGGAGGCTACAGTCTGTCCTGGTGATCCTGGTTGAGACGACACAAACAGACAGACAACCATCCACATTCATACACAGCAAAGACATGTAAACAAACACAGAAACAAACCATCTGACCTGCAGAATTAAACCCACAACCTTGTAGCTTGTTGCTCCAGTGTGCGACCAGCTAACTTATCATTATGCTGCAATAGAACTGATGAAACTGCACAAATGATATAAGCCAACAGCACGTTTCCAATGCAGGAGTCGACCAGAATCCCTTTTCAGTCCAGTGGCGTTACTGTCTGTCACAAATGTTTTATTCTGCACCATTCTGTTTGTGCAGTCTGCAGATGTTTCAGCTGCTCTCAGAAGCAGCTCTGAAAAACACACATTTCCAACAATAAAGTCACACAACACACTAGAAGTGGTTCTTTTTTTTTTTTTTTTCTTTTTTTTTGTTTAGCAAATGGGTGCATGTTAAAGCTCCTTTCATGTGTCTGTAAAGGTGCATATCACCGACCAGAGGAGGAAAAAGCAAAGTTTTGTTTAGCATTCAAACCCTCAGCTTATCTGCTTCATCAGGCCTGTGTGGGTGTTTGATCAGATTTCATTGACAGCTGCTGGCAACAAGCACTAACAACTGTCATCAGATTTCATTTCTAATGCTGTCGAGCACTGATTCGGGCATGGAAACACACGATATCACCTTGTTCCAACCGCGGCCCGCCCACTTCAAACCAGCGAGAAAACCAGTGGCGAAGATACAAATCTAAAGATCTCTTTTGATTTTGGTAGAAAATTCGGTGTTCTTGTACAACTCCATCGCTCATATCAGTGACTTTAAGATGTTCCTTAATGTGGAAACTGCTTTTATTATCAGGAACCATTCAGTGTATGTTAAAATGTATTGCTTTTTCCAAACTGTTTGACCCGTGCACACTGTAAAGAATATGTTTAACAGATTTTAACTGTTGTTTTTTTAAAAAATTACTTCCTGATTTTCCCTGTTTTGTTAAATTACAGACAATAACTAGTAAAATTGCAGGTCAAATGTATTAATTTACAGGTTAACTGTGCTAAAACTGGCCAAAACTGTAAATAATGTCAAAATAAAATATCTTTTTTTTTTTTTTTTAAAGAAATGGTCGTTTGTTCTTTTTACAGTGTTTGACAGCAAAATGACACTATTTTTACTCTTTTCAAATCAGCAAAAAATATTGTAATTTTACAGCTGTGTGCTATTGCTTAATATATATATATATATAATTAAAAATAGTTTCTTAAGTTGTTTATTTAGTTATTTATTTATTTTTACAGATTGTCCCTATCTGGTTAAAATAACCGATAATAACAAGTAAAATCACAGGAACATGTTGACTGTAAAAACACATTTGGTACATTTAGTCTTTTACAACGTGTGATCATAAAATTATACAGTTACATCAGCTACAAATATTATTTCACAAATTACACTTTTTTTTTTTTTTTTTTTTTTTTTTTACAGTGCTGCTACTGCAACACTTTTTATAGACTGCATAAAGTCTTCAATAAATTACACATCTGTCCAGTTCTACATTTAGGTCCTGAGCTGTTCAACACAAGCTGTTGGGTGGAAATTATGAGCAGCAGCAGCTCCAGGAAAGAGGCTGTTAAAGCCACACAGAGACAACCTTTGAGGTATCAGCTCACAGTTGCTGTTACTGGGAAACCAAATGCAAACATTTGTTTTTAATCTGAAATGCAAATTATAAGGAATCTTGTCGCACTTTTCTGTAGAAATTGAATGTAAAGCTGATTCATCCATGTCATGCAGGGCAGATTCCTCTTTTTCGGCCACATGTTTCAGTGTTCTGTTGACATTTTAGAAGTAAAGAACAGTTTCCATCTGTAAAATTGTGACCCTGAGGTCTTCTTTATTCCACACCTGTTCTGTCCTAAAGGCAGGTGTCCAGCCCACACTGGTGACTACTTATGTAATCACAGGTTATTTGTTCTCTCTCTCTCTCTCTCTCTCACTGGAACATGCACACTTATAATGCTGCCTTTTATTTTAAACCTGACAGTCAGTTGTATTATCTTATCTTTATGGTGGATTTCCGGCACATTTGTCGCACACATCCTGCGCCTTGACAACCCACACAAGCTCCTATTGCACACAGCCTGCCACACTGGCCACCCACGCTTTATGACGCCCCAAAACTTCCCGTTTTAGAGATATTTCTGCTCCAGACTGGTTGATCTCTTGCGTGAGAATAGCATTTCTGGTTTTGTCTGATGTCTCTTTTATGCACACAAGGAACTGTGTTAGTGTTGAGCCAATCATCCCGCTGCTTCCTTATTTGTAACCAACAAGAACTGATCCATTAATTTAACCAGAGGCAATAACCGCCGACGAGAAACTGTGACGCATGTCACGCTTGACAAATAGTACTTTGGCCTGAACTGTTTTACCGCAGAGACTCAACTCTGTCCCACCAGCTCTCCTGCTTCCTCTTTCTCAAAGCTTCTTTGTCATCACTAAGAGGGATGTATGCATATTTTGTTTACCAAATTAAGTCATCACAACTTCTCTCAACTTTTAGAGAGTTCTTTTTTGTTACACTACAGTGAAAAATGGTTTGCAGATCATTTATTGCACACTGGGAGCAGATTTTTTTCTTTTAAAGAAAAAAGCTCACAATATTTTGTTTCTGTTCTGTCAGTTCATCCACTGATGTACAAATATCTGCCTCTCTAATTACTTTGAGGTTGCATGCAAAGAGACACACCAGGAAGTCATGTGTGCATGTAAGAGGCTTGAGGCATCACAGGAACCTTTATCTCTCCTGATCTCGAGTGTGTAATGTTAAAAGATTACTCCACTGATAGAACAGCATTTGCTTTTCTCTGAATATGAATCTCTGACATCAGGAGGAACACTCAAAGTACCAAAGTGCAAATGCTCCATCCTCCGTCAAGCTGGTTGAGCTCCAGTGCTAAAGACTATGATAATGTGTAACATATACACAAACACAAAACAGTCTACAGAGCTTCGTTTCTATAGTTTAATACCCTCTTGTGTTTCTTTTATGCGTTTGTGCAAAGCAACAGACTGTGTGCACAATGGAAAGTTTCCCCTCAGGGACAAAATTTACTCCACTAATCCTGAAACCTAAATTAGCTACAATGCAACTCGACTGCTGACAGCTGAGTCTTAGATTTGGGTGTTTTATGCCAGTAATTCATAAGAAGTGATGAGCAGAGATGAGTAGAATGCTACAGCGGTTCTTTTTCATTTTAAAACTTATAGTCTGCAAACTTTGACTCCAGTGCTTCCCAGTGATCCGTCATCTAATGATCAGTGTGTGGATGAAGTGAAGCACAAGTCTATGGAAGCACAACCTTATGTCAGAGTTACACTTAAAGTTGGATTTTCTTCTGAGCAGGGATGATATTTCAGCAGCAGGTGGGATGCAGCCTGATGTAGGTAACAGGACAAACATGGATCAATACAATACTGTCTCATTTTTATCAGCTAGTCCACAGACAGACAATTAATCAGCAGCTTTAAGCCTGAATAACTAGCAGTTTTCCAACCAAAATGCCAAATTTCTGATGGGTTTGAGTTTCAAGATCATTCGTTTGATGGCATCTCTTTAAGCTCAGGGTTATGGTGTTTTTTGGTTGTTTTTTTTTTAAAACGTTATAGTCATGTGATTGAACAATTAATTAAAAATGACTATTTGCAGCCTAATTTTCAAAAATGAGATCAGGTTGGAAATTAAACTTTAATGCATTTATGTACAATGAGGTGTTCAACCTTTGCTGTTGTTGTGTGTGTTGATGCTGATTGTGTTTTTAATTAATCCTAAAGCTGCACCTTTTGTTGTCAAAGTAATAGAGCTAAAACTATAATCCTATAATTAGTGTTGTGACAGTGCAGCCAAGTATGAATCAAAGAAGCTGATGAGCAGTTCTACGTTAAACGGCGGACAAACAGTGCAAGAAGCTGCAACC
This sequence comes from Stegastes partitus, assembly GCF_000690725.1. Taxonomy (NCBI): domain Eukaryota; kingdom Metazoa; phylum Chordata; class Actinopteri; family Pomacentridae; genus Stegastes; species Stegastes partitus. Next base: position 1,288,082 of record NW_007577751.1, on the reverse strand, counting down.
TTCTGGTGTGCAGACGAACACAAATTCACCTCTCAGTCCTTGAATCAACAACGACGTTTTAGCAGGCGGGCGACATCCAAATATTTGCAACAGTAGCCACACGCCTGCGCTAATCTCCTACTGTGTTAATTACTGAGCATCAGCTGCACCCTCCTTGTTTGGGGCTTCAGTCTCTGCTAAATGGCCCCTTCGCACATTTTTTTAGTGCACCATCATCTTGACTAATTATCCCCTCGTTATGCATTCAGCCCATTCACTCTAAACCCCTGTTTTAAGCACCAGTAAGCATGCATAACAATCCCTTATATCAGCATCCTTTCCAACACCCCCCTCCCATTCCACTGCTTGAAGAGGGCCCGGCTCCAACACATGGCCACATACCATCGCTCACCATCGACACTCCTGACGCATCTGTGAATGAGCGACGGAGGACAAAAGGGATCAACGCTGCACGGCCAACGGAGAGAGTGACCACCATGACCTCATGGGTCAGCTGGGAGCCAAGAATGAAAAGACTCCAAGCAACCCCCGCCCAACAAACACACACACACCCAGCAAGGCCTCGGACAACTGAGGCCGCCATGGGAATATGGGAGCGTGGAAGAGGAGGAATCAGCACTCAGGAGCTGAAAGAAAGCGGTTGTGTTTGGAATTTTGGGTCATGCCTTTCTCCGCAAATTCCTCACCATTCTCCCAACAATAAACTGTGTCAGAGCCGATACAACAGCCTCCATTCTGGATACCTCGCAGCATAAAAAGCCTCAAAGCATCCAAAGCCGCACACTAACCTCGGAAACTCAGGAGATAGCATTCTTAAACTGTGCAAGAGTTGTGGAACTATAAAGGCTTACTATATTTAAAAGTATCACATGGAACATCTCCAACGGGGAAATAAAAAACAGACTGTGCGTACACTCGAGGTCTGAGCGCTAATTTAGGGTTGGCAGTTACAATTCCCACAGACAGTTGTGGCTTGTGGAACAAAATAGCTTTTCTTGCAGGTTCTGCACCAAATAATGAGCATGTAACCAGTAAATGCCACATATTTTATTTTTAGGAACCATGAACTTGGGCAGAAAAATAAAACAGGATCAATAAATCAACTAAAGGTCGATATCAAACTCTTACAAAACGGTGCATTGCACGATTACAGTTACTGTGGGCGATTTATTCAGCTGTTGAAATAAACGTCATGCATGCAGTAAAAACTGAAAAATCCTTCATTCTGTACATAATCCGAACATGTTAAAATAAATAAATAACTTAAAGTTCAAAACAAAGACAAAAGTTATGTACAGCTGAGAAACACTGAAAGCTACTGAACGTAGCCAAATGTTCATTGGTCTGCCCATTTAAATGGGGAGAGGTGCAGGTACAGAGCCAATACACTTTGGTCTCAAACTCTTCACTCTTTGGGTCTGCCTGCTGCTTTCTTTGGCAGTTTAGTTTGACAGTCACTGGTGCTTTAAGTCTTTTCCTCCAAAGCTTTAGGTGAACAGCTCAGTTTGCTGCTCACAGTTTGCTCTCCTCCTCCTCCAGCGGTCGATTCAAACCCGGGATGAATTTGAGGAGGCGTCTGCGGAAGCTCTTCTGTTTGGGCTTCCTCTGCAGTGAGTTGAATCCTCCCTGCTTCTCCCCCGAGCTGGACGATGAAGATCCCTTCATGTAGCTGCGGGTGCTGGCGCTGCGGGTCAGCTGCGTCTTGGCCGTGGTGAAGAGCTCGCTGGCCGGTCGGAGGCGATGCTGCCTCTGTGGCGGCTGCTGTTCTTTCTTTTTGTCTGCATTTTCTGAGTCCACGCTGCCATCTGCTTGGTACAGGCAGGTCTGGTAGAGCGGGTCATCCTCGGTGGCCGTGCTGAGGAAGCTGGCGCTGCTGCTGGTGCTGCCAGTGCAGCGGAGAGCTCGCTGAGCTGCAGGACTGGGAGCGCCGAGGCTGCCATATATACCCGCTGACTCCAGGGACTCGTACACAGCAGCATCACTCATTACTATGCCTGCAGGAGAGAAAGGCCATGTGAGCATTCAACGACTTTACCTGAAGCATATCACTGATCACAAAGGAGGGAATTGAGTATCATCTTGGTTTGAGAACATGAGCATTTTTCACATTTTTGTTTACATTGTACTAGTTTTATCTGGTGTTCATCCTCAATGTCTCAACCCAGTGTAGGAGCAAAACAAAACTAATAGCTTTTAAAAATGAAAGACTGTGTGATTTAAAGTCTGGACACTCTTTATTTGTAAAGTATGCACCCAGGACTTCTTGGAAAGTAGTGCAGATTCATATTAGATTATCTTGGAGAAACATGGTAAGTGAATTATCAGTACTGAGAAATGATTTATTTCACTAGTGCAAACAATCTTCAATACAACAAGTTAAAGGCAGTTCAGAAAGACAGTAGGAACTAGAAAGTAGATTTTCTTCTCTTCCAAGGCAAGAGCTACGTGTTTGTCTGACTGTCAGCACAATTTCATTAAACTGGGTGGACACGCGGAGCATTGGCTGGAGGAAGCACCCATTAAACTGCAGATCTGGATCACTTTCTTTAAAACTGTGAGATAGGACATTGGCCTTGATGGAGGGCTACACTTTCTGATCAACAAACTCTCTGAACCCCAAAACCAATCAAAGAAATTAAACTTTTCATTATTTCTTTTAAGGATTTCTGGAATTCTAACTTTTTTTATGCTGCACAGAAGACAATTTTCATTTCTCTCTACTTCTCGCTTTGGTTGTGCTGTTTCTATAGAGGAGCAGGACTTAACATTGAAGTGAAATGAGCCCAAAATGAGTAAAAATGTGAACAGAACACATTGCACACTGAAGGTTATTTAAGAATTCTTAACCGTATCAATGTTGTTTGCTTGTTGTGCATGTATGTCAATAAAAGCATCAGCCAGGTTTTTCTTAGTGGACTCTTTAAACTCTGCACTGGCCTACAAAACATCCAGTATCAATCCAGTCGAGCTACAACAGAAATACAAATGACCTACCATGAACGAGCCTCTGCTCCTGCACCATCAGTGATCGATATTCATCCCACTTCTCATGAAGAGTTTGCTGCAAAGGAAGACAGAGACACTTGAATTGACTGTGACAAGAAAACCAAACATACAATCAATAGAACAAGGGAAGATGGAGCAGTTACACATGTAGCTTTTCAAAGCAAAACAACAACACTGCATCTGTATTAGATTTAAAAAACAAAAACAAAACCGCTCAAATATGTACTGCAACTAGAGGAATATTTGGAATAAGAGAAAAATCATGACACCAAAAGTGCATTGAAAATGACACATAAGGGTTCTGGCCTGTATGAATGCATTAAAGTCTGACACACGGATTGAGTCCAAAAATACGTAGTGTTTCGTGAGCAATCAGCATCATCCACATCTCAGATTACATCAAATGCAGTGTTTTCTGCAGCAGGTTAAGCTTTAAAAAGCTGCATTAGTATCCCAGAAGGCGGCTGTGTTTGGAGTGGATTAGAGCCGGACAGCTGCTGTAATCTTGGGGAAAAGCTCGCTCAGTCGAGCCACTTCACAGGCAGCTCGAGTTAAGAATGTCTGCAGCGTCCAGCAAGCCTGCTGCACAAACTGCTGATGCAACAGGTGGTGCTGCTGGTGGAGACAGGTGTGGAGGGAGGGGGAGGTGGTGGCTATATCAAGAATATAACATAATGTGTGTGTGTGAGGCTGCTGGACACACAATCAGGCTGACTCACTGCTGACAAACTGTGAAAAAACGCTTGCAGCAACACTGAAAAAGAAAAAAACCAAAACAACTCACCTTCAGATACTGCAGTCGGGCTTCCAGCTCGGCTTTTCGGATTGAGTCACTGTAAACCGTCTCCAGCCTTCAAGCGAAAAACCAGAAGGCAAAAGAGTTAATCAGCAGAACAGGATGCAGTTACGCTTATTAGCAGTTATAAAACTACAAGGGCAGAAGGCAGCGATAAAAAACTCGACCATATGAAAGGATCTTTTCATAAGTCAGTGGCGGGAAAGGAACTGGTGTCAAGCGACAGTTTACAAGCAGAGGGGAAGGATAAGAAACATATACAGTTTCCACTCAGACACATGAGTGCTGCAAATCCTTTGAATTTACGCGAGTGGAAGAACAACTTATAGAGCTCGTTTGCACTCTAACAGTTTATACAGACCCGAGTTGTAAGTATAATTTGATGATGTCAGTCTATAAAATCTGTGCCTACACTGGCACTTTGATGCGGTTCACCTCACGTCTTTTTGCAGGAGCTCTGAAAGCTCACAGACGGGGCCAAGCTAATTGTCCTTTTAATCTTTTACTAACAGAGAAGGAGGGCGAGGAAAAGAGTGGTTTAAATTAAAGACCCACTCAGCAAACTGACGAATATCAAATCCCAGCGAGATACTCGAGCGACGGCTGACAGAGTTTTTCCAACTGAATAAAATACATTTTAAAAAAGGCTGAATTCTTACATAACCTCAATTATGTTTTACCTTTTAGTCTGTCAGGGTGAAAAAAAGGAGAATCGAGTTTCCTAAAGTCCCAGACAACATCTTCAGGTTGTTTTATGTGTACAACAAAAAGCCAAATATATGCACCTGACAATTTTATAACATTAAAAGCAGCAAATCCTCCCATTTCTGAGGCAAAAGCAAATGTGTGGCATTTGCTATGTTAATAAACTGCTTTGTTTTAGACACCAGGCTCTCCTGTGCCACTCACATTAAACTCAGGCTAAATCCACACAACTGCTATACGTACATCAAGCATATAGAAGCTGTTTTTATTCAGAAAACTCCTGGATTGTGTTTATTTTGGACGAGCAGAAACGATGACACCCATGTTTGATGTCTGATTGGCCTTCGCTGTTACTATATCATTCCCTGATTCATCACGCCCCAGTCACATGACTGTTTTCCAGAGGAAGACGGGCGTTTTATAGGCGTTGCTGACCTGCTGTCTCTGCTAGCAGCTGTTGTGCACTTACATTTTGCCCTTGCAGTTCACAGCAGCACTCGCATGCTCAATGTACAACAACACTTATATATTTGAAAACACACTTTTAAAGCAAGAACTGTGTAGATGTAGCCTCAAAAACAAAACAGACTTCATCAAATTATTTACATAGAACGTTTAAGACAACCTGAGTTGAACAAATGATAAAGTACTATTTTGTATTTCAATTTGACCTGTTCTCCTCTGTTAAAACAAAACAGCACTATTAATCAATTCATTTCTAATAAATTAAAATCTGAGAGGCACGTTGTTAGCAGAAGTTTTGAAGCTGCTGCTGTTGTTTTTTTGTTGTCCTCATTGTCTGTGTACCTGATTGTGTTTCCGCAGGCCCTGATGAGCTGAACGATCTCCTTGTGTCGAAATCCCTCCACGGTGGCCTCGTTCACACTTGCAATGGTGTCCCCTGCACACACACACGAACAACATGTGTGTTAACCGGCAGCCGTAGGATCAATATGCACATCAATCCACTGCGGCTTCAATTACTACAAGCTGCAGCCATCTGAGGCTTGTTTGATTCTAAATGCAACCTCTACACATGCAGCACAAATGTGGAAGGCCGAACATGTGCGGCTGAGGTTCGATGCTGAGCTGCAGTTGCCTCATGTATAAGGAAATTTCAGTATTAAAGCATGTATGTGTTAAAGTTATACATGTTGGCCTGTTTTTAAGAGCTGCACAGTTCCACTTCAGGTTCAGAGGAGTGATTAGTTGTGGACTCTCATAGTCTGGCCTTTGTGAGGCTTCAGCACAAAGCCTTTTTTACTCTTTCAAAAACCGTCGCGATGAAGTCATTGTGTTCGCAGCAAGACGCAGGGAACAATAGAGCGAGCATGTGAGGAATGTAGGAAGTGAAACTGAAGTGACATACGCAGGTTGGATGAAGGAAATAGGAGGCGGCAGCAGCAGATAATCACCTTCCCTTTTTTGACGCGCTGATGGAGACTTAACGCTGAGAGTTTGTGACTGAGCTGTCATGACTTTAAAAACCAGAGACATTTTACAGAAGCAGAGTGAACCAGCGCCACAGTGGTCTTCAGCATGACATCAAGGAAAAAAGATGCTTCTCCTCAGCTCGCTTTAGAAATTATTTCCCCTTCGTTCACTGATCCTTTCCCGATAAAAACACACTGGTTTATTGAACTGCTTCTATTTTCAAGGATTTATTTTTTAAGAAGTGTATAAAAAAAAAAAAAAAAGAAGCCAGACATGTTTGTCAAATAAAAATATCATTCCCCTTAAAACTGGCTGGCCTTTCTCTATCTGGCACTCTGGTGAGAAGAGCTGGCAGACATGTGTTGGCTGAAATAGCCGCTCACGAAGTTGTTTGTTGACTGGAAAAATGAGTGGGCAAACAGTCGTATTTGTACTTCCCTAAACAGCGGGCTGGAATTCATGAGTGCTTTGTTGATGTACGGTGCACAAGTGTCAGCTGGCAAACACAAAAGAGGCCCGGCTGAACCTAAACCTCATGTGATGCTCACTTCCTCATGTCTACTTCAATTGTTTTTCAGGTTATTTCAGGATTGGATACAAATATAAAAGAGCAAAACACACAGAAGGAAAAAGGGTTTACTCACCAACTTTAAGTCCTGCCTGCTGGGCCGGGCTGTCGTCGTGCACCTTGCACACAAATGTACACATCTCCACTGAGTTTTGGTCCTGATGGTGGAGGCCATAAGTCTGAAAGTGACAGAACAACCACGCTGAATTAAAGACAACTCTATACTTGATGTCAAGGAGTCGTCTTATACAACGTGACTGATGTCAGCTGTAACATTGTAACACTGAAAAAAACACTGAATAACATGCAGAGGAAGCCATGACAGACATTGCAGGAAAGAAGATCTTATCAATGAACATGCAGAAATGTGATGCAAACAAGTGAACAGGGTGCTTTTTCTGTTCTTATCTGAAAAATCTGAAACCACAGGTGACTTTGTCAAAGTAAATCTGAAAACTGCCCTTTTATAACCGTGCAACTCACGCAAAAACTCAATAAGAAACAGTAGGTCAGCTTAACAAATGCTGAAAAATGTTTGAAATAACTACATACTATCTACTACAATTAAGTACTCTACATAAGCATGTTACTTTTTGAGCATTTTTGTGCATTGCATTTCAATACAAGCTGTGTAGAAAGACAAAGATGCCACTTTTTACTGCTACTCCATCATATCTAAAGGGAAAACACTGTACTTCTACTACACTAACTGAAAGCTTTGGCTACAAGTTACTTTGTGGATAAAGATGAGGGGTGAAAATAACAAATTCTTCCTTGTCACATGTCTTGAGTTTGACTAAACAACAGCCCAAAACCCACAGATTTATATCACTGGTTTACAACGGTATAAACAAAATAAAAGCAGCCAATTTGCTGCTGAAACCAGAGAGTGGCTGTCATTGAATTAAAGGACAATTCAGTTATCAAAAATTATCAATTAAATATGATGTATTGCTTATAAGTGCCTCCACAGAAAGACTTTTCAAGTATATTTACTAGAGCTACACTGAAAAACTGATTAGTTGTCAACTATTAAATTAGTTTACCAATTATTCCAATAACTGATTAAGTGTTTGAGAGTATTTTTTTAAGAATAGAAAGACTAGATTCTTAAATGTGATTATTCTCTGGTGTATTTTCTTGTCTGTAACAGAAAACTGAATATCTTTGGGTTGTGGATAAAACAAAGCAATTGTCATCTCGGTCTCTGGGAAACAGTAATCATTTTTACCATTTTCTGACATTTTATAGATCAAACATCTAATCTAACAATTGAGAAAATAATTGACAGATCAAGCCTCTCTTTTTCTCCAGTAATACTTTGACTGCAGGATATTTACGTCTATTTGCTAGTTTTACTGAAGTAAATGATCTGAGTGAACCAACCGTCAGAAAACATTGTGTTGTCTAGGAGACATTGTTTGTTACTTCCACATGTATTTGCATGCTCTTCCCTGTTTCAGTCATCACAGTGTGTCTGCAGAAGGTCATAGCGCTGCACGCCACAGATAGACTTCCCCTTGTCACGTAGACATCAGTCAGTCAGCGTGACACTGCTGCTGAAGGACTATTACCCTTAAAACTAGGAGTAAAATAAGTTATCAAGCTTCCTGTCAGTTACAGCTTGCATGAGTGTGCCTTTTAGAAGTTTGCCTGTGCCTGTGTTGGCTGCTGGTTTCTATCTCAGCAGGCTGAAAGTTAAACATATACCAATGCAAATACTGTTAAAATGCAAATATCACATTTACATGCGCCACGTCCGTATTAACACGGCAGATACTGAGGCAGGAAAGCCACCAGGAAACACCAGACTCCATCTCTCTCCTTCTGTACTGACCATCAAACTGGTCCTCATGATCTCACGTCCGTCAGGCCGGCAGGAAGGGCGGAAACCCTCAACAAAACCGTAAATAGAACAATATGTGTTCTCCTCAAAGAAGCACTTCAGCTGAGCGCCACAGCAGCATGATATCCAAGTAACTTTAACACGCTTTAATCATTTCATAAAACTTAAAGAATGGAGCCGAGTCAAGCATGTAGAGCGTCGGCCTGCTGAGCGGCAGAGTGGACAAGGTATTACATGGGAAGTGTGTGAGTTAACCATGAGGCTTAAAATACAGATGCCGAGAGAAAAAACATGTAAAACCATCTCCTCATCTCTCCGGTCACGAGATTAACATCAACGAGGTATTTGACTGATGCGTGACCTTTTATCTCCTGGGATTAAGAGATGCAGGACTAGATGTGCATGTTTCAGTCACTTAAATTTCATCATCTGCTGACAGAGATATGGCCGATAGTTGAAATCCTATTAAAAGGCACTTCAGAAATCCCCCCTCTTCTTATATCGCTGTTAATCTTCTTACCTGGATCTCAAAACCGAAGGTCTCCTCCTCTTTCTTCTCCAGGACCACCACCTTCCTAAAAGAAAAGAAAGACATTGTCATTTTTTTTTTACTTCAGTACTTTTCTCTGTGTATAGTCTCAGATTTCCAACTGAGCAACTGATTGTCTGAGTGGATAAATTAGCAAATGAATCAGCAACTATTCTGATCACAAATTAATCCAATAGTTCATTTTGTTAGCAAATATTTGCTGTTTTTTTTCATGTGACAAATCACTGTTTTTCTTGGCCTTCACCATCTGGTAGAGTCGTAGAAAGGCGTGTAATTAATAACAAGCTGTAACAATTATTCAATAGAATGAACCAGAAAGTCTTTGGAGAACTGATTAGTTATTTGTTTAAGCCAAAAACTCTCAGCCAACTTCTCAAATGTGGCAATTTTTCTCTGTTTTATGTCATGTAATTTGGGGGCTTTGTACTGTTGGCTGGAAGCATTTTTCACTTCTTTCTGAAGCAGTAGAAGCACTCATGTCGCCTTTTCTTTCCCATGCATTCTTCATCTTTGTCAAAACCTGATGCCTACATTACCCACAATCCCAGATTTGTTTTCTTTTATTTTCAAACTTGTAGGTCTTGTAGTCCCAGTTACATCAGTGTAGTTGCCATTTAAAGGAACTAATTATGGGGTTGTACAGTCAATCCATTAGCAAATAGGCTAATGAAAATGATCTATATTCAGAACAGCTTTCTGTTCATAAAAATGCTAAATGAATGAGCCCAGATGGTTGGAAGTCAACAGGGGGTTAATGTCTGGATTCACGTGCATCCTTATCTAAATTGCATAACGAGATATCTTTGCTGGCAGCACAGGACTTCTTCTGTTTCCAGCAGCAGCGTGTGGACGTCACAGACAGACATACAGTACAACAGTCTGTTGGACCGGAGGACGTCAATACGAGACGTCTCATGCAGAAGCAGTTAAATACATGAAAATTCATGACGACCCTCAAGAATATCATACATAACAATGGCTGCCATCACAAAAGATCAGTGTTTGAATGGGGATCGTTCACTCCGAGATGCCTCTTCTCCATTGTAGTCGTAAAAACATTCATGTGGAGGCAGAGTAGGAAAGAGAAAGGTGAGAAAAGTCCAGAGTGATGAGGGAGATTGTACCTTTGTGGCTCTGGTGTCTGCGTTAGGGGTTTCCACTTCTGCAGCCCGGAACCCTGCCAGAAGAAAACGAAACAAGACATGAAGCGTGTCAGACACCTGTGTGAGGTCACAGATTACTCAAAAGGGCTTTCCCCCAACATTTCCTAAACACACCCAGGTACACAACAGAGCAACAACCAGTCCATCAGGCCTTGAAACCGCACACGCGTGCCATGCAGTGTGTTTGTATTTTTAAACCACCACATCATTAAGCCCGCTTGGAAATATTAGTGCTGAAACCAGAAATGCGTGTCTGGCTGCTCTTTGTTTACTACCAGCAGTCACAACGTCAGAAAAAGATCTGCAGCTAAATGCAATGCCACGCTGTATCAGCCACCTTCAGGCACTCAAACTCCTGACCTGTCTGAAATTTTTTAACATTTGGAGTTAACACAGTCTACTGAAAGAAACAAATAAGATACAGTGGTGAGCACAGGGCCACAATAACTGCATTGAGAGTGAAACCACAGTCAGCAGCAGGTCAGGTCCCTGCCCAACCTGACTGTGTAAATAAGGAAGGTATCTGTTCAAAAAAGCTCCACTAAAAATCACTTAAATCAGTCCACCTCTGTTCCAACTCAATCATTTTCAAATGTTGCTCCAATGAAAGGCTGCTTTGTGCTACAGTCTCTCTGGGTAGTAAAATGTTGCTTTCTTTATGTCCCAACACTTACAGAATTGTCCCGCACTCTTCTCAATGAGTGCATTTATTCCCACATACCCACAGAGCCTGATGGGGGTGGCAGGACCTCCGTCCCTTTGCCTGCACAATGCAGTGTTGTAGCCCCTCGCTGTAGCTCCTCCAGTGTGTGGGTTTGTGGATAACTGTGTGTCACTTCACAGCTCACTGTTACACATGTGTGTTTGGAAGCAGCTTCCCAAGTGGGACGTCCACTAATGTCAGGCACTCCAAAGAAAATAATTAGAATTGTGTCAAATGAGCTTTATGAGGAACTGTTGTGTGACTTTGGAGCCGTACTAACTTAAGACATTTTGGAGCACCGGCTAAAGCTGATGTCATTCTTGACCATGCTTATCTTTCCTGGAAACTGTTCTTCAAATGTGGGCTGAAGTTAGTGTGTTGTTATTTTCAATACAAAGGCAATACAGAGCACATCAGCCGTTCTGTGTGTGCAGTTTTCAGCACAGTGAGATCGGTCGTCCACCTGATTTAAATAATTTTGAATAAATGAGCATCCCAAATGGACTTTGCAATGCAAATTTTACTGGTCAAATAAGTGTTTAACTTTGTGGTAAAGCTGCCAGAGAGGCACAAGGAAACACAAGTCTGGAGTGGATTCTGAATAACTCCACATTTTCAAGTAAAATCATTATCGTATCAACAATTTTCACTTACTTAAAAGCCAATTAAAGCAATAAATGTAGCTATGAGGAGCTGGGCCGTGGGCTACTTGACACAACATGCATCAGACTTAGTTTTTGGGTGGTCCACACTTGCCCCTGGATGTGCTACTGTTGGCTCCCAGTGAGATGCCCTCTGTAGATAAACTGTCAGCAACTATCAGCACAAGTTTTCAAACACAGTGAGCAGCCTCACACTGATGAACAGTCAGTGGACTTAGAGAGGCTTTTATTGTGAAATAATCCCAAAAGTTACTGAATGAGTAAATGAACTGTTAGGTTGATATAGTATAAACTTAAAAATGATTAAATAACTCCAAGAATGCAGCTAATATTATTTAACAGACTGATTCAAAGTTAAGATCTAGGACACAAGATTAAAACATAGAATACAATCTCAGCTGCAGGTACATTCATCTGATAAAGTGATGGTAGCTGAAGTTTAAATGTTCTTCTTACCTTTTTAAAGTTTCTGGGCAGCGTCCCTCCAGAGTAAGCCAGAGTCTTGTAGTTGTAAACCTCCGAGGAGTTGCTCGGTAAGTCCACAGTTCTGCAGCTGTCCGACTTAGACGAGGGGAAATAAATGTCGCTATCCTGAGGTGCGGGTCCAGACTCCGGCCCGCTGGAGTTCACCTTCTTCAGCCTCCTGAACGTCATTGTTGTTCAAAGTTGAACTAAAAAAAAAAAACAGAACAACAACGAAAAGCCTTGTTGTCCTCCGGCACTTAGAGATGCTGACCGAGCTCAGGGCTTCAGCGTGGAGCCAAATACCGCTTCTCCAGCGAGAGTTCCCCTCAATAGGTTGGAGGCGGAGACTTTGTTGTGAAGGACACAAATGAGTGCCAATAGACGTGTTGACGTGCATCCTCTGCGGTGCCTTCAAGTACACCTCGGAACTTTCTGTTTCACGTTTAGACAGCAGAAAACCAGAGGCTACAAGTGTTTAGCAATAAATAAATAAATAAAAAATCTGTAAAGAGCAACATGTGACGGTTTAAATCTGCCTTGTGTTATAACAGTCAACAACAACAACAACAAAAACACCTTACATGTGATCAGTGCACAGCTGAAGCGATTAGTCGATTATTTGATTAGCTGAGTGAAATTTATGTAGCTACTCGGTGGAGATCTATTTAGATAAATGATTTTGACTTTTTTTTTCAAGAAAAAATGTCTCAAATGTGAGAATTTTTCTCATTTCTATATTAGAGCAAACTGAAAATGTTGAAAATTTAGGGGCATTTTCAACTTTTTCTGACATTTCTAATGACCAAATTGCACATAGATTAACAGATAAAACAATCAGCAGATTAGTATAGGCGGGGATTCGAAATTCATCTCGGTTTTCAATATTTGCAATTATGACGCCTTTCCTGTATCCAAAAGGGATTTAGGTTTTGATTTCTTTTTGATTATTGAAGATATTGTGTGAACTTGAGTGCTACATTCAGTCCTGTATCTAGCTGATGGTTTTACATGCTCATTACGTGGTAGATTTTAAGTTGGAACTGTTTTTGCTCTGTTTTATTTCACTTAGATGTTTGACCTTCACTTTGAAGAATAACACATAGAGAATAACAGGCTACCGTTAGTATTCTCTACATGTTTCCAATAAGAGGGATGTAATTTTATAATTATTAAATCTCTCAGGCATTATTAGTCAGATGAAGTATTTTCTGTGTGCTAAACCATGATTGGTAAAGCCTGAGGCATTACGTAATTCTTTAGTGGCCTAAGTTTTGTAATATTCAAGCAGATGTGTAAATCCTTTTTACTGCTGGCAAAGTTCCACACATACTGTACGCGATCAAGTCAGGAGCCATGATATGTCCGACAGCATGTGAAGGCAGCATTTGTTGCTTGCAGAAGGACCTCCAGCTTTAGTGTTTTTGTTTCTCAGAAATATTCTCCAGGGCAAAATCTTATACAGATTCGATCTGCTCTTTGACAACAAACAGATTGAGTTGTAAAAATAAAATAAAAAGTTAAATCTAACAGAGGCGCAGCAGACAATTATTTTGAGTCAGTGGACCAACTCATGTTTCAGCCAGCAGTCAATGATGCCCCCCTGTGGCTCAAACATGAGGTACCACAAGTAAAACTGAAGGTGATGTGTTTAAAAAAAAAAAAAGTAAAACAAAAACTGAAGCCCAGGTGATTTATTAAAATCGTGAGTAATTTCAGACACATTACATTAACATTCTCCAGATATACTGAAATTAAATGACTGATAGAGCATTTAAATAAAGACTACATACATTAAAATTCGTCTAAACCGACGACATCAAATCCAACTCATCACAAATTAAAAAATTATAGGTCACAAGTGAATATATCTCAGCTTTCCACTCTCAAGAAAATAAGCTCTCTGCCCACACACACACACACACACACACACACACACACACACGCACAGGAACAGCAGGCTGACAGCTGCAGCCCTATTGGCAATAATTGTCCCTTAACTGTTCCCTCAAACACCTTCAAGTATCTTATGAAATGATTAAAAAAAAGGAACAAAACTTATGTTTATAAAGTAGTCTTGTCTTTCCTTCACTTACGGCTCCAAATTTACATGAACATATTATCTGACTTTCAGAGCATCTTCACAGTCACAAAAAAAAACAGCAATACTACATGGTCTATGCTCAAAGTGCATGTCTACACAGCGCTCTGTATGTCTTCTACCTAAGCCATAACCATAGAAAACAGATTGTAAAGGCACATAAAGCTGAATATTCGTCTGGTAACATGATATTAACTTTACTTTAACCTTACTTTAAGTTCCTACAGAACTGCACTTCCACTAAGAAGCATTGAGATAGCGAAAGTGTTAAGTATTGATAAAAACACTAAGGAAAACTTGGTCAAAATCATTTGGCCACAATGCAAATATATCCTACCATAAAGTTGATATTGGTATCATGCCATGCTTCGGTTATGTGTTACAGTGACGCAGAAACTCTGAGACAGTTATGCTTACTTCGACTGTTACAACGTGATTATTATACAACATACACAATCAAACTGATTTTATATTTTAAAAAAGTGTCAGTCCTCTATATACAGCAAACACGTGCATTTAGTCGGTCGGTTTTATTTGTAGTTGAAAAAACCAGATGATTTGGCCTGAGGAGCCATCAACATACTGGCTTGATTCTTGTGTGTGATGTGAATCTGAAAAGAAAATATGAAATGCAAAAATGCCCAGTGAGTTACAGTGGAATCAAACCAAACAATTTCACTGTTAGGAAAAGTAGCTGTAATTGTGAGGCAGCTGTGGCGTGTCTGTGTCTGTGCAGGATTTACCGTGCAGGGAGGCTGCATCCACGGCTCTCCATCTATCTGCATTGGTAATGCCTTCTTTGTCCTGGATGCAAAGTAGAAAGGCATCAACAACATGCAACTATACCAGTAACCCTCAGGTGCAGTTAAAATACCAAAAGGTGAATGCAAATGTACGATCTTATGTAAAGAAGCCACTAACGATTATCCCCTTGTCAAGTCAACTACAAGCCATTGCCCTTGTCGACACTCAGAGCGCAAGACAGTCATGTCTCAACAAGTCTTGTAGCTGATTCTCACCTTATGGTGATCTGCGAAGTTTTCGCAAGCCGCACAGCGCTCTTGAGGCCTGTGTAAATCTGCCCCATCTCCATAGCTCCTTCAAGGCCGACGACCTCTAATCGACGATCACTGAGATCTGACAAGAACACAGGGACATACTGAGGCGTCCATACACAGAGGGAACACAGATCAGTCGTATACAAAACCTGATGTCAGTTATAGTTATTCTGCATCACAGAGGGAATAAATAAAAGTAACACATACTGTGAATGACCTGGACACATTATGTACATCCATTCCTGGATACATTTATATCGATACTAAAACTTAAATTGAACAATTCAAAGTTTGTTAAATATAATATATAGTTTGAACTGATTATGATCAATATTTTATATTACCAAGAAATCACATATCTATTGTGGCTCATCTGGAAGGATCACTTGAATGTAAATGTGGCTTCCATCAGCAGCTTTCAGTAAAATTATCACTGATAAACTGACTGAACACTACCAACCCAGACAGAAAAAATTAGCAACTAGCTGGTGAACACAGCGGCGCATCAAGCAATTACATATTTTCCTCATAGGACCAAAATCAGAGCTAAAAGAGTCAACACTGGATTTGAATTTGTCACATGGTTCCAAACACAGCTCCAAATGAGTAGTCTGTGTCCTGGATGTGTAAATAGGCAGGTTTGTCAGCGAGGTGGAAAAAAATTTTAGTTGTCAGTGAGTCTACTGTTAGTTTCTGCTGCCCTCAAGTGGCCAGAAAAAAACTGTAACTGAGTCGTACATCCAAATCAAACGTGTCATCACATGAGTGCAAGTTTCATTATTAATTTGTGTAATTTACCCTCTTAACACTGCACGAAAGTACAAGTGTGCGGGGTTTAGGTGGATCTTTGTGAAGAAAAATAATTATTATGTGCAATGACATGCAGGTGTGGGCAAAGATCTTGGGCTCTTTCCGGGTAAGAGTCCAGGGTGAATAGAAACTGTTTGTTCAGTCACGAGAAAGATAAGAATGACAAAGATTGAACTATAACAGTAAATGTGCGGGACACTTCTCCTCCCTTGGACTTTTAACTGTCAACTACAGTAAGTGTTGTATTGTGTTGCTCTTTGCTGTGGAGCTCTCTGATCTTCATATACTCATGAGTCCATTTGAAAATGGTGGAGCAAAATACCAGAAAGACTTTTGCTTGGTTGTATTTTTTGTTGACAGATTTCAAACACAGGATCTATTGACAGAAATGGAATATAATGTCTATAATTTAGTTTTCACTCGTGTGTAATCACTTGAAAATATGAATCATGTTTTTGCTTCCTTAGAATGAGCTCTTTATAACTAAAAAGGGAGAGTCCTCTTCCACGAGTCCAGCATATTGCATCGCCACGTTTGTAGAGCAGTCCACTGCGGACAAACCAAACATTGGCTTTAGAAAGGCCACTTTTTTCACATTTTTTGCAGGCACTATAGGTTCCCTCACATACTTGAAGGGGGAATGTGAGGTGAGGGGTATTTATTTGGTTGCAAACTGCGACGCCACTGAACACACTAAATCCTACACACTCCTCCTTTAATTAATTAAACAGTTATCTTTTCATCCATCCAGGAGACATGAGCAACATTAACATTCATTTGTTTCCACTTGCTGAATTTAAGTCCAATATTTATTCTCCTTTTAGCTCTATTTAGTAGTGGCACTGACAGTGCAAAACATGGCCACTTAAAGGTGGAGTCTGTGATTCTGGTGGAAGAATGTTGGATTTTCGCCAGTTAGCACATTTAGATGTTTATTATCCCTTACACTCCCACTGCCCTTCTTCCTCCCATCTCCCTTCCTCCTCCCTTTCCCCCTGTAGTGTGCATGAGCTAAACGTGCGGAGGACACACTGGAATAGTGTTGTGTCGATTGGTTTATTTTCCATTTACAGAGACAGCACCACGTACAAACACCTGCCTTTTTTCAGCGCACACAGAACAAACGGCTAGTAGGCAGCAAGAACACATTCACTGAATTTGTCAAAAAAAATATGTTGGATTAGCGTCACTGATTCTATCTTTAAGGAAAGGCCTGCAAATAAACGCAACAGTAGTAAATGAAGAAAACATGTTCACGACTTTGACAACACCTCTGTAGACAACATGCAGTATTTTTTGTATTTGGTTTAGTCTTGCTGCATATGTGTGGCCAAATTGATTAACATGTTTTATTCATCTGAGTATGTTCAATTTCCATAAGTTTCTTTAGTGTCTGTATGTTGAGCTCTAAGGGCCACTATTGTGTTTTGATCTCCAAAAAATGTAAAATAATCTGTCTGGGAGTTAATAAATGTTTCACTATGTTAACCAGCCAGCCACTAGTTCAGTCAGTGTGTGCTTTGGTGTTGGGCAGGTTTTGCTCAGTTTGCACAGTTTATCAGTTTTTTTAAAATGATACCAGCTGGCTGCTGCAGCTGGAAATCTGGATTTTGAGTTTTTCATAAACAATTAGTAGAGGGGATTTTTCATCTGAAAAGCATTTATTAGTCTTTATATAAGATTTCCAAGAATCTCATGTGCACTCTGGTTTAATGTCACCATTCAGTTGAAGGTTGAGGCCAATGACAAAATACCTTGGGAAGTCACTTTAAGGATTTCTGGGTTGACGATCACCTCAGGCTCTTCCTGACTCATCAGTCCCTTAGTGTCCACTTTTTTGGTCTCACCCCATAGGTTGGAGCCACCGTGCATGCTGGGAATGTTCAAGACAGCAACTCCCTCAAGAGACACAGCACTGAGATCGAGTGTGGTACCACAGCACTGGGAGAAGGCACAGAAGGCCACACAGACAGTTTTGCATTTAAAACTGAAAGCATAAAAGACAAAATGCACATTTGCAAAGCCGGTACCGCTGGTGCATTGCTCTCACCTCGATTGTTAAGCTTTCGCTCAGTTTCTTGCAGGAAGCAGAGATGGTTTCTGAAGTGGCGAATTCAAAATACCACAGCTTGTTCTTCATCCTGCAATTAAAAAAAGTGTTTCTTTCAGGATTAAGTGATATTTCACTTTCACAGAACATTAGCACACGCAGCTCTGTAGAAGGAGCAGGAGTCAAGTGGCAACACTTGCTGCCACAGACATCTGCTGTCACCGCTTGCATTCATTGCTACTCAGCTTTAAAAAAAAACTGTGACTGCAAACAGGAAAAGATATACAAGTAAGACTGGTGACAGAAAATTGAAAAACAGTGTCCCCAGCTCTGTTTTGTTTGTTAAACAGTGTATCTGTTGGAGGTATGATTGTCAAACAGCGTTGTATTTGATTTATTTTTGTAGGATTTTAAATTCTTTTTTCTTTGTTTGCACTTCCTGAGAAAGTGCCCTAGAAATGTTCTAACAAACAAGAATACCTGCTGTTGAATTTCTGGGGGTGTTTCTCTCTCATTGTGTGAAACCGGTGGGCAATGGAGGCATCCTGTCAACACAACACAGTGTAGCAATGATCCAAACCCCAAAGCCGAAAACAAAATACTTTCTCTAGTGTGGCATATTTCTGAGAAACTCACAACTCCAATGGAGAAGTAGTTGTTGATGATTTCATATGGCACTGGATCACCTTTCTCCTGACTCTCATCTGTGATAACCTGCACACTCCAGCGGTCCATCAGCACCTGAGAGCTTCCCTCAATGTCTCTGAGAATACGACTCAGATCTTCGCCATCATATCCTGCAAAAGACAAAGAGAAGACCAACATGACTGAGCGCCTTCATTTGCACAAATACAAAATAAAGCAATTCGTAGAAGTGCAATTATTCAATTATTACAATAATAATAGTAATAATAATAATTCCATTTTACATTGCGCTTAAGGCAACGCTCCGACTCTCAATAATTTCTCACCTCCTCCCCAACATCGTGCAAGGTCATTTCCGGTGCCCAGAGGAAGCACAGCAACAGGTGGCCGTACCAGCAGATTGGCTTTGTCTGATCGCAAGAAAAGGGGAAATAATAAGGAAGTGTTTCACAATAATTTCCACATGAGTTTCTAGTAAAGCTGGTTCAACAGCCTCACCTATCGCATCTAGAATCCATCCAACTGTGCCATCTCCCCCACACACCAAGATTCTGTAGTCCTGCAGATTTCTGAAGAAACTCAGTCTGAAAGAGAGATGATGACAAGAACTATAACAGCAAGTCCTGAAACATTGGTAAGTATTCCCTAAAATGTGGTCAGGAATAATGCCAATGTACAGATTTTGACAGAAATTTTATAGTTATGCTGGGCATAATCTGTTGTACCAATCACTTACCCCGGTCCAGGGCCACCATTTGAAAGGTTGTATACCTGCCGTGGATTCAGTAAATACTGAAATTTACGTAGGACTCTGAAAAAAACAATTCACAGCTTAGCAATGCGCATGGAAATGAATTTCTTTTGTCATGAAACTGTATTTTTTGGCTCACCTTTCTCCCTGCTTGCCACCACTTTTAGGGTTGACAAACACTAGAAGAGGATGGGTGTTTGGCACAGGGGCAATCTGTTGATTTATAAACAAATGGTATTAATTATATACTGACAAAATCTAAAACAGAAAAAAAAATACTACTGGCTGTCAAGAAGTCATTATTCAGCATTAATAATAGTCGTTGTTGTCACCTGCAGCACTTGTCCATCAGGAGTAGTATTGAGCTCACTGTCTTCTGCTGAGCAGCCGTTTTTTACATTATTTGGTCTCTCCTTTAGGGAAAAAAACAAAGTAATGATAAATAGTCTGCACTTATGTAGCGCTTTTCTAACTTGGAGTTACTCAAAGTGCTTTACAGTCTTTCTCACTCGCACACACATTCACACATCAGTGATGACGGAGCAGGCTACTCGCCAGCCACTGAGAGCAACTTTGTGTTCAGTGTCGTGTTCAAGGAAACTACTGCTTGTGGAAGGGATCAGATCAGCTTGAAAGCAGTGGACACTCTACCACCTGTACCACATTCACTAAGGTACAGAGTAAATAAACCAGAGAAAATCTAACAGCTTTTCTTGCCTTTTGAGGACAGGAAAAAACATCTACACACTGTACCTGTTAAATTCCACACAGGTGAGAAGGCTTTACCAACAACAAGAAACAGCTCTGGGCTGATGTTATCTTCTGCGTTGGTGTGACAGGCACTGTTTGTACTGTACATGCACTTGAGATGTGCCTGAAGATAATTTTGTACCTTTATAACAGGATATATTGCCCACGGAGGCAGGATATGGTCTCTGAGCGGCCCACAGGTACATTCTGTTGGCTCTTGATTTGCACATTCATCATGACGCTGTAAAACACAAATTCGTGACACATTGCATAAACTCTGAGAATAACAGTGATGACTGACAGAATCCAATTTTATCTTCTAAAAGATTTTTTTGGCATTTGTTTTGTTGGATGCTTAGAGAGGTAAGTGACAGGACAGTAAAGAACGAAGCAAACCAACCTTCCTAGATTGTATTTAAATGCAAACAGCATGGGCCACAATCAGGCAATTTGCTAACCAAAGTGCAGGCAATGCAACCAAATCATTTCAGTGCTCAGAAACTATTTTACTAAGCTATGTATTTCAAAAAATCAGTCACGCACTAAGATGCTTCCTCACCATAGTGTGGCACCACACACAGTGTTTGCCTGTCAAGCCTTGGAAGCTCTTGATCTTCTTCTGGCATTTGTCACACTTCCTGGAGTCACAGTTCCCACTCACCCAGTCGTGTGCTGCAACCTGAAAAGTGGGATGCATGTTTAAATGTCCATATAAGAACACTCAGATATAGGATGAAGTCAAATTTAGACTGTGCGTATCACTGTGAAGGTTGTCGTGGAGACACCAGCTTACCCCTGTTTCTTTCTTTGACTTCACATATGTCCTGGTGCAAGGGGCCGGGTTCCTGTTAGCACAGCGCCCATGGACTGTGTATTTGCAACCTGCATGATAGGATACACAAACCAGCTGTTCAATCATTTTTAAACGAAAACAAATTACCCTGTTAAAGGTAAAGCTGCCAGATGAGTATTAAGTGATCCAAAAAGCATCATGCAATTCTCAACAATGGTTTGTGATAAGTGTCACTGCAGTGTCACCCTCTTGTGGTGAGCTCAGGTACTCACAGGTGCAGCACAGCCCTTGCTTCCTCAAACCCAGCAGCATGCTCTGGCACACATTGCAGTAAACAGGCTTGTTAAAATGTTTCATCCGCCAAAGGTGCTGCCCGTCCTTCTGAGTCATCTGATTGTTGAAGACGGCAATGCATGAAAGGGAAGAAAATAATGGTTTAAGATATTTGTTACTGTTTGCATTTAGAGTAGAAAAAATAAATTTGGTCAGAAAAGAAGCTTGTTTAACTTTGGATCAACAACACAACAACACATTTGCATTTCAGCTGTTTTTGGCACCCTCTCATGACAAGCCTTGATTTATTGGAACTGCTCCTTATGCAGTATGTAGTGACTCTACATATGACATACTATACAACATCATGCACATTCAAATCAAAAACTAACTGTAATCTTTCACAAGATTATAAGGTTGCTTTAAATCTGTTTACAGAGTGACCAGCGCTCTTATCCAGATTACACATTTAAATGCTTTTTTACGACATGATGCATCAGCCTATCACTTGCTGCACGAGGCATTATGGGTAGCAGCACACAGCAACTGTGAGGGGGCTGAATTCATGCACCCCAGGCTTCAAATGTCCATTGGTGGCTAGAAATAGCCTAAGGGGAAGTCCCTGGCATTGTTGTAGAGGCCAAACCCAGTTACAGAGTCTAGTTTGTGGTTTTAGATCGCCACAGTGAGCCAGCAGACCGGCTGCTAGCGCCTTTTACGTTCCTCACAACACATGAAACAACACCCACAACACAAAGCAGTTCTGTCATTGGTTTAAGATAATCATTTCTACGTCTATACCTAATGTTAAAATTACTCATTTCCTTAGTCAAATAGAGTGCATCAGCACTAAAGACTGCTATTTTATGAAAGCACTTACATTGTGCCGAGTAAATGGAAAACACTTAAGCATTCTTATGGTGCAGAGCTTGCATGAGAGGGGATAACATTACCACACCCTGTAACACTGAGTCGGCAAAAAGGCGCTTACAGGCATGGAGGAGGAGGCAAAGGACAGAGAGAGACACGCAAGGCCAGGGTTTCGCAAGAGCAGTTAGCACTTTGTTAGACACCTGCTGTAAAAATGAATTATATCTGAACCTGACTTTTGGAGCCAACACTTAATGACAAAAGAAACATGTTGCTTATTAAGCACCTTTAGACCCAGCAAGACCAGCAAGGGAACGTTGTTCATGCCTCCCTCTACCCACTCTTCCAGAGACACTGTGCCGCTGCTGTCAGCATCAATTGCTGTCATCATGTCCTTCAGAACCTGATGAAATCACATTTAGTTGTTATTATCCAATCAGCACACACATTTCTATCACTTATAAAGGGCCATATGTTTCCCTGTAACTAGCCATGCATCGGAATTGGTGAATTTGAGTAGCAGGGAAGCTTATCATTTGATTTATGATCCCTAGCAAATGAGTAACAAGCACTGCTATATATTGTATGTAACACTGTAAAGGATATCTTGAGCAAACAAATGTGTTATTTGTGCATACATTAACGATACTGTCATGCCAAAGTACAGCATTTATAGGGTTTCATGTGTTTGTGAGGAATTTCCATTTCAGGGTAGTGCATTGTAGAACTTACAGGCTTGAGCTCTGACACGTCCCAGTCGAGATATTCTGCAGCGTGCATCATCTGAGCAATAATTCGATCCACTTCCTGTTTGAAAAGCAACAAAAGACTTCTTTTAGCACTGTAGTTGATATGATACACTCATGATCTTTCCAGCAAAATTTTCTCAGAAACTTACAGAGCTGTCAAGGACTCCATTGCCATCTCTGTCATAGAGCCTGAAAGCAACTAAGGAGAGAATGGAAACTATAGTAGAACTACTAGAACAAGTCATCACGCAAACTATTTTTAGAAGAAAACAAACAAAGGCCTCACACTCTAACTTGTCCCGGGGCTGGCCATCCTCTAGAAGAGAGAAGTAACATGAAACATCCTTCAGGAAGACTTCCTCTACAGGAGAGATGGAGGAGAGAGAGGGGGCTGTAAAAACTGTGGTAACTATATCTGCACAAATAGTGCCGTACAGACATGTGGTGATAAATGAATGTATGCCAAATAGGCCATGGTGTAAATTGATAAGGGCCCGCTGAAAGTAGTGTGAAGGCAGTGAGCTGAGTGAATACATGGTGTATATATAATCTCACTGGTACTGTCTTCCTGGGTGGGTTCAGAGTTTTGGAAGGAGCGGAAGAGTCGTTGGCAGAGATCCACAGGGAAGTCCTCCTCTTCTAAATATGTCTTCAGGAACAGACGAAAGCCTTCTTCATTGATGCACTGGGAAAAAATGAATGGAAGAAGTTTATCTTGTGTACAATGGTTAGGTGTAGCTAACATGAAAAGACTAAAGTGTCACTGTGGTATACATGTTAACTTCTGCATTTTTTTAAATTTGCCCCTTCTAAAAATAAAGGAAGATGATCATCAGATTATTGCTACCATGTGAAAATCACATTTGACAAGTGTTACTTTCTCAGAAAAACATCCTTGTTTTGAGCTCAAGTGTCATGTAAGCGTATCTAGAAGGGGTTGACATGTTTTTAAGCCCAAGATGCTTCTAAGATACATTTATTCCATTATTTATAAATAAATATATATCTCCAAAATTGGAGTGATTGTGGGGTTTTCATGTGACCATTAAATTGGACAAAAAAAAGCTCTTGATTCAAGATTTCAGTCCATCTGTCTGGTGTGGTATCCGTGTTTCTCACATGAAGAATATGCTGCAGGGCTAACAAGCAGTAGTCCCTCGATAATGGTGAACCACAAACCCATTTTTTGTTGACACTATTCCATTTCCCTGGTTCATACCCTGCAGAGCTGCTTCGGTAATAAATAATGTCATAGCAAAGAAGCCAGATCACAAGAGGAAAAGAAAAAAATAGAGGGAGACCACAGGAGCTGCATCACGATTCTGAACACACCAACACTTACAATAAATAATTTCATTGTTCTGCGTATTCTGACTGCCATTAACTGGTACTTTATGGCTGCATTTCTGTTTTCTCCCCATTATAAAAACCCACATTTCCTTCCAATTTTCCAATTAAACTGAATGTAGCCAAAGAATCCATCAGAAATTAGTGAATTGGCTTCCTGCACAAATTAGCTGGCAGTGTCAACCACTGATGCAGCATTGGAAAGACCTTTTTTCAATCACATTTGAGCTTACACTGCATAAGGGCAGCCAGCACACTGTTCAGCAAGGCCTTGCTGCGTGGGCTAATCTAAGGAGGTAATTTACATTTGCAGCCTCGCTCAAACGTGCTGGAGATATATTTCTCATGGACAAGTTAGTCATCATGATCGATAGCTTTGAGTCTAATTAATCAGCATAGGATTATGAATAACTTCCTAATGTAGTTAAATCACATTCTCATTTCACACTGAACAGCTACAATGAGAGCTGTTATTCAGTTCAGTTATGTGCCTTGTGGCTGACATCACTGTGAGTCAGCTTTGGAGGAGTCGACTTGACTGTGAACAGCAGGACGCACTCCCCTCACCTCTCCATGTCTGTGCTGGGCCAGACTGCCATCTGCATCAAATTCCATCAGTACGTCTTTCACCTTCAGGCTGCAGTCTGGAAGTAAAGACACATAGGTCACACCAGGATACCCTTCTGCAAATGAGGGTAGTGCAGCAATCGTTGCGCTTACTGTGAGTAACCATTCACATTTCTCACATATAATTACTCATATGATTATACAATAAAGACATACATTTATTTGTAGTACAGCAAAATACGTGCATTTTTTTTTGTTAAAAAAAAAAAAAAGAGAGAGAGAGAATGTGGTAGACTGCTACCTCCTCTTGATATGAGAAACCATGAGCGAGTGTAAATGAGTGTGTGTGGGTGGAAGTGGAAGTTGGGGGGGGGGTGGCGTTAAGCGCTGCGAAAGCTGCTTGCCTGCCCGCCCGCCCGCCCGCCCGCTTGCCTGTCTGTACTCACATTCAATGTACTGTTGTAGCTGGATAAAGTCGACAGGGTTCAGTTCCTTCACCTCTGGGTTTGTGGGGGTGGACATGGTGCCTGCTTCTGCACTAACTGCCTGCCTGTGTACAGGCGAGAGAAACAGTGAGACACAGACGGAGAGAAAAGAGAAGGTGGGTGCACAGTGGCCCGCTTCTTTGTAAAACATAAAAGCATGGCTGCAAGCAAAAGATAGCATCTTCCATCTCACACAGTAAAAATCCATCATTGTAGACAAGGAGCATCACGCTCAATATCCAAACTTTGTGTGAAGCAGAACCAAGAACACGCAGAGCTGTGCACAAGTAAAAATGTCTTTTATCAGGGGAAAATTATAGCAGGGTCTGTGTTCATTAACCGACAGTCTATCCTCAACATGTGTGTTAATAACTGTTTTTTATTGTGCTGCTCTGAAATGCAGCTTCACTGCCAAACATGAAACATTTTCTTATCCCTTTAGACTGTTTTAGATCTCACACCATCAGTACATGCAACGAGCAAGTAAAAACTGGGCCAAAAGTCTGGCAGAAATTATGTCAGGCTAAAGCTACCCATGATACTTCGACTCAAGGGATTCTGTGCATCCACTGTCTCCTTCCATATAATTACTGGCTCATTTTAGCTCTACAAAATACCAGATACATGGAGTGTTTAATTTAGTGCAAAAAGTGCAACGATGTGTTGAAATGTAGACATAAATGACACATTGCTGTGGAGAGGTTTCAAAAACCAAACTGGCCTGTCAAGGGGCGTCCCCTTTAAACAAAAGGAAGAGACTTAAATGTCACACAAAGCTGACAGTGACCATGAAATTTAAATCTGACACAGAAAAGGAGCTTGTAATTGCAATAAAAATTGGCCTAGCACATCGCTAGAAGCATGAAGCCTGAATGACCATTTGATGGGTATGTTATGCAGACTTTCATCAGAAGCAAACACGCTGTTTAAACATAATGGACGGAGATTTTATGATGACAGGAAAACAAGCAGACAAATATATAGTTCATTAATCAGTGACGATAGAGGAGAAACTAGATAATGGAAGGAGAAAGCTGCTAACCTGACATCCTGTTTAATGTTGCTGTTGTAAAAACACATCGATAAAAACGGTTCAACGGCAAAATATATGGACAATCAATACAGAATTTATAGAATACCTAATGTACTTCCACTCAGTGTTTTGCAATTATGTGTGCAAGATATGTGATCTTTCCATTAGGTCGGACAGAATTAGCAGCAAGAAAGAGCACACACGATATTCTGATTCACTAAAGGTATCTGTTAATGACTAAAAAAAAAAAAAAAATGTTGAGTCAATAAGCAATAAATTGCACCCTTGCTGTATTAATTTATCTCAGGGGATTTGGTACTCTAATCTTTTTTGGTCTGCTATGGCTTGTGGCTTACGGTGGCTAACGCTGGCAAACTTCTTCCTTTTGCACAATGTTTTATCACATACCATTATCCTGTAATCACTTCACTGTAATTAGCAAAATTTAATTAGTCTTGCCTTGAAGGAACACATCAGTACTTTTGCCTGCTTTAGCCCCAAAATACTTCACATAACTCGTTTTTTTGTTTGTTTGTCATGCATGCTAAAGAGTTCCATATTTTGTAATGATAAACAACATTTTAATTGTGTACTCAATCACTACAAATGGTATGAGGTTTTTTGTAGAAATGAAACTGCCATTATGAGGTTACGTAGTGCACACATTCTAAATCAATCTGCTTTATCATGCTTTATCATGCAGCAATAATGAACATTCAGAAACAATAAATATTGTTTTTTAGACTACTCTCTTGCAGTGCACATGTTGAGAAACAATGCTAATTGATTTGATTAAAGTTTGGAAATGGAAACTGAAGTGCAACAGAAGACTGGAATAGAAAATGGTAAAGATAGATCGAGCAGAACAAACTTCACATTAAGCTTTGAAAAATGGTCAGCAGTAATATGATGTGCAGTCAAAGAGTTATAACTACAAAGGCCTTTAAGAGCATCTCATTGGCAGAAAACCAAAAATCCAAGGGCAATTCTGGTAATCATCCATTTAACAATGTGATTGCGATTAAAAGAATTACACGGAAAAAAGAGCTGAAAATACAACAGGATAAATATACTGAACTTGGCATAACAGTTCTGAAGAGTTATATACGCGGACTTTGATCTGACATGTTTGAGATCACTAACCATTATATCACCAACGACACAAATGCTAAATGAAGGTGCATAATAGACTGTATGGTGGTTTTCAGTCCAGGATGATGAGTAGGCCCTCACTGTAAATTTGTTGTTCACGCTGTTGTCCACAGGTGTTATTCACACATTAAAGTGCAGCCAGTGCAGGTACCAATGATGACTGCCTCCACTGAACAGAAAATCAGAGTGCTTAAATGACAAAGAATGCACTGAGAGAAAGAAATGAAATGATCTGAAAAACCACCCACTCCCTACATGTCATTTGGATCCATTTGCTCTCTTTGGACTCTGAAAGGTTCATACTGTCCTCACTTAATTCCCTCAAAAGGTCAGCAGTGTTGCCTAGCAGTTCTGTTTATGCAGACGATCAGGTGGGCCAGGTCTGTATCGACAGCAAAGTGACACATGAAGGAATCATGAGATGCCATCTGCTACTGATCACCAGATTACAGCCTAAAACAGTTTATTCTAAAAATATACTTCTGACTCCGACTTCAAACTCTGTCTTATAAATAAACTAAAAATAGGCTTCAGAGTTTATTTGCACATAAAACACACGTGAAACTTCAGATACCTTGTGGGTGTCGTCCATCCTTTCTTGTCTTTAAGCTCTCCAGAAGAGCGTGATGTCATGCGAAGCCTCACTTCTATTTTGTCTCCTTACCAACTGAGCGTCATCATCATTATTGTCTGGTTCAACAAGATCTTGAGCCTATCTGAGTAATCTGATTCCTCACTTCCTTATTAGATAATGATTTGCATGTACAATGCAGAGAGGGAATCAGAGCCATTCAGAACATGGAGCACAGGAAGAAGCGTTCATGTACTTAGAGGAGAGATGGATAGAGTAATATATACTGAGCCAGTTGTCTGCACTCACAAACATGGGATGCACTTCTGAAAAACAGTGGCACCAACTAAATGAGCTTACTGAAGCAAGCATACATATTTCAGGAGGTTTTGAGAATGTCTGAAGTTTGTTAAGACTTCATACAGACCATGTGACTAACTGGACTCTCAATAAGGTCACACTGCTGGGCTAAAGCTAAATGGTAGATGCTTTATGAGGGAACTGTTTATGTTCATTTATAGAAACATTTATGTGGAAGAGTCTCTGCTGTGTAGACATGAGAAAGATTTAAATGTGGGCTAACAGGAGTCCCATAGTCATCATTCAGTGTGATTTACTTTGGTCTGCTCTGCTGACAGACAGTCTGAGGTATAATTTTGTTTTAACAAAATGTCGCTCCATATAATCAGTGCAGAATAAATGGTGCGAGTCATATTCCGAGCAGACATGTAGTAAAGCTACAGCCCCACGAGTGGTTCTTCAAATAGCACTAAAGAACAATTTAAATGTTAAAGTGGTTAGTAACAGCTCATGATAGCAGCATCTATTCCCCAATAAACTTCTGAAAAACCATCTGTTTACAGCCTGACACTCACTTTTATTTCTGGCAACTTAACTGAAAAACACGGAAGCAACAGCTTCATAAAAGTCACATAGTGAAAAAATTGGAGGATTAGAGTGGATGGTTAGCTTGGCATTTTCCTTCACAGATGGCATTTAATAATGAACTCCTAATGTCTTGATGTAAAATTGTTAACAACCACAAAACCACTCTCTTTACCAGTATTAGTTTAAGGTATACTTGGGGATGACCTTTTTTCCATGCAGGCTAATGTTTGTGCAAGCTGTCATAACGCCCACGCCTTGTGTCAAGGAAATCTGCTGTTTTGCAACACTTGCAGAGTGTAAGTCACTGAATCCGTCATTCTGTGGTTGGAAAACACTGCGTAGGTTCTTTGAAGTAAGTCTGCATGTAATGCTGGGCATTTGTTTTCCTCCTGAAACTACAACAGTTCTCTTCACTGAAGTGTGTACAGATTGCATCAGGTTAACAGAAGGGGAAGGACAGACATGCTTGGTTGCTATGGAAAGTGTTTCCCTCCATCAGCTGCTCTCCGTCAAAGTGCTGCCACGGGTGACTAACAGGTAGGAGGATCCACTGGCAGAAAGGGAGGTAGTCAGCTAAGGGAAAGGAAGGCCCGTTGTTGTGAGTCTTCCCCCTTCAGCTGCACCTCCTCCCATGTCACAAGTCTCATTTGGCCTTCAGAACCAGGGGTCATGCTCTAAATTGCATTCTACATGCAGATGCTACTGTGACTCATTGCATGAACAGGGGAATACTCCCTTACTATAAATGGACTGTTTGCTTAAGGGGTCACTTTGCAGGTTAAGCCAGAAGCTAAAAACCCCTGCCAGGGGAAGAAATGCCACTTCTTCATGTTTATGTATCCCTGGAGCTTTAGCCTCTAACCACTACTTCCCCTGTGTGTGTTTTTTATACATCTTCACTTGCTTCAGTCAATGAAATATTGACAAATTGTTGATATAATTTATGTAATTTATTTAATAGACTAAACAGGCCCTGGATAGGTGGATGATTTTATTACAGATGGCATATAATTTATCCATGACAGTTGTGTTTTAATGCAGGAAGCAGATTCAAAATAACTGCACAATCACAGCCGAGCATGCTCTGTTAAAACAGGGCTTCCCTTGTCTGCACCACTCCATGGTGATATTTGTGGAATTGGGTGGTATGCAAAGAGTCTCCTGTTAGTAGGAACACTGGAGAAACTGAAAACAATAAACATGGGTTGTAAATCAGACCAAAAAAACTAGACAAAAAAAAGAAAAAAAGAAAAAAAATACAGTCACCACAGCATGAATCACAGATTTCTTGGAAAATGTAGGCGAGGCTTTGCTCGCTCCCCAGCTTCAAAGTGATGACTGCCAATCACTCTGGGTTCAGACTTGAATGTGACTTATATAATAGCTTTTTTTGTGTGGAGGCAGCCTTGTAGAACACCGTGCTGGTTTCAGAAAAAAAGAGAGAAGAAAAAAAACCTCAAACCTGCCGAGACTTGTGAGGGTGCATACTGTCATTCAGCAGCTACACTCACTTTTATGGTGGAATTGTTTGCACATAACAGAGAGTCTCGCCTGGTTCACCCACAGATCTGTTCACAATTGAAAATGAAACAACACTGAATGTCACTTCTATCAAAAATTTGACTCGAAATGCAATTACATAGTTTTCCCAACTATCATATCAGTTCATCAGGGATTTAAAATCTATTGATTACATTTGCGAAT
Source organism: Stegastes partitus (assembly GCF_000690725.1). Taxonomy (NCBI): domain Eukaryota; kingdom Metazoa; phylum Chordata; class Actinopteri; family Pomacentridae; genus Stegastes; species Stegastes partitus. The sequence goes on along the minus strand of NW_007577751.1, from coordinate 1,257,590 downwards.
TTGAATTCTTTTCTGAGTATGAATGGATGAGGCGAACTCAGACGGAATAAGGTGCGTCATAAGTCACAGCATGATACCATGGAGTGATCATAAAAGAGGGACCATTTATTTAAGAATGCCAGTCATTTTCAGTAGAAATCCATGATTCAGGCTGAGGTGACGATATAGCGAAGGAAGTAAACTGTAACTGGAAGATTCAACTACTGTATTTGGAGAAGTGAAATAATCTGCAAACAAAAGGTTTCGATGCCACTTCTCCGATCACACTGCAACACCACAGAGCAACGGTTAACATTTACAAAATAAATCCCAAAATAGGCCAAATTATCGTACATTTACAGCCTCTAGCCTCTGATGTAAACATTAACAAAGGCACAATTGACCTGACTACCGTATTGATTGCCTCTGCCTGAAAACTCTCTTCTGGCTACAAAACAAATGAATACCGTGGAGATTCTCCAGCTTTGTAACTACCTATTCAATAGCATAACATACATGAAGCTCCGCTGATGGAAAGCATCACCAGGAAAGAAAGTGGTTCTCAAACTGAGAGTTCATGCAAATAAGGGATAAATACAAACCTAGAAAAAATCTAGACTATCCTAGATGTTTGGTTTTTCCAGTTAACATGAGGGGTAAAAGTCCCACTCATCATTTGCAGTCAAATGACAGAGAAAGAAGAGCGTAAACAACAAGCACACAGAAGTGACAGTGTCCACCAACGCCCACCATCTACTCCACACCATGAATAATTCTGCTATCCCAGTAGTGGCTAAAACATAGTGAAAATCCTATGTAATGTTTTTACAGGATTCCCTGTTGCCACACACATATACTCAGACAGGGGTCACTCAGATAAGACCCTATCAGTTGGGAGCAATAACACAATAAACTGTTTGCTCAGTGCACAATTAGCTGTTAAATGTATTGGGAAAATGTAAATAAAGCATATCAATGAGTATCTTCAGACAAATTTTCAAATATTCTTCAGTGCTCACTCTGACAGACAAATCGCTCTCTCTGAATAGACTGTGAGAAGGGTTCCCCGCTGGTAACTCAAGTAGCCTGACATGAACAATCATTTCACACCGTACAGAGAACTGAAATGATGCATGCTTACGAGGCAGAGGTCAGTGCATTAAAATGCAAAAGGCCTGCTCTGCTGGTTGTTGTTTTGCTGAGTGAATTACTCTGTTATTAGCACACGATTATGTGCAGTACTGTCTCTTTATATCTAAAAAAAAAAAAAAAAAAAAAAAAAGCGTGCACGGATCTGAAAGCAGTCAATCACCAGATGCATCCTGTCGGATTTTCAATTCAACTCTTGACAGCAAAAATCAACGAGCTAAAATGATCCCTCCCGTGTATGACGGGCGTTTATCTGCAGCTAAGAGACGCTTTGGAGCTGCACTGAAACTTCAATCAATACGAGTCGGGACCTGCACTGTTTGTTTTTGAGTCATTTTACCTCTCAGTTGGCTCTCGGCTGTTTTTCTGTGTGGAACCGTCGCGGTGCAGCAGAGCAGCCGGTCCGAAATCCTGCTGTCAGACGGGAAGCAAAGTGGCCGTTAACTTTAAATGTCGGCAGCAGGTCGACGGAGTGGAAGCGGTGAACTAGTGCCGAGCAGAGACTGAGTGAGGAATGGATCCCTCCTGTCAAGCACCGCCTCAGCTGCTCAGCGCCCTCTCTGCTAACCAATGCACAGCCCGGGCTGCTGCCTCCATCTGCAAACTTGTAAAGTCACGCTCGTTAAAATTATGCAGCCGTGACCGGTAATAGTGCAATTATCATTCTGTTGTCGTAGAGGAAATCAATGCAGTGTACATTTCAATGCTTTTAACGAACGAATAACTGTAGCAGTGCTATTATCAATGTTTATACAGAAACTTAGAAGTGTATCTGCTGCAGTGAACCTACATACAAATAGCTGAGTGCTACAAGCTAGTTTACGAGTTACAGCTAATTTCACAAAAATAACTTTGGGTGCAAACTTATACCACCACTTAAAACCGTAGAAACTAGCCTATTAAACATCCTCAGTCTCAGTTTTAACATAATAATAATAATAATAATAATAATAATAATAATAACAATAATAATAATAACAATAATTATAATAAACAATAAGCCTCACAAAGATAAAAAATGATTAAGGTACAGTAATGTAAAGCTAGCTAACAGGGACACGTTCGTGTAGTCATATTTTTGTATTTACAGCAAGCTGACATTAATGTTAACAAATAATACATTTAATACTGCATAAAGCTATTCTGTGAAGCTTAAATGCCTACATTTATATATTTTTTGTGAGTCACAAGTACTTCAAAGTGTTTTTACTGTCATTTCTTGCTATTTTAACACGTATTGGGCATTGATGCAGAAGGTGACGGGACTATTTAATGATAATCTACGATCAGAACCGAGTATTTGGTTATGGATTCTTTTATTTTTTATTTTATTTTTTACAGTCAGTATATTTTGCAAAATTGAAAAGGAATATCCTCTAGATTTCTTTGATGACTGTAGTAATTTTTTATTTATTTTATTTTATTTTATTTTATTTTATTTACCAATGAGTCAACCGTGAGTACAGTTACTATGGTTACATGCAGTTTAACGTACACTGCGCATTGATACGGAAGGTGACAGGGACTATTTATGGATCCTCTGCAGCCAATCAACAAACGAGTTTGTGTTTCTTTTTCGTAATTAGTACATTTTTCAAAGTAGCAAAGGAAAATATTACACTTATTGCTTCCTTACACTACCTTTATTTGATATCTGTCCAAACAGGCACTTTACAAATTAAAATTTCACCTACATAACATCACTGTTCTGTGGTTGTTTATGAAATAGTGTTTTCCAGGTTGAACCACCCAGCAGTACAGGAAATACTAAAATAAGTTTAACACATGAATGTACCAATATTTATCTAATAGTAAAATTTATAACAGTGCAACGACTCCCAAGGGCCTCCATTCTGCATTTATTATTTTTAATTCAAGCATAGTTTTTTAGCATACTTTTACTTGATATGAACAATATCTCAAGCACTTTAAAAGCTTTTCTTGTATAAATGTTGACGTACTTTGAGTATTCTGAGGAGTATGCGACAATTCTGTATGCGGTGCTGGTGTCCTCTGTGTAACATCCAACCACATCACATAACGGTGTGCTGACATTAACTAAGCCACGGTATTTGGTAAAGCACATGATTTCACATTCCACTGACCACAATGGTGAGGGATTAGGCTCCACAATGAGGACGAGGCCGACAAGAGAGAATAACAGACATGGAAAACGTGTGGGTGTCTGGGTTAGACATAGAAAAGGAGAGTGACTCAGATCAGAGGAATCAGTCCTTTCTGAGTTTTGTGATCAAACTTTCCTCTGTTTTCATGAACTGGATCAGCACCAAAACACACCCCATATGTCTTATTCAATGGCCTGATTTCTTAAAAGAAACATTTTTCTCTTGATTGATATCTCTAGATGATATTTTCATCTGATATGCCCTCAAGAAATGTAGCTCCCCACAGATCTCTGATGACATGGTGTGGTAAAATAAGGAACTGCATTTTTTCCTAATTAAATGCTAAATATAAAATCGGGTTATCCCAATAAGAAAATGCATTAATTTAAGATGAAGTTTGACATTTTATTACTTTCTTGTCTGTACAACACGGTACATAACAGACACGAAACAAATAAAAACATTAACAAGGAAAATAGTAAAGGGCACAAACCACTTGTGTGGGCTTATATACTGTCAGCTGAAGTCTTGGGTTACAACAGCAAAAAGTGACTGATGGTAAAGCAGTTTTTCCTCTCAAAAGCCTTAAGAGTGACTTTACAAGTATTTGTACAATCTCCAAGCTGTGTCTTCTAGTGGCATGTCAGTGAAAAGATGTTTGATATCTATGAAGAATGAGAAGATCAATGTCTATATTTCAATCATCAAAAAAATGAAATAAGGATCACAGAACAAGTGAACCATTACGATTTGTCAAATAAAAGTCATTATATATAGTTAAATCCCAAATGTTAAACCTCAAATTTAACACTTTAAACGGATCCAACATACAGACGATATGTACAACTGAGGCAACAAAGAAAACACAAAAATCAATTTTTCTTTCTGCAATGAACTTCAAATGCACCGAAAAAGGCAGATTTCCATACATCAAATGGTAACATCTTCAAGCATGATTGTGTAAAAGGCAACACAATAAATAAAACAAATGGCACAGAAGGTTTGGACAATCTAAATTGAGAAGCACAATGTCTTGTGAAATATTCACAGGAAACTAAACACTAAAGCAAGCACGTGGAAAATCTTCAGAGTTGACGTCCCTGCTCAGGCTGACGAAACGAAACTGAGATAAACAAAAATCACAATCTAATTACAGTGAGGAGTATAACATTTATAATTCAATATAGTATTTGTATTTACAAGCATTTATACAACCGAGGACATTAAATGGGGGTTCAAGCTTATTACTATATTAGGACATGGAGCAGAACAATCAGATCATATAATGCACTAAATATAAACCTTGTAAACATCACATCTCACCTTTTATCTTAGATATCAGTCAGATTTAGTTTATATTTGCCAGGTTCATAAAGTATTTGTCCTTACTTTAAGGCATAGGTATCAAGCTTAGGAGTGAGCCTAAGATTTTATTTTAAATAAGCCAGATTTACTCAGAAGGTTTCATTCCATAGAAGAAAAACCAACTCATCACAGCAAACCCCCAAGCAAAACGTCCCCACTTGTCTCTGGATCGTTCAGCTAAATGTAGAGTTATAAGATCTCCTCCACTCCGTGCGCAAAGATCATAACCAGGCCGGGCTCCAGGATCATATCCTCCCCCATATGCTGATTCTCGCAGGCCATCACCACCACTGCCTGCTTGCCAGGGATACGCTTGGCAACGTAGTTCTCATAGTAGCGCCTGTTCATCTGCCGCGTCTCGAGAGTAGCCAGTCCCTGCGGCCAGTTACGCTCGTGGGCGTTCTCGATCAGGTCGTTCACAATTGAGAGAGGACAGCCGCTGTCGATGAGGGAGCGTTTGATGACTGCCTGGAGCACAGCATCAGGAGTGGAGATCATGCCGCCCCAGCGTGTCACTCTGGCAGGCTGCATGGAGTTCACCCACCTGAAGATAAATGTGAAAAGAAAATTAGAAACTGTCTTTATCTCTCAATAACAAATGGGAGAGAACAAGAAACTTCACTTACTCCAGGATCTCATTGTACTCAATGCTCTCCTCAAGGTTTTGCAGGTTGGGGTTTGCACTGCGGATTGCTCGCATGTAGGCTTTTAGCAGCTGAATGTCTCTTTTCTGGACAGTAGGAGAAATACCGTCAGTTACAGACTGCACAAAATTTCCTAAAACTAAATAGAACTTTCTGACTGTCCAGGTAGCTAGTTTGGTGGCCACATATCAGGATATAACATCTTTTCACAATACAGATTCTGTCTAATTCTAAACATATACTTTATTAATGCCCCACTAATAGATATGGTAATCATACAGTCAATGTAGCACGGCGTATCAAACCCAAACATACCACACAAATCAAACAGGACAAATACAGAGGCATGAATTAACACTGTTCTGTACCGCAAGTACATATCACACTGAAACTATTCAACTGAGAGGCAAACATTGCAAAACAAAATGATAATTGTACTCAAATATGCTAAGCACTTTAAAAACCTGGATCCCAAACAGCATTTTAGAATTTGAAGTCAAGTGGATTATACTAAGTACACAGTGCAGAATAATGTGGTTGTTATGAAAAAGCAACATGCTCCTGGCAATTTCTGAACCAGTTTAACAGCACTTTTCAGGGCTAGACCAATATAAAAAGTATTTTGTGGTTAATATGTTAATGAGCCAACAAAATGGTCTTACTTGCTCTCCTAACTGGTGCTTATGTTCTGCCACAGTTTTCTCCAGCTCTGAAATCTTAGTCTGCTGCTGCTGGACGACACTCCGCAAGTGTTTGATGCAGTTATGGTTAGGCAGCTCATCTTTGGGCATTTCGAGCCTGGACGAGTGGACGAGACAGAATGACAAGGAGGAAAATAGAAGATGAATACCGTACCACACAAAGAACGGGTCACACACATTTTTCAGATCTGTAATTTATAATGTTTAACAGTACAAGTTTTTTTTGTTTTTTTTTTATAGCAACTATTATTATTGTGCCACTTAGTTGTGTTCTACTTTTTTGAACTTGTCACTTGGGATTTTGCATTTTTTCAGCCAAATAGAAGCTACTTACCCACATCCTTCCTCACAGTTGACGGGCCTTTTGGGGTTGTGCTCACAGTCCTTGAGATGTGACTGCAGCTGGTCCAACCGCAGTGTGGCTGTGCAGCCAAAGCTTGCATTGTCACAGTTGATCTGAAGTTTGGACAGCATGTTGCGCATGATGCGGGGCACAGGTCGGAGGTGAGCTAGTGTCACGACTGTGCGGTCAACAGGACAAATCTGCTGCTGCGCAAACCACTGTGTTATACAGGCATTGCAGAAGGCATGTTCACAGTGTGGAGCCTAAAATGAAAACAAAAACATACCATCCAACACATAAGAACTTTGAAAAATGCAGATACAATTAATGGTGGGTGACCTTTGGAACAGGGACTTGCCTGCACTGGTTCTTCTAGCACTCCACTACATATTGGGCACAGCAGGTCTTCGTCCACCTCCCCTTGGAACCTTGTAACGTCGTACCCCATGGTACATTACCCTCAACCTCCTGAGCAACACACAACCAAGAAAATTATATTTACCCACAACTTTACTGTGCAAATACATGACTGCAAACATTTGAGAATTATGCAAGGTTCTAGACACTTCAGAAATTTAGATTCTCTTTCACCACCCAGTGGCATTAAGGAAGCATCTGATTACGACTGAATTAATTTTGCAGTATGACAATGGCTGTAAAGATACAGTCCCTGCCAAAATAGCTCTCTTTAGTGACAAGAAGAACAAAGAGTCCTGCAACAAATGGTATGGCCCCACAGAGCCATGATCTCAACATCATCAGTTCATTCTTGATTTATGAGAAGAGACAGAAGCAATGAAACAGCCCAAATGTGTAGAGCGACAGTGGTGAGTTCACCAACATGCTTGGAAAAACTTAGGAGCCAATCCACTGAAAAACTGTTATACCAAGGAAAACGGGTGCACAAGATATTGATTTGATTTAGTTGAGTACTGAACAGGAAATTATCACTCCTTACGCTTAGTGCCTAAATCTTCTGCACAATTTGTATATGAATTTTAAGCCCATCTCACTCACAAAAGGCCTCAAATGCGTCCATTCAGCTCTTGATGGATTGCTGATACGTCACATCTGGCAGCAGATATAATCTCTGTAGAAAGAGACTCAGACACTCCCTGCAAAAAGAAGAAGAAAAAAATGAGACGATATTTACACAGATTATTTCGTTTTCAATTACGCAGCTGACTGTTACATCGACCAGTTATGAAATGCATTCAAATCACACATCATAAATACAACATCGATGCAGCTCATCTGGAGACATTTTCAACAGGCACTGAGCTCAGTGATTTTAACGTTTTGTCATCATCATCCGGCATCACATACTCTGTACCAGAATCACCCACCAATGGCAACAGATCGCTAATAAAGACTCGTCCTATTAATAAATCATTCAAAGTTGTAAAGGTACCATGACTCCAGAAATTTAGCAACTAGCCATATTTCTACTCTTCCCACAAGCGATGCCCTTGATCCGAAGTTGTGTGGTTTTCTAATGTTATCCCCTACATGTGAAACTGCACTAGTACACCTTCAACATCTGATGAGAGTATCTTGTGTTATCCCAGCTGACTGGTGGCTGACCTAATTTCAGTGAAAGCAGCACACACCGGTCTACGATTTTCATATCCTTTCTCTCTCATCGGTCTCAGCATGCCTTGCAAACAAGCTAGCTAAGCCTCAATGCTATCGTTAGCTCCGTGCATCCTATTTCGCTGTTAACGATACGCTAATTCGCAATGCTTTGGGGTTTAAAATGCGCTAAACTGACGTAACTGTAAATAAATATCCAATGTGTGAGTTCGGAAAACAGCATAGCTTGCTAGTCACGAATTACACATAGCGGACGCCTGGTAGTCAGCTAGCCATGTTAGCAGCTTCGGTACCTTTGGTTTCCTCTGGATGTTAGCTATCGAGCTAACCAGACAGAGCTCAGTCTGGGCAAACTACACCGAGAAATACGTGTTTACACTCATTCGTGTGAGAAGAAAATATCACAGCTGACTTATATACTTACGTGGGCATGTAGTAAAACAGATCCCTATGACGATTTTTATGTATTTTCGGACGCCCTACTGTAACTAGCCGCTTGTTAGCCACGTCCTGTGCTACATCCTACACTTTTGCGTCGTCGATACGCAGGCGGGTGGAGACGTCATGACGTAGGACAGGAGCTTTTGATTGGTCCGTGAAATAAATCGATCTATCTATCTATCTATCTATCTATCTATCTATCTATCTATCTATCTATGTATCTATCTATGTATCTATCTATCTATCTATCTATCTATCTATCTATCTATCTATCTATCTATCTATCTATCTATCTATGTATCTATCTATGTATCTATCTATCTATCTATGTATCTATCTATCTATCTATGTGCAAAAATAGAATATGATACACATTTCTGAAAAAATCTGACTTGAACTACTAGACAAATATCAGTTTGTTGTGATCATGCCATAAAAATAACAGTGAGGGCAGTGTATTTATGCATGTATTTCCTAATTATTAAAATCTCGTATTGTTGTCTATATATTTAATTAATTCAACGTGAGTGTGAAATTCCTCTTCCCAAGCCATACACTGTTGCAACACTCTGTGACAGCCTGTAAACAGGAAGGAAATGAACAGCATGCAGACAGTAAATGCTCCATGTAGAGTCAGTTAAACATATGGAGGAACACACTGAAAACATATGTCAGCATTCACTGCTCGTGTGACTGCATGCTCAAACATTGACAATGTTGAGCCAACATTGTTGTTTAAAATGTGAAATCCAGCTCTGAGGAGTGGTGGCGTTAGCACAGTTAAAATGCAACCAGTACTTTAATCTTTAAGTTGTTTTGTCGTTTTTTTTTTTTGTTTTTTTTCTCATGGCTTCAGTATGTAATGCAACTAGTGTTTTGGAATCCTGGTTGGGCTTCGCTGGTTCAGTATATTATTCCTGTCTTTGTGTTTGACCAAGAATCAAGGGCACACTTGAATTGTGCATTTGTTTCTTGGTCAAACACTCAAATTATGGTCCTGCTAATTAAAACACAGGAGTTGTTGGAAGTAACATACTCTGTCGTACAAATGAGGGCTGATAGTGCTGCAAAATACTTTGTAAATCCATTAAAAAGTATAGTTTAGTCATCAGTCCAAATAAACAAGACCTGTTTTATTGCATTCAAATGTAAACTCAGTGAGAAGCTTTAAACCTATTCATTTTTTTAAACCTAATGTAATAAACTTTATTTCGCTCTGACCTATTTAGGTTTTCCAGTGAATTCAACATAGCAGTAGATAAATAAACATGTGCATATCAGACCAGCAATGTCAAAAATAAACACCAGACTAGAAATATTTAGCAATAGCACTTTATTGAACACAAACAACCCTAAGCCACAATACTGAATGACAAGACCAATTGGCTGCAGCAAACATTTTATAAAATAGATTCAGGTTTAATGTCACTAAATTGTTTTTTTTTTTTTTTTCTTTTAACGTCAGAAAGACAGATGCAGGTTTTTCCAAAACAGTGAATGATCTTTTACATATTTAACATTTCTGTAACAAATTATCATTCACATGTTCACACAAAGGAATAACAAGGCAAAGTGCTTTCAGGATTGCATTGTCGAAAAAAAAAAAAACTGAAAAATGAATGGCTTGAGGTTTAGGTGAGACAGTGGGTGGGTGACGGGGACTAGGGCTGGTCCTGTCTAGGAGTAGGCATGGGTGGGTGAGGGGTGTGGGCGGGTAGTTTGGGGGGCCCTGGTCAGAAAACCTCAAACCTTTCACCTTGTCCTGTACCCCTTGTAATCAAACTGAATGTAAAATGTCGGGGCAGTGTGGAGACAGACGCCTATGTAGCAGAATTTGGTTCAGAGTGGACAGATGGATTCAAAAGGCATACGGCTCGAGGGGCTCTAACTCACCCTCGTACAGAATTACAAATCCACCTAACTATCCTCCATGTGACAAGCTGTGATATCAACTGCAGGGCAATCAATGGCTGACCCAGACTGAAGCTGTAAACGTTGAAATATTGTATACTATAGGGCTAGACAGGGAAGTATATGCATAAGAGGAAACCAAAGAAATATATGGTGTTTTAAAAAAAAAAAAAAAAAAAAAGCCAATGCACGGTTATTCAATTTTCTAAAAGATGATTCCTCTGACCATTCGCCACTGAATGTTAAAGGGGATAGACTATCATCATAATCTGCATCATAACATTATCTGGCTTCACATTCCAGTGGTATTTTGTCGTATAAATGCTTCTCATAAATATTTTTTTCCAACGTCAAATAGACATATACACATACAGCACAACCAAGCACACATTATGTATAACTACCATTGCTTATGATAAATCTGTATTCCCGTACTGTGAATAGACTTTTTTTTTTTCCTTTTTTTTTTTTAAAGTCAGAACAGGTGGAGAGACAAACAATAGTCAAGGCTGCAAAACAAGGAGGTAGGAGAAATGCTACTGAAAAAACAGCAAGTGGTGCTAACATGATCGTTCACTTAAATAATCGTGAGATACACCAGGCTTCTTGAACCATGCTAGTGACAACAGTTGCTATTCCAGTCATAGTCTGAGGAGCGGTTTGTAACGAGTGTTAGATTTTACACCTTTAGCTTGTAAAACGATGTGGAGCATTAGTTTGAAATCTCCAAAAACTGTATCTGCAGCCTTACTGATGGCTCCTGATGCTGACTGGGGTAGCAGCTGTAGTGATTTACTAACTGAAGAAATCTTAGAGGCGGCTTGTTAGGCCTTACAAAGAAATTTAAATCGTGTCTTAACCCTATATTTCCAGACTGGTCTTATTTTAAAATTGGCTAATTTCAACAGAGTAACTTCATTGGTCCTGTTGTCATCACAGGTCTCGAGACCACGCTGCTGGTGATGGCACTGACTCCTTTACACACAGTAGAATAGTATATTTGCAGATTTGTAAATGAGGTAATCAGCGTTAGGCTAAATAGGGAACCCTGTCATTTACACACATGCCCACTTCATTCACCAGCAAAGCAAAAAGATTTCCTCAATCAGAGGGACAGGACTGTGGAAAATTAAATCAACTTTGGAATGTTGGGTGGACGAGCCAACTTTTTTTTTTCTTTTTTTTTCTTTTTATATTTTTTGTGAAGGTGCACTGTGAAACTATTTGATTGTAACTCATCACATGCCCTGATTCAGAGTCCTTCCACTCAAAAGGGCTCCTTTGTATTTCCTCAGATAAGCCACTCAAAAACAAAACAGGCAACCCATTACCTATCATCTCTCTCTCTTTTTTTTGTTTTTTGTTTTTTTTTTAATTTGCAGTGAATTAAGGCTGCCTTAGCAGCAGATCAATGCCTGCTTTAAGTCCAGTTGTGAGAGGATTGTTAATAGCTTGTGAGTTGCAATGAGGTGGCAACATCTACAGTGAAGCGGACTAAAAAATAAAAACATGTAAAGGGACTACCACTACCAAAATGTCACAGAACATGCAGTATACATCCTTTCCTACAGTAGGCTATTCCTAATAGCACATTCAAAGGGGGCTCCTAATGGGCAAATTCTCTGATATGGCTCTGCTTTAGAGTAATCAAGCTTGGTAAGAGACTACTTCCATTGTGGGCTCACAGAAGGAGCAAGTCTATAAGGTGCTCCATCAGAAGATTGCTGCCTTATTTCACCTGCACAAATACTTTGTGTCATTCAGCTCAACAGGTTCAAAAGTAAACACTGGAAAGTGTTTCGAACATTTGTTTTCCTTCGTATAAATACATTTCCCCCCCAAGACACATCTTCTGCTGGTGAAAACAAACGGCACTTTCAAGGGGAATGTTTCTCTAAAACCACAATCACAGGACCTCCAAGTAACAAATTCTGAAAACACATAGGCTATACAGTAGATATAAATCTCAAGAGTTTCTTAACTGTACAAGCTTTAGGCTACACGCTGAAAAGGGAGGGACACGTAAGAACCCTTAATGCTTAACATTGAAAACAAATATAAGGCATTTCATATTTCCTTTTATCCGCATACATCACTGACAGCAGGTCTAAATATTTTTGAGAAAACATTTCATTCAAGGAGGAAGAGAGGATGCATATACACATCTACACATGCAAATGAACATGTCTACCGGCTATAAACCAGAAGTCCAAACTACAATACCATCAAAGTCCATCCAGATAAAGAGAAAAAAAAAAAAAAAAAGCACCTACTCAAATCTATCAGTCAACTTGTGCACGGTCCTTTGTCTGAGCAGGCAGCTTCTAAAGTTGGATATTGATCACAGTTTTAAGAATGGAATATCACACACTCCACTATCAAACGCCACCTCTGAACACAAACAAGAGGACCACTTGAAATCCTTCATTTGCTACAGATGAGTGACTTTTGGTGTTAACAAAAAGGGCATATTAAATAAAAACTTTTTTTTTTTTTTTTAACTGAGGAAGCAATGATAAACAAAAGGTTATTGCACTTGTATCTTTTGTCTATTTCAAACGAGGTCAGCTTGAGAGAAGATGATTCATGCCTTAATGTCGTAGTAAGACAACAAATGTTACGTCACTTCTATAATATGATCACACTGTTATTAACACTGCACACAGCTACTACTGCAACCCTACTTGTAGTCAGTCTACCCTAAATAACACAAAACAATCTCCACAATCAATTTGCAACACAGTCACAACAAACAGTTTACCTAAATTTGATGTTGAATGCAGGTACCGCATCATTTCACAACTTGGTTTGCACTGCGAAGTTACTAATAGTCGATGAATACCCAAGAGCTGAGAAGAACAATCAGAAGAAGCTCTGAAATTCCAGACAATGGTCTTTCTACAGTTCATGTGTTACTGACAATCAAACTTCATGGTGTCTGCACTCAGGAGTTGAATGTTTTTCCTCTCATCTTTGCCTAAATTTGGTCTATAGGCTCCTTCGCTTCTTATTGTTGGGGGAGCTAAATGAGCCCCCGAGGTGCCTTCTTTGGATTTGTGCTTTCATACTATTGATCCCCATCCATTCTATGTTTGATGTGCCCTAAATCGCATCAGTTATGTGCAATTTATTCTGCCACCCAGGGGGAGCACTCAGTCACTGGAAACACATAGTGCAATCCAGACTAATACAGGAGGAGTTATTTAGGCTTCTTTTTTTTCTTTTTTTTTTTTGTTTTAACTCCGATCACACAGGATTGAAATAATAATGCTCAGAGGGAGCATGAGCCTATCTACTGTGGTCATGTATGTTCTGTGTAATTTCTTTTTCCCATTATAAGGCTTCTGGGAAATACAAATGGAAGACCGTACCTTTCGGTAGTAACAAATAAAAGGCACCATGCCACCACTGTGCTCGATATTACACAGGTCTTACTGGTGGGGGGGAAATTAATAACCAAGTGTTCAGGCAGGGAAGGTGGTCAAACTAGCATTAGTCATACAGTAAAATTTATTGTTTTGACTTACAGAGGTAAAGTTTTTAGCTACCTTCATTTCCCACCTTAAAATTAGACTGTACCCTTCACTCCATATGACTTGCACCAGATAACAGATTCGTCTGTTGATTGTAATGAGGAGAAACATGTTCAAACAGGATAACTATGGTTTTCTCTTCTAAAAAAAAATGGGCTTGTGCATGTTTAGGTTTGACATGCATATGTTGAAAAGTCACTCACACACACTACAAGAGAGAAATCTACACGACTGGCATCAGGAAACACAAGAAGAGATCACAGAGGATCAGTGTCAGCATCGTCACACTAAAGATCACTGATGAGGTAAAACTGCAGGTCCAATAAAAAGTACAAGGTGCAGTTGGCTGCCCCTTCGTAAGGTAGGAAACATGAGACATCTGCCAACACTAATCAAACACTTCCGCGTAGATACATCTGATTTAGGCTGGTTTAAGCAGAATTACACTACCCCCAACAAGGTGGATCACAAGATTTGAACTCTTTGCTAGCATAGCTGTACAAGCATTTTTCATAAGAATTTCTTTTCCGTCTGAATCCTTTTTTTTTGTTTTTCTTTTTTTTGAGGTACACCACTTGTATCCCCAGTGTCATTTGGCTCTGGATGACAGAGAAGCCAAAGTTGATTGTTTACGAGTGAATTCTGAATTCATTCATTCACAGTGGAAAATATGGCGATATCCCAACCTCTCAGAACAATCTCTGCACCATGGCAACCTTGAGCGATGTGCTACCTCAATTTATTTGTGTGCTTCTTGACACCCAAAGGTGTCTGTAAGACCAAAATAAGCCAATTTTTGTAAGCAATCCAACCAAGTAGCATAACTCTACGGGTGATGCAACTCATCAGGTAGTGCCAGGTATCATTTTCTTTTTCAGCATTTAAGGCAAAAGGCTCAACAGTGGATCAGAGAGTTGAATTGAAATTTGCCATTTACTTCAAGTAAGAACCAAGACATCCATTGAGGCAAATCAATTCTATACTGTATATACCATGCTTTTTTGGACATCAAAAACTGTTAGTTTTTTTTAAATGGTAACACACATTATAAACCATCTCGTTACACACACAACCTAGGGATTGCTTTGCCAATACCAAAGGGACTAACTATACTCTTTAAAAATGTCCAATTATAAAATAGACTTCTACCAACACCAAATTTTAACAGAATACTTGCATTTAAGTACTAATATCCCATGCAAATATGTATATAGCTTTTCTTTGACTAATATAATTGGCGAAAAGACATGCAGCTCCAAACACAAAACTGTAATAATCCTGCCTACGTCTGAATATGTTACTGACCAAGTAAATATGATTCATGTCTAAAGGCAAATCAAGGTTTCTATGGCACTAAATGGGTGTAGCTTAGGTGCATTTTTGTCAAATATAGGCTATTTACGAGTATGTGTGATCATATCTACTGTAGACCTTTTTGTCCCTCTTGTTTTACTGTACTGTAAGGCAATCTCAATGGAATGGATGAACATGAATGTTAAATTCATCTGAACTCTTGTCCTCTGTTTACCTTGTAGGCTACACTCCACACAAATATATATGTATAGAGAAAGAAAAGTGATATTTCGCAACAGCAGGCCTATACGCCAACGATAATGCCAAAAAAAAAAGAGAGAAGAAAACATATCCAGACCTTCGATGCAGGAAGACTACTACGCGTACTGTATAATATGTAGAGAATCATTTAACTACATGCTACCTGTATAATCATATCTATGCAAGACAAATGAAGAGCAACAGTTTAAAGTCGGGAGAAAGCAAATTGTCCTGCTCTAAACTGACCCTACATTCATTTCAGTCAGAAAATTCATGGCTCAGATTTGATGGTCAGACTGTAAACTGCTTGAACATATGCATAAATCCATTGCTGCTTTACTAAGAGGGTTTCCCCTCTCAACACATTTTGGCAAACAGGCCTCAATTGTGACCAAAGATTATGACATCTAACCCGCTTTTAAATCTTCCATTGGCATTTATGCTATGATTTACTGAATTGGCCTAAATGGATGGCAGTGCAATATTTGTGCTGCACACTATTACACACACGCGCTATTGCTACAATTGGACCTTTCATTGCTTTCCGTTTCTGACTCCAGATATATTGTATATGCTCCATTTGTTTAATCGTTGCTATATCAAAATTGTGATCTTGCTCCATGCACAATCACTCACTTATCACTGGTACACACAAATAAAAAAGCATGTATAAGAATACTGTGATACAACAAAAGGATTCAGTTGCAACTTGTATAGTTGCAAGGGGCAATGGCTCCGTTTACTGGTCAGATAAGGACATCACGAGAGAAAAAAATCCCTGCCTGAACAGGCTGGCCTGACAGCACCTACAGATGGCAGAAAGAGTATGTAGAGTATTATGAGGAGCCTGCCTGAGGTGTCTGTTGAATCACTGGACTGACTTTTAGTGACTTAGGCCACAGTCTGTATTGTTAACAGTAGGCTGGGTAATGTAACCTTGTCACTTTGCCGGGCCGCCTGCCCAGAATAGATAACACAAACAAGTCAGTGGGCAGTGGACACTGTCCCGAAGTGCTTAGAGACACTTTTTTTTCCTTTTTTTTTTTTTTTTTCTTAAATAATGCATTGTTAGAGTACAATTTTGTTGCAGCCTTTGCTTGTCTTTGCAACCCTACCTTCCTGTATTCAGCAGCAACACACATGCATGTAAACATAAGTACATACATTACATCTGCTCTATTTTGCACACTTAGAACCTGAATGTACTAAAGTGCGTGCTTGACTATCTAATTAAGTGCTGTGGGATTAGGGTTAAAAAGGAATTAAATTATGGAACATCCCATCAAAAACTGTAGACATAATCATTCTGTGGAGATCTGATTGGATTAATAAATTCTGCCTGCTGCTTCAGCACAGATCCTGAGAATACAAAAAAAAAGTATGTACCTATCCCCAGTATTAATAATATATCAGTTCCCATGAAAATTATAAAATGATCAAGAGAACAAAGGCTGGGGTTCACTAATTAGTTCCATTTCAGTCAGTTATGGAGGTCAAATGAAATGTCGACTACGAATCCACACCGCTAACTCATAGAAGTCACTGCTCTGAAATGGATTTTCTTAAATTTCAGAAATTTCAAGTTAAATACAATAATGCAAAAGCCTTTCTGTCAGGGGTATTTAACGACACAGCCTAGTCTAGGTCCTCATCTCTCATCCAGTCAACTAATGTGTGCAATTGTGCCACTTCATTACCAGTGGATATGAAGTTATCGCGCCAATGAAAACAATCTGACTCAGTGTAATTTTAACCACCAGCAGATGGTCTAAAAAAACAACAAAATAGCATAGATATAACATCTAAAAGTCACAAACAGCTCTAGTGGTCCGATACAATCATCTTTAGTATGCTTAGTACCAGAAAACGGGATGAGGAGACAACAAAATGAACACCAAAAAGCACATATTTGGATTTCTGCTATTCCTGAAATCTAAACAATAGGTATTGGCCTAAGCAAAGATCCCTCTCCTTTTCCTCTTAGCCCTATTCGATTCTATTAGGGATATCAAGTCCCTGGTCATTGATGATGCCAGGTCATAAAGATACGCCAGGCATTTTTTTTTTCTTCCCCACTAGATACTGTGGTGCAACTGTGGTTCAATATTGTTGCTATCAAATGGGTGGAAACATAATCAGTCTCTGGGCTCGTCATACTCTGCCATTAAGCAATCCAACTGAAATGATGTGTTACGGAAGGCATGGGTCAAAAGGCATTTCATGAGATGCCATAAAGGCAATCCAGTGCATTTGTGTTGACACTGACAGTAAAATGCCCGGCACACACAGAGCCATTCGTTTAGTCTTTAGGTAATTTGTCATGAAATAAGAAAAAATAAAGAAAACTCAAACACATTCCAGGGAAACAAAAGCCCTTGTGACAGTGATTGTCTATTCAATAACGCTAAACAAAAAAAAGGCCAAAAGAAAATATTGCTTGAAAACTGCCCAATAAAAATAGCAGACAATACTCTTTATCTGTTCAAACTGATCAGAGTTCACCACCGAGAAGTTGAGATATAAGCTATTAGAGGCTTAAGACTAGTTCACCAGCTCCATGAAATACTCCTTTAGTGAGAGCTTGTTAAAACCACTATGCTGATGGCCGGTTCAACTTCAGAAACACAAAGAACAAAAAACATTGTTAGTGCTTAAAAACCAGAACTGATTGCTCTCTTTCGATAATCAGGCCATTCAAATTCTGAAATCTTTTCCAAAAAACACTGTTAAAGAGATGGGAAATAAATTGAAATGGCTTGTTCATTTATGTGCTCAGATATATGATGCTTTGATGAGGTGTTGTTGGCAGATATTACTAGTAAAGCCTTCATCTAGAAATAAACAAGGCCTCAGTCAGTCACTATCCTACAGTAGTTCTCTAGTCCTACAAAAAGAGAACATTAGGCCTACGGACCCTGGGTGAAGATGAAGCAGCTGCTAAACGAGTTGACGAGGTATATCAAGATCTATTGTCTTTCTCTATACAGTACAGTTCATCTCAAATAAATAATTTATAGCCATAGTAGTGTTGATCAACTTTGGTCATAACTTATATGCTTAGAAACATTCTAGCTTAACAAACACTTATTTAGCATCTTTAAAAAATGAAGTCAGCATTAAGAACAAATCGATGATACGATGCTGACCCGAACATGGCTCTCCTTTGGAAGGAGACATGCTAATGTATTCAGCAGCATTACCAAATTATCTTAAAATGCCAAACAACTCTAGGCCGTACATTTAAAGTACACTATGGAATTAACATCTTTGTGACCCTTTTCCAAATTTCAGATTGTACTGTAGTACACAAGCATTGCACTCTTAAGCAAAATTTAGATTTTCCCTTGTGTGGTTCCTTCATAAAAATTCTAAGCTAACGGACAATTAAAAACAAACAAACAAAAGAAAAAAAAAAAGATCAAAATTATCAAAAAACAAACAAAGAAACTCTTTGATCATTCTTTTGGGAAGGCTGTATGTTCCTCTACAAGGTCACCGCAAATGATTAAACATGATATGACTTTTATACTGAATGATATGAAGAGAAAGACAGTTGAGGATAAAGACATTTCCATGCTCTTAGATGTTGGTTATATAATTATGCTGACATGGTTTTAAAGGGTTAAATGATTTAGAGATGGCCAGATTGCTAGAGTTTGTTTTGAATGCCACACTTCATCGGAGTGACCTTGTAGAGCAATCTGCCTCTACGTATTAAGCACTACTAGGAGATGGAGGAATGGGATCTAATTGCATATTAGGTTTGACTGCACCTCAAGAGAAGACCAAACACTCACGCACACACAGACGCACAGACACATACATACACAGAAACAGACATGTGGGTGGGTGCTCTCCTGGTCCTCTGGGCCATGTTAAAGGGAGTCGCCCCCTGGTGGTGATGATGGTGATAGCAGCTGACTGCGTGGGGCACGCGACCTCACTCAGACAGACACCCGTCCAGGCCGACCGGTGCACCGTGACGGTCTTTGACATAGCCGTTGTGGAGGCCGTTGCTGGGCAGGGGGGCACAGGCGGCGGTGATGCCGCAGTGCTTCAGCAAGTTGAGACCCGGTGAGGGTGAGACTGTGGGAGAGGAGCAGGAGCAGGAGGAAGGGTCCCGCTGGGGGAAAGGCTTCATGGTAGAGAGGATCAGAGCCAGGCAGTCAGCCACGTCCTTGTTGGGAGCACAGGCCAGAGCAGGGGTGTGGCCTGACCAACATCAACATGTTCACATTAGTGCATCACAGGAGAATTAGATTGTAAAGCTGCTCTCATCAAGAGTTTTGATATGAACAACAGATCATATAACAGTGTGTAATGTCAAAGGTATCACTCACAGTGACAAACTTGCAGAAAGTTAACCCCCAACTTCACAGTGTCCCTCAACTCTACAGAGTTCTATCTCTAGTTGTTTTGGTCACTGTTCTCCCTCCCAGCTTGCATGACTCATGACTAAAAACTCCTAGTACACTGCCCAATAAGCAACAAGCTTCCCAAAGTGACTAGCTAGTAAAATATTGGAGCATTTAAGAAGAATAAGAACTTTTATCATCCTTGACTGAGAAGTCTTTTATTGCAGCTGCAGAGATTGTGGAAGCTACAACTAAATGAAAAAATGAAATCTAACATTTTTTATTCACATAAAGAGGAATTAAAACTAGAAGATCACAGTTAGGAAGGACTCTTGTGTTTTCTGGAGCTAGAGCTAGATATTTTTCTCAGACGGTAATTGAGGCTGCATCTACACCCCTACGTTTTCTTTTTAAGATGGTGTTTTTAAATGAATATGAGCACTGTGGTGCCATTTCAGAAATAATCTGTGTACTAACACACCTGAAAACACAAAACAGAAAGCACAGAGTTGGTTGCCTTGTTGTAGAAAAACGTAGGCAGCAGCAGCAGAATGTAACTGCACAACAGATGCTAGCTTATACAACAAAGTCAACAATGCCTGAAATTTATTATCCATGTTAAATTAACCATTAGCAGTCCAGGCCTGTCTAAACTCTTCCTTATAGGGGTGTTTAAATGCTGGAGTAGCGTGGACACTTTCATAAATGTAGCAGAGGTTTCGCATTTTAAAATGAAAGCAGATCAGTGTGGACATAGCGTGACACTAAAAACCAGCTACAAGGAGAGAACTTAGATTGTGACAAACGTGACTCTATTTGAGTGATAATGTTCCCTATCTGCTTAATGAAATAAGCCACTGTTGGGCTGAATGTGTACCACATCAGCTCTTAAAGGCAAAAAGTCAATTGCATTTGCAGCTTGTTATCTGTACCTAAGTGGGCAAAAAACTATCATGGGTTTCATTAATCATACTAGGATTTTGACATGTATAAAGCATTCAGATACTGAGTCAAGAGGTGCTGCACTTACAGCTCCTGCAGCAGAAAATGTAACTCACAAACAACAATAGAATTGGGATATTTTGTGACATGGCATCATTTGGAAGCCAATTCCTCAAAGTCTACAATCACATGACTTCTTGAAATATGTGTTTTTAACTTTACTGCACAAGTTCATTTTCAACTTATACTGAAAATGTGGTGTGCTCAGAAAATACATAAGTAGGTAAGTATAGATTAGTTGTTACAGTGAAAAGTGAAAGGAGTTAAAAATTCTATACATTCTGTCACTGCAATTTCACACCTTATCTGTAAGCAGATTGGATTAACAGAATGTGCTGAATTTAAGAGTGCCTCACCTTCCTCATCCACAGCCAGCACTGTGGCTCCTCTACTCAGCAGTGCCTGCACCACCGTAGCCAGTCCATTACGTGCTGCAAGATGGAGGGGCCTGGGGGAGAGCAAAGCAGAGTCTGAAAGACAGCTAGCAGACAATTAACTGATGTGCAATTCTCAGCTTAGACTATATTATATAGTTATTAAACCCTAACTTTTCCTTTAAAAACAAAATCAATCTACAAGTAGTGTAGTAGACTTTTTCCCAGCACACATTTCTAGCACAGAGAATACTAATAAAATGAATGACAGCACAACAGTGTGTCTTTGCTCTTCCTTTATTCATGTGATTATTTTCACTTGTGTTTTACCTACTGTGACATTGTCTGCTGTGAACAAAGCCAACAGTTGGAAAAAATGCTTGATTTTGTCCAAAATTAGGTGAAAGACTGGAAAATTACCAGAGATGATTTAAAACATTCACACTTTGTTAAAATCAGTGGGATAACTGACACTGGGACAAACATGGCCAATGCAGTGTTTCCAGTCTATTGCCAAATGTTATTATTTTCTCACATTTGCAGAGCACTGTTGGTGGCATTTATGAGAGTGGGACTGTGGATCTCGCCGAGAATCAGCAGGGCGCACATCTCATGGGCCTGAAGACCAAATAAACAGACAGTTAAAAATGCAAAGTCTTCTGTGACAGTCAGTTCTTTAGCATTTGAAGAAAGTGTTTCTTTTTTTTTTTTTTTTTAATCTCATTATACACTGATGTTATATCGTTTAACATAAAAAACACTTCTTACAGAAACTGTACTTGCTTAAGATTCTTTCTAACTGCCGTTGTGCTGGCACTCAGCACATAACAGTTAAACTTTGACTTTAGGATCTGTTTAATAACTGATACGTACCTTGCTGCAGGCCAAGTGCAGGGCAGTGTTCCTGTTTTCATCCAGCAGTGTCAAGTCGGCCTTGGCCCGGTGAAGGAGGATGGCTGGACAACACCAAGACAGAAACACATGTATTATATGTGACTACACATGTCCTGATCTGATAATTATATCAGGAGAGATGCACTACAACTATAGAGAGTGCTTTGTAAAGCACTTTGGCATTTGTCTTGCAAAGTGCTGTAAAATAAAGCTGTGTCCTGAAGAAAGTGCTAGCTCTGAAGAATCCCACCAGAACACCAGGTGTAACACTTACCCACAGTGCCACTGTGTCCCTTGTCAGCAGCTACCATCAGAGCAGAGCATCCACTGTTGTCCACTGCATTGATCTCTGCCCCGTGGCGAAGCACCAGCTGAAGTCCCGCGACATCCTCAGCAAATGCAGCAGCATGCAGTGGAGTTCTACAGGAAAAGACAGAGACAGTCCAACTAATTACTGCATGACGAGTGTTTTTGATCTGTCTGAACTGCATGTTGGATAAGCAGGAAACACCTTTCAGCTCCTTTCTGATATTCAATAGGGAGTTTTTGTGTCACAGATTTTTGGTATTTTTCTGAAATGAACAATCTGAAATTTGCATCCACTTCAGACTGTGAGCGTCCAGTTTTGGAAGGTGAGCGAAGTCAGCTAGTGTCCTCCTATTTATAGCTGCCTTTTATTTAAAAAAAAGTGGCTCTGAACTATTTGTGGGACTTTTTATGTGTCCCAGCGCCATACTATCAACGTGTCCCTGGAGGGAGTTTCTGAAAATGTCTGCCATTATCCCAGTTACTAAACTATATCCTATTTCTTAACTTGATTTTCTGAAATAAACTTCACCATCTTTTGGTCACATGCCTTCTCTCTGTTCCCACATAATCTACTCAAGTCTTTTGTTCTGCAGCCTCACCTTCCTTTGGCATCTCTGGTGTTAATCATCTGGACCCCAGCAGACTCCAGCAGTCTCTCTGCAGCACCGCTGTGGCCATTCATCCTACAAACCAGATGACTGAGTTAATGAAATGATTTCATCTAAACCTAATGAGTAGGTTTTTTTTGACACAAGTAATTCATTTTGTCACACTGAGACACAAGACAAGAGGACATGCCAAGTTAATACTCACAGAGCACAGTGCAGGGGGGTGAAAGGGTTTCCCTCTTCATGGATAAATGTTTTAAATTCAAGTAAAACCTCCAAACAGTCTTCATGCCCTGAGAACAAACACACTCAGCATTATAGACAACAGATGTTAAAGTGATGAATTGCAACATTAAGGTTTGGGGATTAGCCACTTCCAGTCGATCAAACTGAGCAAACCTTTGTAAGCAGCCCAGTGTAATGGGGTGTATTGTTTGTTGTCCAGCAATTTATCTTGTGGGTCTGTTGCCATGGCGGCCTGCACCAGACTAGCCAGGATCTCTGTGTGGCCTCTGGATGCAGCGTAGTGCAGCGGTGTCCTACCCTGGATGTCCCGACATAATGCAGAAGCTTTGTGCTCCAGGAGGGCTGTCACACAGTCATCATGGCCCAACACCGCCTGAGCACAGACCAGCAAGGGGTAATTAGATTAACTCCACTGATATTTTCTGGAAAGAAATCATTTTCATTCACATTTGTCTCTTATGTGTTCTACTCCAGTATTAAAAATAGATCTGGGCATGTTTCCTGGTGAGTTGTCATGTCTACTGAGAAATCAAGACTTTCTTTCAATGAACATGTTAAAGAGCACATAATATGAACATTCACAAGCTTCTAACTGTATTCTTGGGAGTCTCCTAGTTTACATGCTTTATTATTTAAATCACATTATTTTTCTTATACTGTACATTGCCATAGAAGTCGCTCTAGTGAGAAAATAATCTGGGATTGTGAAGAAGCTGTTCATTCTTATTTGAAGGTGTACCAAACTAGCCACTAGGCAGATGTTATGCAAATGTGTTACATGGTGACATAATTGAGCTCTGTGAGAAGAGCACAGCAAACGACTTGAAACACAGCATGTCAGGCAGGAAAGGAGCAGAAAAAAAATCTATGACATACTGAAAGAAAGGAAAAAGCCAAAAAACATTATATGGACTCTTTGATCAAAATTTATTGAAGTCTATGACTAAGCTTTGAGTCAATCCAGAAAACAGGCTACCTAACATGCTTTAGCAACTGTTGCTCTGATCCTCAGGTCACTTTTACACCTTTCACTGTCATTTTTTTTTAACCTTAATATTTTATTCTTTTTCTGACATGCAGACATGGCAACACTGTTCAAGTCAGCATATAGCAGGTAGGGTTTTCTTACAAATTCACCATTTCCCAGTAACTAAATAACGAATATAAATTTTGGAAGTGAGCATAAAAATGAAACATTTAGGCTGTTGTCTGTTGTAAATTTTAAATTCTGCTGTGAAACCTTGCCAACCAACTGTCTAGAGTCTTCGAAGCACAGATGATGCTCTGCTACACAAGATAGCCACATGCAGTGTTCTGACCTACCCCTCTGTGCAAAGCTGTGCTGCCCCTCTTGTCCTTGGCATCTGGCAAGGCACCCTTCTCCAGCAAGAAGTGGACACAGTCAGTGTGACCTCCCAGAACTGCTAGCATGAGAGGGGTCCTGAGGAAGCAAAAGTAAAAATAAGGATGTATTTTTCACTGTATGCTCATTGTTTAAACTACCTTAGGCACTGAAAGTATTTTCAAAGCTTAATGAACAAATTGAAGCTGCTCTTTTAAAAGATAACAACTTACTGGCCAAATTTGTCTGCCACATTGGTGAGATCACCTTCCTCCCCATAATCAATCATCATGCGCAGGCAGTCCGAGTGACCATTGGTAGCTGGTATGAAACGGTACAAAAAAAAGACAATTACAAAAACAACGTTTACTCTATTACATAAAATTTCCAATGGGAGGAAATCTGCAATGCTGCCATTAAATCTTCCAGCCAAGAGCAATATACCTGCAACATGAATTGGAGTCCACATGAGACGGTTGTCATTGAGGAGACAGGAAGCCCCCTGAGCCAAAAGCACCTCCACACAGCGTGCGTAGCCTTTCTGGGCAGCCAGGTAGAGTACAGAACGGCCTGCAGCATCCTGCATGTCCACATAGGCTGCAGTTTCTGTGAGCACACGCAGTGCTTGCCAGTGGCCTTTATCAGCCTGAAGGAGAGGAGGAAGGCAGTCACAAATTTGCATATAGTCAAGATTGAGAGGCTGACTCCAACCTAAGGGAAAACCTGTGTGTAACACTTACAGCAAGATGTAGTGGACTGACTGGAATACTGCTCTCTATGTCTCCTAGTGCATTAAAAGACATCTCCAGGAGCTAAAAGTAAAGCACAGCAGTGGATTTAGTTTAATTTAGAATCAAAAGAGCTAAAACATGTTGCACAAATATCAAAACCTGTAAAACAATCCCACTAATTATTTCTTTACTTGAAGTGTAAGCTGTAATATTTGTGGCATATGATATGAATGGCTATTGCATGTGTCACATTGTGGAGTGATTTCACATAAAACAGAAAACTCACCAGCTCCAGGTTCTGTTTGTTGCCATGGTAAGCTGCATAGTGAACAGCACTGTAACCCTTTGAGTTGACCATCGACGGATCAGCACCATTGTCCAATAGATGCTCCAAGCAGCTGTTATAAAAAAAAAAATTTTTTTTTTTTTTTAAATTTAAACTAAAGTGTTGAATTCAAGAGCCTCCACACACATGCTGTTTACCAAAATCAAACTCTGTAATTTTGTTGAATTTTAGGTCTTTTAAAGCTATAGTTATAAATTTGTGTTGAATCTGCACTGTGGCTTTGTGTTAACCTCCCTAAAAATTTTGCTACATGTCATGGCGATGCAAACCACAAAACATAGGCCCACTTGGTCTTAATATGCTGTATTACAATATGCCCTGTTTGGCATGTTAGGAGTCATTCGCAGCTGTACTGCCGCATGCACTTAGACTTGCATCAATATACCATGTTTACATGGCATATTGCTGTATTTGCACAAATCAATATGCTGTGTAAACATGGTATATTGATTCATGTATAACGCTCCTGTGAAACTAAATTTAATAGGCTGTAATTGTATTTGGCTTGGCATAATGCAAATGCTAGAGCCAGCATTCTGTCAACGTAGCACTACGCTGTTTTTTGTTTTCATAGCTCTACCAATCTATATGGACTCAATCTGTTCCAACAGCATCTCTTTGCTGCGTTGCAGTAATTTCAGTAAAAGCAACTGTTGTTCAACATTCATTAGGTTCAGCTTCAGCATAATCTGCTCCGCTTCGGTCATCATTCTTCAGAGTACAAGAAGATTAACACAGTGGCACAGAAAGTCCACCATTAACTAGTAGCTTGGCAGTGCAATTGCAGAGAAATGCAGATATGCCATTACATAAGTAGAAATGCTCACAACGGCGTAGACCACCTTTGTACAGGGCTCCAGACTAACTTTTATGACCAATTTTCTTATTTGGTCGCACCTCCCACCTTGTCACAGGCGAAACACATCACCTGCTGAACACCTGCTTATCAAAGGCTACTACATTTACCAGTGTTTCCTAAATATCTCACGGTACAGGCTGAGGTAGATGCTGCTAGGTGGCTGCAGTTTGCTCAGACAGCTGTGTGACCAAACATTACTTTGAAAAGACTAAAATAGGGCGTTATAAAGCCAGACTTGTCCAAGATGAAATCGCATGATTTGTAACGTGAAGTGTAACTACCGAAGTCAATTGTGTTCATATAATGGTGGGAAGCTAAAATCATTATTGTGAATAATGTTCATTTAATTTTGTAGCCCTACTACTGCGTTTGCCATTGTAATTAAATGCCCTGCTTTGTTTCCTTCACCACCTCAGTCAGTCCCGCCTGCACCTGCACTCTGACCATCAGGTGTGTCTGAGTTGGACATTTCCCTCTCTGCCTCCTCTTTCCTAATTTTTTATTTATTTTATTTTTTTAAATGATCAGCTATATACCTCTCTTTTTTTTAACACACAGCTGCCAAACAGCTTGTTGGCAGGGATCCACTGACAAGTCCTCAGAAGTTATTAAAGTACTACTTTCTACCACTGTGGTCAACACAGTGGCTGCATGTGCTGGTTAGAGCGACATCAATACAGCCTAAAATTAATCATTCACTTGCAGGAATTTGACCACTTCAAGTTTTGACTCACACACAAAATTAAGGTCGAAAATGCAACCATTTTGGTGGCAGTCTGGAGCCCTGTTTGCAGGCAACAGCACAGGCTTTGTGTCAATTCATCACAGGAGCATAAATCAAGCTTTACTCAATATGGTCACAGATAAAAGCGAGAAAACAAGAGAAAGGGAACTCACAAGTACGACTCCTTCGCTTCATCCTCATCATTCTGATGGTTCCCAGAAAAATGACGATCGACTCTGAAAAGAACAAAAAATGCTCTAATTCAATAAACCTTCCTGAGTTTAGAGTTACATACACTGCACATTACTGCAATACTGCCCATTCTTGGTTATGCTGTTTAGTTGTGCTGCTATCCAAGAAAGTCAGTTGCTACCCGGAACTGAATGCAATTCTAACTAGCAACCAAAATTTTCAATGAGACCAAAATGCAAACTGTTTGAACTAAATGAGTAATGAGAGAAAATGGGAAATGCAAAAAGCAGAGACAGATAACGTCAAAAAGTTTTTTGGGTTTTTTTTTTTTTTTGCTCACCAACTGTTGATGAATTTCAAAATTCTATCAGTGAATCAGTGTTCTGAAACAACAGCTGACTTTTTTTTTGCCAAACTTGGACAGAATTTAGTGCCTTGTGTTGATTCTGCTGTTTCAGAGAGAACACAGAAGGAGAGAGAAACAAGACTCCAACCTGCTGAAGGCTTGGGAGGCGGCAGAGTAGTGCAGGGGAGTGCAGCCTGTCTGGTCAGGCTCGTTGACCTCAGCGCCAGCGCTCACCAGGGTCACAGTGCACTGGTACCTCCCATTAGCAGCCGCATAGTGCAACGGTGTCCTACAGAAAGTAAGCAAGGAGAGGAGAAAGAGTCACTTTTAATTCTTACTTGTATTGGGAATCCAGGAGATTACGTTCAATCACTGTTAAAAAAAAAAAAAGAAGAAAATCATAGATTTAAACAAAATGAAGTGGAACTCACCTTCCCATAATGTCCCTCTTATTCAAGTCAGTACCGCTACTTAAGAGCAAGTTCAGACATTCAACATTTCTGTAAAGCCAGATGAGCATGGGAATAAATTAGGCTGAAGTAACAGATGACATGTGATAGTGCAACATTTTGCTTATTTTAATATTCTTGTGTTAAAGCAGATTACGTATCTTACCCTCCAGAGGCAGCCGCGTGTAGACAGGTCCTCCCAAAGTTGTCAGGGGTGTTTATGTCAAACCCAGCCGATAGTACATGCTCTTTACTCATAGATGAAACTATACTATACAGCTGACCTGTAGGGAGATGAAGAAACAGCTGCAGGTAACAGTGATGTCCAAATGTGCATAAACACTGACACAGAAGATTAAGTAAATCAAAGTGCACATATTCATGAAACAAACCTGAGGAGAGTAACTTGCGACAACAGTCTGAAAACCCGTACAGCACAGCTAAGTGCAAGGGGAACATTCCATGGATCCCACGTCTGAAAATACAAAAACAAAGTGTTAGCAATCAAACCGTCAATGTGAAAGATGCAACTCAACTTACACCCAACTGCTTTACAGCATGAGGGATATACATCAAGGCATCTCTGACTGTAAGTGTGCACTTTGCTCTATTTGTTTACAACCTCATGGCACTATTATATTTTATATCAGAAATACCACTGAAAGCTTTTCTGATACCTGGCCGTGTCTGCTCCGTTGGTCATCAGAGTGCTGATCAGCAGTTCATGGCCATACTTAGCAGCAACGTGGAGAGGAGTATTGCCATACTTATCCACACAATCAATTTCCCCACCTGATGGAAAGCAGGGAAGAAGGAGTGAATCAAAGATCCATTAGGAATAGAGAAAAGGCTGCACCAACATACTCCTGCAGCTCAGTGAGAGAACACAGTCATCGTTACCATTTTGGATGAGGATCTGAGAGCGTGTGAAGCGTCCGTGAATGGCTGCCATGTGCAGGGGGCTCTTCCCTTCTTTGCTCTGCAGAAGGTAACAAACAGAATACAAAATCATATAATTTCATATTAGTCATATTGAATGGAATATAATGAGAAAACTCCAGGTCACTGATTGAAACAATTAAGGCTTTTCCTGCATAGTGGAAATTTTTGGCACACCCTAAAGAGGTTTTAGGCAACCCCCGAAAAGAGATTCTAGCCAGCATCAAAAGTATTAACCTCCCAAATGCCCTCACTCTCGGCTCTTAAGTGAAATTAACATATATTTAAAGTGACAGTTTCACTTTGCACTAACTCCAGTTTTACTAAACGGGAAGCGTATACTGCTTCTCATATCTGGCCAATTTTATTTTTTCTGTTTCATACAATATCATTTTTATGGTGTCATCAGCTATAAATAGAGGAATGATCAATAGCATGTGAATCCTTAGATTCATTCTGCCATTTTCTCTCTCATGTATTCCCTTTTCACACACAACAATATTGTCATTTCTGGCAGTTAATGTGTGTGTGAGATAAATTCTACACTCCTGCACATTTACATTTTAACCAAGGGTTTCTATAGGCACGAATAGAATGTGTATAATCTTTATCCTTTCTCCATATCCACCTATGTGGATTTTATTACTTTGGAGAACAATTACAACATAAACACACACTTGTTTAAATGTTTAATAATCACCACATCACAGAACATTAGTGAGAGGTACAAAACCAATTTATATCATACCTGCTGGTTGACATCTGCCCCATTGTTGACCAGCAACTCCAGACAGAGGGCACCGTTGGTGGAGACGGCAGCCAGGTGCAGAGGAGTGTAGCCACACTTGTTGGGCTGGTTAACATTAGCTCCATGGTTCACCAGCTCTGTAGCTACAGCCTCTTGCCCCATGTAGCAAGCCACATGGAGCGCAGTGTTTCCAAAGCCGTTGGGCTCATCAATCTGAGTGTAAAACACAAACATGTCACAAAATCAGACTGTACCGAGCAAGGAAATTTTAAAATAAAAGGACCTCAGATCAGATTTCAGATGCCCATGACCAACAACTCTTGGTGCAATGCTGTGACATCAAATAAAACAGACAATAAAGTATATTTGTATTGCTAGTCTAAAATGAATGTATAATTACTCACCTCTGCCCCCATCCTCAGTAGGTACTTTACAATTTCAATGTGACCACTTGCAGCAGCAGCATGGAGAGGTGTGTAGCCCTGCTTGTCCTTGCAGCTCTTGTCGGCACTGCGGGACACCAGCAACTTCACAATCTCCACATGTCCTGTAGAAAACAAGAAAAAAAAAGGGGGGGGAGACTTGCAGTGTTATCTTTAGCAAAAATTCTACCTATTTTGAGAAATTCAAAGCAATTACAACCACAGGTGGAAAGATTTAAGTACATGAGGCACAATTCATTGCTCTTCATCTAAGTAAACACTGTTGTGAATGACAGTGGCTTTTACTGCAATTTAATAGTAAAAAAATTGGGCAGTGCAGCACTGGCAGGAAAGTGAAATTTGCTAACCCAAGTAAGCAGCACAATGGATAGGCTGTCTCTCCTTCTTATCGATGGCACTCAGGTTGGCCCCTTTGTTCAGGAGCAGCTTCACCATCTGTGAAGAGAAAGTGAAAAAATTAAATGAAGAGGAGCCACACTCAGGGTCAAAAATCTTCAAATGGGAAGAAAACTACTCAAGTCTCACCTCCTGGAACCCACTCTGAGCTGCATGGTGCAGGGCAGTTCGGCCAGTGCGATCTGCCATGTTCAGGTTGCTCAGCTGGGTTAACAGGGCCTCTGCGCAGCGTGTGGCACGGTTGGCAGCAGCCACATGCAGTGGTGTCTGCCAGAACTTGTCTCGTGCATTTGCCTCGGCTCCACGCCTCAGCAGCAGACCCACTGCCCTCTGGGGAGAGGAAGCAATCACCAGGGCTTAAAGCATATATCTTATTGCATTTCCTTCCATCAGTGCAATATTTGGGTGCAGGAAGCCTAAATGAGTACAACAATCACTCTGTGTGGATGCATAATCGAGTTAGAAGATGAGGTCATCTAACTGAGAAACAATTTGACTCTTTGATAGAGACGAGTTTGCTGCTTACTTCATTCCTGGAAGCAGCTGCCCTGTGCAAAGGGGTCAACCATACATGGTCTTTAGCATTTACACTGGCACCTGGAAGACAAAAAACATCAGTTATTTTAAAGGGATTTCAAAGACATTGCAAGTGAGAAGTGCAATGCAGCTGCACAGTGAATCGGCCATAAGGGACACGTTTGTTGAGATAGTGACAAATGCTCAGTGTGCACAAAACTTTACTAACATAGAGATGGCTAAATTCTTAACACATAACCAGGTATTAGGAATTCATGCAGCTTATGCACCTGATTCGATGAGGAGGTCCATTACATGGACATCACCCACACAGGCAGCAGCATGAAGTGGCGTACGGCGCTCTTGGTCCTGCGGAACAGACATGCAATCAATCAAGTGGAAAATGACGTTTGATTTTCATATTTATCTGAGGCTAACGTCCTTCAGGATCTGGATCCGTTTTGCATTGTAACCGATTGTACTTCCAACATACCAGTGCATTGACATCCTCCTTTTTGTGCAATAATAGTTGAACTTCTTCAGCATTACGATTGAAGATGGCCTGGACCAGAGGAGGCTGCAATATAAAAATACCAGTTTAGTTAACGTTGCATATATTACGTTAACGTTGATCTGGACCGACGATTCGGATGGGACCATCACACATCTGTGATTTATCTGAGCAGGCCCAATCCTAATTAAAGCCCTAAACTATCCAGCAGAAAATGTAAAGAAACGATTAATGATGTTAAATGTTGCATTTAACGCATTTACTGCAAGAAACTGGATGTGATTCTTGCTTTCTCCAGTAGATACACAGAGCCTTGGCTGAGGCCTACAGGCCCGTTTCTCACTACTTACGTCAGCTAGCCAAACGGCTTGTTAGCTAATTCTGCTACAGAGCTGGCTCCGACCCAGCGCAGGGCCTAGACTACCGCGCTAACAACGCACATATTAACTTATCAACTCCGAGCATTTGCTAACCAAAAGTATTTTTTTCTTTATCGTGCAGATATTCATTTAAATAAACATGCACCACCAATAAGCTAAGAACGAAAACAAGTCGTTCGGTGAGGTAGACGTAGTATGCTGCGCACAAGAGCAGGTCTTTCCCAGCAAATAGACTGCGCCACAGCACAAACACGGAGCGCTTTCTTTCATCGTACCTGGTCTGCAATGTTGAGTACTCCCATCTCCCAAACTCAGCCAGGACGGAGCTCCTTCATGAGGAAAAAACTTCGAGGTATATTGCGGTGCGCTACTGTGTCCACTTCTCAGACTACACCCATAGCTGATTGCAAACAGAAATGCGGTCTTGATCTGTCACTGTTGTTGTCTGTATCCAGTGTCTGGTCTGACGATACTGGCTACGACTGTGCTGGTCCGCCTACAGGCGTGGCGGTCTGTGGTCGCCTCCTCGGCTGAAATGGCGGCACCGTGTGGCGGGAAGCGGTAAAGCAGTCTGCATTTACACCAGCGGCGTAAACATGAATGGAGAAGGTTGTCCAAAAGGTCAAGTGGAGCGCTCAGGTCTTGAGAATGGGACCCATCCTAACAAGTATAGCTGTTGCGAAGCAGAATTATTTAAATTTAGGAATAACTGAACTACGGCATATTACTAGAAAGCGCACTACTAGGCAATAAATAGCAAAGTCAATGTTTCCCTGTAATGGTATTCAACAAAGCTCATCATATCCTATTATTATTCAAACTGACTTTGACACAAAGCTATGACACCAATAGAAAGTTATAGTAGGTTTATTATTAATCAATGCCAAATACCTGAGACTGTCTTTGGATAATCTAATGACCACAGGGAAAATCACAAATTTACAAAATTTTCTTCTTCTTTTTATTTCTTTACCATTTTTGGCCTGTTCAAACAAATGAATTACAGTAATAAATAACGATTTTAATCAGATTTGTCTCTCTCTCTCTTTTTAAAAATCTTGCAATAAACATTACTAAAGCAGGCAGCACGTGACCTAACTTGCTAAATTAAGATATTACATTTTGAATTAAAATATGAGTTTAAATATGTTAAATAAACCCACAAGATCTGAATTTGTCATATTTTATTTTGTTTTAAAAATTATTTATACAAACAGCATGGTTAAACAAACTAAGGCGATATTGCACTCAGGCTAGCTAATACTAGCCATTTGCTAAGGTAAAGCTCATTTTTCCGGTTTTCTGAAATTTAAAAACTCAAAACCCTTAAAAAATTAAATATTATACCACCTAACAAGACAACTAAAGCTTAATTATTATCATTATTATTATTTTAGAAATAAAATATGTAGAAAAGTAATACTGCTAGTCTAACTTGTTAACCTTAGCAGAGTAGCAGTAACCAGATTTTTTACAGCAGCCATTTTGACATGAGACAGTAGGCAAAAACAGGTGTTTATAATCACATTATTTAGGTATAGAGCCTTAATTAATGTCATTATTAACACCTGTGTTTGGCTACAATTTTGTGTCAAAATAGCTACAGTGAAAAGTAATACTGCTACTACTACTACTACTACTACTACTAATAATAATAATAATAAAAATAGTAATAATAATAATTTATTTGTGTTGAAACTTTCAGGCAACACACGCACCCTAAAGTTTTTGAAAATAAAAAAATACTCATACAATTTATAAGCATATAAAATACATATGTAAAGACAGCACAGCATTTATGTGATTTGCCCTTTCAATCTAAGTTTTGACCATATATGTAGTCACTGCATTTTTGCTAATGTAGCGGTACAGGAACTGGTTGAATCGAATATTATGTTAAGTGAAAATAAAATTATATTTCTGTTTTGTTACTTTGTGTCGAAACAAAATAAAAATGAAACGAAAAGGAAAACTATTTTTGAACTGCTGTTAACCTCCAGCACAGCGAGAGGCAGCATTTCCTGTGAGAGGCGTTGGGCTGAACCGAGCGGCCCACAGAA
The DNA here is from genome assembly GCF_000690725.1 of Stegastes partitus. Taxonomy (NCBI): domain Eukaryota; kingdom Metazoa; phylum Chordata; class Actinopteri; family Pomacentridae; genus Stegastes; species Stegastes partitus. The sequence goes on along the minus strand of NW_007577751.1, from coordinate 1,223,481 downwards.
GAAAGGAACAATTTGTCCCACCGGCGTTTTATTTAGCAGCAGAAGGTCGTCCGCGGCGAGGCGGAATTTGACAACATCAAAGGCAAAAGTTAACGAAATAATTCAACTTTGGTGCGAGTTTGAGACTCGGGACGCGGAGTGATGTGAGTAGAGCTGAAAAAATAGAAGAACGCGGCCGTACGTCGCCGTTGGTCGGGCTCTTATGAAACCAAGCTAACGTTAGCGGCTGACTACCGTCACTAGCAACGTTCGCAGCTGCGAAAGCGGCAGGAGACGCCGTCCAAGTGAAGATAATCAATTAGCTAAAGCTACGTGTTTATCGATACACCCGCGCTGAGGCAGAAGGGGTTTAGACTGGGACCTTGAATCTCTCTGCCTCCCTCGGTCTTGGACCAGATCCCGGGCTTAGCCTCTGAAACCCAGCAACTCCCTTCCTCGAGTGGCTGGTTTGATGGCAGCCACAGCCGGTGCCCGGAGGTTACCCATGGGTGTGCGCACATTCAGTGACTTTCTCCAGATCGCCACCGTGGGCTCTCCTCGCTCGTGTCGGACGACGGTGCCCAAAGGATGCCTGCGACAAAACATCAGGTGAGCCTGTCAAGGAGATAGCAGAGGCTATTATTAAAGCTAGTGGCACACAGCTGGTCACTCAGTACACAGGCACTGACACCGACGACACTGAGTCATATGATTTATATCGAGAAGGTCACAAGCTAACGTTACCGGGATCGATCGTTTTATTTATGTTTTTATGTATTTATGTCGAAAGTGTGACGATTCTTAGAGGAGGAGCTGTATAATGTGGAGTCACGATACTGACAAAATACTCACAGTTGCATTACAATTATAAAGTGCTTCATTGTTTTCTTGGATAAAATTATATAGGTGCAATTAACGATTTTTTTTGTTTTACCTTGTTGATTAATCTTGATTATTTTCTCTATTATTTGACTAGTTGTTTGGTAAAAAAGATGAAGTCCTTACATTTTGATCTGTCCACAACCCAGAGATGTTTAGTTACTGTCATGAAGGAATAAATAAACCAGAAAATGTTATCATCAAGAACTTTTTCTTATAAAATACTCAAACTGATAAATTGATCATCAAAATTGTTGACAACTCATCGGTTTATCATTGCAGCTCTGTGAGTGTTTTACTGCTGATAAAAAAACACAACATTGATATCATATAGTTCATGATGTTTGTACAAATAAAACAAGTATGTAATATGATATCAATGATAATCTGATGTGTTGAGGTATTACATTCTTAATGACACAACAGCAAAAAGCATTGCTAAAATGTTTCAGTTCTGATTTAAAGTTCAGTTCATTAATCCATTAAACAGGGAAATTCCAGTGCCCCCATTGTAATCAACAAAGGAGGACAACCAGTAGGTGGAAAATAAATACCTCCAAATAAAACCATGCATCAAAAAACATACTGTATTCTGTATACTGTAAAGTGTGGTTATGGTTTGGATATAAAACGGGGAAATACAACGAACATTATTTACTGTATTTAGTAACAACTGACTACTAAGAAGCAGAAATGGCATTAGCAGAGCAGAGAGGCAGTTTATTTGATCTCCAAACAAGCAGACTTTGTTTATGGTGACAGTGAGTCAGAAAGGATTTTTTTTTTTTAGAATTTCAATCACATCATTATAAATCATGTATTTTGTGGATTTAAGGAGTCCTTTTTCCTATATGCACCACTAAACTCTACAAAGTGACTCATGAGGTTTAAGCCCTACACATCCACTGTTTTTAATCCTGTTTTTAATTACTGTGTTTGTTTGGGTGGAGTGCTTTACTAGAAACATGTGTTGGATGTTTTCATGTTTTGGTGAGCTAAAAGCAGCTTTCCACCCTGGCAGACAATGAAAGTCCATTGTTTCTGTCCTATTGTCAAAGTGTTTTAAGGCAATATTGCCCCCATTAACTAATGATGACATTTTCTGATCACTTGCATTAGTGGTCTAAATACATTAGGTCAGATTATAGGGGTGATGTACTAGAACAATTTTGCTGACTGTTTTAAGAAGCACAAGTTACATTACATAGTGTTTTGCTAGTCATATAAAAGGCCTAACTCAGAAAGTACTGGCACACTCACAACATAGACCTTCTATAACCTCCTGGTCCAGTGTGCTGTGTGTGATCACTGACTTTGGAAGCTGGAATGTAGTGGGCCTTTTTTTGTTTCATACTGCGCCTGTGGCAAATTGTGCTCTTTCCAGAAAGTGTCTGACAGAACGTTTCCCCTTACCTTTTAGACACTTGTCGTCATGTGGCATTTTGATGACAAGAACTCCCAGGGTGCTTTGCCTTCAAGACTGGGACGTAATGACAACTGTTCCTCAAAGCAGAAACTTCATCAGCCTCACCAACAAAAGGAAGGAGTACTCCGAGCGTAGGATACTTGGGTAAGTTTCCAGTGTGAGGCAGCATTTTCTGTTTTATACGTTTTTTTTGTTTGTTTTTTAAAATAATAATCCTTTAACCTTTTAATGTTTGCTATTGTAGGTTTTCTATGCAGGAAATGTACGATGTGGTGGCTAATGTTGACGAATACAAGCATTTTGTACCTTGGTGTAAGAAGTCCCAGACCATCATGAAAAGAGCTGGTCACTCCAAAGCCCAGCTTGAAGTGGGATTCCCTCCAGTGGTGGAGAGATACACGTCTATGATCACTAGTGTTAGGCCTCATCTCGTCAAAGTAAGTACCAGTCGCCGAGGTGACTGTTAGTCCTGTAGATGACAGTACATCTGATATTTCTTGTAATATCTGAATAGAAATGGATTTTATATTGCTAAAATATGACAACAGTTTAAATGTTTGATGTCAGCGAGCACTTAATTCTCTGTATTCTGGTTTCTAATCACGGAGTGTCTTTAAATTTTAGGCAGTCTGTACAGATGGAAAGCTGTTTAATCACCTGGAGACGATATGGCGCTTTAGTCCTGGCATTCCCGGTTACCCTCGCACCTGCACGGTAGACTTTTCTGTAAGTAGCCTGGAGCTTGTTTCATGCTGTGGTTTGCTGACAGGTCATTAGACCCTCTGTCTCTCTTGATGCATGTTTTGTAATTACCTTGATTAAAGGAAGAGCTGGATATTTCGGGAAAATCTCTTTCTTATAATTTGCTCGGAAGATTGATACCATTCAAGCCTGTACAGTAAATAAGTCAGCTGACTCCGTTTAGCATTCAGATTAGAAAACAGTGAGGCAGCTCACCTGGCTCAGTCCAGAAAGCTAAGTATTAATTGCTCACAAAATTCAATTTGTTTAATCTGTACAAAAGCTGAAGTATAAAACAACAGGTTGTGGTTTCATGTGTGGAACTATTTCCTGAGACTATTGTCAACAGGATACCAAGATAGTAGTTCCACACATGATGTTTGGTCCCACTGTTTTCATGGTTTAAGCTAAGCTTAAAATTCTTAGTTATTGCATAGATATTAGAACGGTATCAGTCAAGAGACCAAATAAGCATATTTTTCCAAAATTTCAGACAGTTTCTGTTTCAACTATTATATCCAGCTTCTCAAGGTTTTTCCTGGTTCATAGTGGGCATTTGGGGGGTGACTTAACACAGTGAAAGAAATGAATCTGTGTTACCTTATATGACCTTACCTTAAATCTAAGCATTCTCCTGTTATTTCAGACCTTTTGATAAGCACAAATGTCCATGATGCCTGAGTAATTGAAATGCTAATTTAACAAAATGGTTAAACATATATGTCTCAATTCTTAGTTAATATATTTTTTCAAACCAAAAATTCTCTATCCAGTAAAAGCCCTGCTTCTACTTATGTTATGTCATGACTCCCCTATTGTCTCTCTCTAAAAAAATAATACATTTTGTATCTTTGACAGATATCCTTTGAGTTCCGCTCTTTGCTGCACTCCCAGTTAGCCACCATGTTCTTCGATGAAGTTGTAAAGCAGAACGTCGCTGCGTTTGAGCGGCGAGCCAGCAAGCTTTACGGCCCAGAGACTCGTATCCCACGAGAGCTGATGTTTCACGAGGTGCACCAGACGTGATCTCAGCAACTGTATGTCTTCATCTGGCCTTAAACCATACCAACCTTTATTCCCTTTATACACCCAAACCTGCATGAAGCGGCTTAGACAGCCCCTACATCAAGTCTCCACTGCTACATAGACGTCATAGCGGCTACTGAAGATGTAGGACATTTAACTCTCGTTAGCATAATGTCGGAATTCCTGCCACAACAAGTTCTTGCTTATTTCCCGTCTCCTTGTGTTATGTGTTCCGTTTCTGTCTACCTCCAGTTTCAGGTGTCCTCTTTCAGCAGAAGGAACTCGCCATTGCTCTTGACAGTTACAAGCTGTATTTATGTAAACAGAATAGTAAATCATTGCAACGCCATGTTACCAGTATTAGAGAGTCGACTATTATTTTTAAAATACCCTTTTATGTTTTTTAAAGGCACAGAGGCCCTTTGAGCCCGACTGTCACTTGAGGCTGCTCTATTCGCCTCTCTGACACGTTATCTTGTAAACTTCAGCACTGGGATCAGCTGGTTATACTAGACTAGAAAAGCACAGTCTTTGCCTTTTACCATTTGCTTTTATTTCAAATGCAAGATTTAATATATTGTTTGACATACACTAGTGCTATAGCTGCAAAATTCATTTCATTCTTTTTAATTTATTTAGCAGCGGTTATGCAAATTGTTACAGTTTTAATGGGATTCAAATTAAAGGTGCCATATTTTGGAACGTTAAAAGAGCGTTGCTGCTGTACGTTATGAAGTGCAACATTTCGTAAAAGGAAAAATGTCATTTCTTCACTAGTGAAGTGCTGCCTCAGGTGACTGAGGTTTGGGAGGTTTAGCTTTAAACTGGTTGATGTGCTGTGAGAATTGTGTTTTTGGACATTGAAGCTTAGCCCGCCAGTTTTCATAATGCCTTATTTTACAGCCCAGCAATCAAACTTTGCACAACCAAGCACACCTGAGTGACTCCACAGAATAGCTGGAGGGTTCTGTGACTGCGCTGACAACAAAACTGTCACAGATTATGTCAGGTAACGACAACTTTAAATTGGATAAATAGTCTATTCTAGATTTATGTTACGGATTCATAAATTAAGAGATGGCATTTCGTATGATCACATTTAATGCTGCTTTATATTTTGAATAGACGGCAAAATAAAAATGACATGCCAGGTAGATGTCAGAATCAGATGAGGTCACAGTCATAATAACCTAATTGATTACTACTGTGGTGAGAATAATTTCTCAACAAATGTAGAAGTTTCCCTACTCAGTTTTGAGTATTCTGTGATTTATCTTCTGAAGGTGAGGATGATCATCTCCTGTCATGTACATTCGTAATAAAAATTACACTGGTGGGCTGTAGAATAAAATATTGCAAATCATTTATCATCGTCTGTGGGTTTCATGCTTATTTGTGGACTTTTAGCCTTTGTTTATATACATTTTGATGCATGGATGTAAGTAACAAAAAGAAAAATGTAGACATTTTTAGTGTTGCACTGTCAGGGCATGAATTGAACTTGTTAAATTTCGATTTCATAACAAAGTAGCCCATCACTTTATTCCACAATAAAGGGCTCACTCAGTTAACTGATTGTATTACCATAGTTTGGAGGTGGTCAAGAGTTGAGGATTTCAAAGGTCAAGGGAGGAAGTCATTCAGTGTGTGACCATCCTCATGTTCGTGCGTTCATTTTATCCAAATGCTTAAGTTTCAAACTTCATTAGAACCAAACTCTGGGTTAAGCTGATGTGGTTTATTTTCTCTCTTGGTGATTTGGAAATGAGAAAGTTACCATCGATGCATGAGGAATGTATATTAAATTGAAGTGAAAAAGAAAGGATCAGACTACGTTGGTAAAAGATTGCTGAATGGTGTTTTCAAGCACTGCATTTTTAGGGAATAAAATAGATCAAATCTATTTTATACTATTTGGGCTTGTGTTCATATTGTTAGTGAAGCTGCATCTTTAAGAATTCCTCCTAACTGCTGGATTTTATTGTTTTATAGAGCAATGCGTTACTTGAAGTACATTGCACGGAGATTCAATTCGATTTTGCTATTGTAGGTGCCAATACGCATTGTAAACACTTTAATACAAAACTATAAATAGAAGAAATATTTTAAAAGTATTATCTGACAACCTGAGCTCATCTCCTCCACTGTATATTTTCACAAGGACCATTGGTCTACCGGTGGCAGCCTGGTATATTTCCACGGAGATCTATCGTTGACTTGAGTTGCTACAATTTGGAATTCAATCACTTTATGTTGCAAGCTAAATCGCACCTTTGTAAATACTGTGGGTGTATAATAAAGCTTTATTTAAATAAAAAGAGGTGTCACATACTTTTGTCTGTGCAGTTACTAAATCATCACTCATGTCTGATCACTGTTTTGATTCACCTCCAGCAGCTGCACTTTAAATGCACGTAAATGAAGCTTGGTAATCTTGTTGGATTGAGTTTGTGTGCCACAGCATGGCATGAAGTTGGAGATCCTCAGTGCTGGTTGCCTTTGTTACACAAGCCAAGAGTGCAGGACACAGCTGACCAACAAGAAACCAGAGTGGGGTGATGGTATGTGGGCCAGTTATTAATAAACAGCACATGGCAGAGGTGGGTATTTGGATCATCTTCTTTTCATGATCAGAAAGATACAGAACTCAATAAAGACTAATTTAAATCAAAGCAGTGCAGCAGGAGTCATAAATTACATAATTGCAGTTGTGTGAGAGCTTATCAGAATTCAAGCGACTTTAGGTTTACTGAGCAAATACTAATTTTTGGTTGTACTGTCGTCTTCTTGGCGCAAAACGATTCTCTTAAAAGCCAAAGAGGTATAAATTAGTAATCAGCTGGATAACATGATACTAACTGCACTCTTCAGCATATTTCTTAATTTAGAAATAACTGCAATTATCTCCAGTCTATTGGGAGAATAAACAACCCTTATTAGAATAGAATAGAATAGAACAGAACTTTATTGATCCCTTTGGTGGAAACCTCAGGGAAATTGTTGAAATTTATTTTTCAAGCACTTACCTTGAATCACACATATAATGAGACCAAACAAGTGTTAATAAAAACCTTTATTATTTTCATTTTTTGTTAGGTTTTCCAATAATTTCTCTTCAAGCTTTTCTTGCCCATTTGACCCATCCAGCCCCATCCCCCAAGTGTTTCTCTTATTAATCCATCTGCAATGAATCCTCCCAGCTATCAACCTTTATGCTCCTCTACGATCAAAATAACCACGTGTGTTCAACAACCGGCCACATGGAAGAACACGACAATAAAACACAAAAACACGCCTGATAAAGCCAGAAGGAAGATGGTAGCAGAGCAGAAAGTGAACTACTGACTAACACGGGCAAGCGCATCGATTTGGAGAAAAAAAAAATAAATGCAAGAACTTAAACTACACAAAAATGGAGTGTTGACGAACCCAGAACTTAAGAGCAAGCTTGAAACATTCAAGTGAAACACCTGAAAAACAGCACCAGCTAAGCCCACAGAGCTAGGCAAGAAACTGTGTATATACAAGATAGCTGCAGTTTTTCCTCTTTGTTCGTTGTCATAATTTCACAGTGACCAGCGACACTGAACATTGCAGCGACACTGGACACAATTCCACTGTTGTTAAACTGTGGTACTCATTGTGGTTATTACAAGCAAGTGATCGCACAGAGCTCATACATTCAAGCTATACATATATATACCTATGTACACAAAGTATAAATAAAACCACAAAATGAGAACCCAAAGATTATACACATTCAACACCAAAAAAACCTCAGTAAAAGGGTCACAATCAGCCTGGGAGGGTGTCTACTGCTACAAATTAGGAAATCCAATCAAGCAAGTGCTCATTTTGGAGTAGTTGATGTTTAAAGCGCTCTCCTGTGGGGATAAAGTAACAAACACACACTCAAATAAGACAGGACTTCAACAAGTACAAAGCCCCCTTATCCCACTTTTTATTCAAGCTTGCTCTTAAGGATTTACTACAGGCTGCCAATTACAACACCCTTTGCTAAAATCTGTATTACTGTTACTGTACATTATTTTTGATTCTCTACCATTCATAAGACCCTTCGAGCAGAGAGACCCGTTCAAAATAGGAAAGCTTGCTGAGGAAAAACAGACAGGAGAAACTAATTTCTATATAAACAAGACAGTTATTTTGATCATAGAGGTAATACAGGTCATTTTAAAAAGAAAAAAAAAACCCTACAAGTTGAGGAACAAGGGGGAGGCAAAAGATTTAAAGGGGCAGTATCTTTTAACTGATTTTCATACTTTTTGAATATTTTTCTTGAACAGCTTGCTAGTAGTTTTACTGGTAAGGACCTTTAATTTTCCTAAACTGGAGTGTTCATAAGTGGGAGTGAAATGCATGGATCAACTGGGTGGGATGACAGCGTTGCATAGAAGAAAAACTAAATTAAGTCTTATTTGACAAAAAAGGTCTTTTGATTGGGGATGTCCACTAAAACAAATCACTGCATTAGCCAAAAGCAGCAAAGGTTGAGTCAGGTTATTTTTAACTGTAGATCTTTAGACAAATACAAAGGAAGTGTCGTTCACTCCCACAATTCCCTTTGAATGCCACTGCCTATTCATAGTCCAGATCAGGTGCCCAATGAGAAACACGCAGGCACAGATCAGGAGGAAATCTTAGCGATGCTAGCAGACATTACATGGTACATAGTTTGAGCCTACTTTGGATTACAAGTATGTGTGTCTGAAGTTTGCACCTCTCATGCTTCAAACATGGAGACATGGAGGGAAAACACGTCAGTGGTTAACTAAACACACTTAAACACTAATGGCGTGACAATTTAAAAGGCCCTTCTTTTGTGAAATGACATTAAAAGTGTACTGTCTCTTTGAATCCCACTAAATCCTTGGGGTTGGAAATGACAGGGGGTCATCTTATGTCTGCCTTTTGATATTTCCACCTCCTCCCACCCTTAACACTAACCCCCAGCTCCTTTCAGGTGCTTCAGCCTGACTTGGCTCCGACCAAAGACATCAGTCCATCTGTGCTCATGGACTTGGGGCGCTCCAAGGGGAAGCCGAGAGCTCTACTCCACACAAGCTGAGCCAGCACGCCGAGAGCACGGGACACACCGAAGAGCACAGTGTAGTAATTCATCTCGGTCATGCCGTAGTACTGCGCGCACAAGGAGAGCAGAGTCAGTCACATCAACAACTGCATTTACGACTGCATATGTCAAACGTACGATTAAAATCTCCAGGTGCATCTTACCTGCAGCAGCACTCCGCTGTGAGCGTCCACATTGGGCCAGGGGTTCTTGGCCTTACCCTGCTCCAGGAGCACGTTGGGTACAATCTTGTAAAGCTGGGCGACCAACTTGAACATGGGGTCATTGGGCAGATGTTTCAGGGCAAACTCACGCTGGCAAGTGTAACGTGGGTCAGTCTTCCTCAGGACAGCATGGCCATAGCCTGGCACCACCTACAGCCAAAAGAAAGACAAAAATGTAACCTGTGCAAAATACTACCATTATAGTGGTACCTTATGGTTTATGGTAGAATTTGTTAGTTATTAAGTGTTGCAAAAAACACTGAGCTACACAGTAAGTCAAGACAGTAAAGTAAGAGGATGGCAGGTAGATAAAAACCAAGTGCATAATACTGTCAAGTGTAAAACTGTAATTTTTTCGAAAATAAAACTAGGGCCATATTATAAAATTACTGAACGTGAGAGCAAAATGAGTTCACCTCCATCACAGCAGGGTACTCAAGAAATACAATTTACTGGGTTTAGAGAACGTTAGATAATTTTCAGGTTTGTGCCTCGTTTCTTAAATTTGAAATGGCCATTTCAAGTACTTTTGCTCTATATTTTCTGTTAGATGCTCCAGGATACCCTCTGTGCGAGACTGTACCATACCATCTTGCCGCACTACATTTGGGAAATCAGCTTTTCCTGTGCAGCCACAAATCAATGGAATAGCCTGCCAACAATGTGACAGGCTGCAGTTTTATCAGCACTTTCAAAACCAACATAAAAACTCCTAAAAGCTCCTCAGCTCTGCACTCACTGACTTCGTTAATATATCTACACACTTCATAAGTTGTATTTATCTGAGAGGCACACATTTGTAACGTGCTATTGTGTGTACTTGTTGTATTGTGCGTTATTTTCTGTATGATTTCATATTTTGTTACAATTCTGTACTGTCTGCAAAATATACTGCTGACATTAATGTTTGAGCCGTACAGTCCCTTTAAAATAAAAAAATAAAATAAAGAAACCATTATAAGTAGAATTGTTGGGAATGTGTGTGTCTTTACCCTTCCAGACTTGAGTGTGTTCCAGATATAATCCCTCATCCTCTCATCAGACACTTCTCCTCCCAGCTCCTTCTGCAGGGCAGTGAGCCACACCAGCACTTCCTGTAAGACCCAGCAGAAAACACATTATTACGGTATAAATGGGAATTTCAAATGGTATGCAGTCATTATACATCATATCAGTTATTCAAAATTACAAAACATAAACAACATTGAGATTTTTTTCCCTGATATTAGCCAAGCTTGTTTTATTCTTCAGTGAAAATATCACAGCAGAGAGGCTTGAAGCAGAAACTTGTAAACCCTGTTCGCTGAAGGTGCTCTGGGAATTTTAAATGTCAGCATGGTGTTTGAAAAAATAAAAATACAAAAGTAATTTTACTGTAAAGTGTGTGTCATGACTGCACTAAATCTGATAGCAAAATTGATGGCAACATTTATTTAAAGTGGTAAAGGGAATTTTGACAGCAGGCTTACTAAAGGAGCGGTCACCTTCACACAAGCACTGGTAAACAAGCGGTGCTGATTAAGAGTCATTCAACTGCAAAATAAGTCTTCTAACTCAATGCTGAGGCAGCCTGCAGAACTTGTCCTCCTTTGTGTCATTACTTTTATCCTCAGTGCCATTTGTCTGCTGCCCTGACCACTGTAGTGAGGACGAAAAACCCCCACAGCTACTCACTTCTGAACTAGTGGGTCATGAGTTCAAAGAGCAGATAAATATGTGCCAACAGTATTTGTCACAGCAAACATTTTGACTTGTCACAGCAGGAAAAGCACAGGTGTTACTGATAACGTTCAGTGTGGAGCTTAAGAGTTGAACGATTATTGGGTCCTATATTTAGCATTTTTCCAATTACCTGTATTGTTCTTTTTTTATAAAAAATACTCCTGATCAAATAAATGAATTTAAATGTGTACTGCATTGACTTTGATGCAGTTGCCTCTCTATCTGTAGTGACTTTGTGGTCTTGAGCAACGCTGTTCACAGTCTTATCTGACTGGTTAATATTGATTTTTTACTACAAATGTATATTAGTTTCTTTATAAATAATCAAATTGGTCCTGGACAACACATATGATCTCTACTTGTGGTAAGACATGACAGTGTAAGTAATCTAGAAAACACAAAAATAGAACCCTAAAAGTAAAGCAGAATTTAAACATGAATATTATTAGCAACATCAGTAAGTCTCCCACTGTGAAATCACATGTCTTTTGTGTGAAAAGCTTATTCAAAAACTACTTGTGAATTCCAAGAAACACTTCTTTCCACTGATATCTAATGTCATCTGCTTGGAACTAACCTGATTGGCCAGGCCATGCAGAGGACCAGCCAGACCATTCATAGCAGCACTGAAGGACAGGTAGGGGTCAGACAGGGCGCTGCCCACTAGGTGGCTGGTGTGGGCACTGACATTGCCTCCTTCGTGATCACTGTGACAATACAAATAAAAATTATAAACGAATATGTTAACTAAACAGTAGTAATATTTCTAAAACAATCTGGGATTTGAGATTGTTTGCTGGCGTTGCACTGACATCTGCTACACTTCAACACTAGGTGGCAACTGTTAGATACTGCTGTCTGAGCACTCACTGAAATTGGAAAAATGGACAGTTAACTACCCGTTGTATCATAGCAGCAGTGCACATTTTTGAACCACCACAGGTCCAGTCTCAGCTTGACATAAAAAAAAAAAAAAGCCCCAAAACAAAACACCAGTTCACTGACAACATGGTGATGTGTTTACCCTCATAATGTGTCGTGTTCTTTGCACACATCCTACTTGGCTTGAGGTTTGATGACTAAACTTAGTTCCGGTTGAGTCAAGTAATTGTGGGACTGACGTCACAACAAAAGTTTCATCACATTTGTAAAGATCTACAAAAACCTGTCAATCAACTTGCACATTCCATCGTAGCTACACCACTCCCATCTGTGTGTACTCATGGGACGGGCTTTAAATTATTGTAATGTTCTCTGAACTGAGATGGTTTTTGCAGCCGTGCTAGTGTTTAGTGTTACTATGGCCTAAAATCGGGGTATCTTATTTCATTTAAACTGATTAGAGTACCTTGAATGCTTTCCTCCTTCAAAAAAATGTATACATTATATGCCCCTATCAATCTTGTGTTTAAACATCTTAGAACCACATAGAATACAAGCTTTCTCCCTTCAACACATTATCTCTTTGACTCACTTAAGAATGGAAGCGCATGAATAAAATCAATATCACCTTTGCCCTGGAGCATAGAAAACAACTCTAGCTGTTTAAAGCGCTGCCCAGTGCTTCAAACACTTCATCTGAGTTTGTTTAAAGCATGACATTTAGTTGACATTAAAACTGCATGACTTTGATCGAAGCATGTCTGGAAACAGAATCTGGGAATAAATCAAAAAACGCTCATTTAAAAAATGTAGGTAAATTTATGATCTGTGAAGAGGAGTTTTAGGTTGCACCTGTGGATGGTGAGGTAGAGCCTCATTAGCTCAGTGAACTGAGCATCACTGTAGCCCAGCATGTTGGTGAAGTTGTGGGACCAGTCCAAGTTGGAGTCTATGGCTCCGATACTGCTGCCTTCACGGTACAGGTTGCGGTAGATCTTTGCGGCAATGCAGGGCAGCTTAGCAATCAAGTCCATGGAGTCTTCATAGACAAACTAAGACAATCAGTGCAAAATGTTAGAAATTAGTACATAAAACCAAGGTAAAAGTGTAAAGCTACACTAGCAGCTTACTGAGGCTGCAATTCTCCATGTAGCAAGAAACAAAACTATTGTAAAATGGATTAATCATCTGAAGACAATGGATTCCTGTAACAAATTCGAAGCCAACCCATATATTAACCCACGTTTTCCCATCCCTGATGTCAAGGAGATAAAGTGTGTTTTGATATAAACGCACCTCCCAGTACTTGGACTTATGGACTCCCTCAGAGTAGGCCCGTGCAAAGCTGCTCTCACTGTTCAGAGCTGTGATTGCAGCACTGAACTGAGACATGGGGTGCAGGTTTGTAGGGAAATTGTCCAACATGGTGACAACGTGAGAGGGAAGCGCTGCTCTCTTTGCCCACTCTTTGGACACCCAGTTCACCTGAGGGATAAGAAGCACACAGTGTAAGTGGGTGATGTGAAATATTTACTTTTCAGCTCTTTCTAAGTCAAGCACTGAGCAGGTTTTCTTTATTAAATGTAGACCAATATTTATTTGAGAGGAAGAAGACTGATCTAAAATGTGTGCCTTGGCTGAGTCAGTAGCAGATGCATTACATTTCAGAACATCGTAGAACGCAGGGTTAAAGAGGTGAAAGCTATTCTTCTAAGAGAAAAGCTTATCAGTCAGGTTGTCCTCGTTTAACTTGTCATGGAGATAGCTGGCAGCAATAAAAGCCCGACACACCGTGTCTTGTTTCTCAGTTATAAAATCTGTTATTTTAGATAAGGTATTTTTTCTGGAGTCACTCTCCCAACCTATTTTTATTCATCATGCATCTTGTCTCATACCTTCCCATGTTGTGACAAATCACTTTTTTTGTGGAGGTTAGTGTATTTTTTCAATTGTTTTCAACGTCAACACCCCGTATTTACATTATGCCAATTGCAATGAATGTATATTTTACGCTTAGTGTTGCATGCTCGACCTTTTTTTACAGGTCAGTGACGGCTGAATGATGGTCAACTTTGGGTGAAACGCTGTGACTGTCATTGTCACTTCTTACCCAGCCAAAATACTACACCAAACAACTGTCACATTCTACTTATACACTACTTATATTAACAATCCACTCAAGAATGGGTTTTAAGAATTTAAAACTACTTTTTTCTCAGTATCCTACCAGCATCCACTCCTTAATTACCACAATATTAATGTGACATATAATATTTGGAGGGACCTTTCTGTTGTGATGGGTCTACTGGGTAAGCAGCAGTCAGTTGAGTCAGTCAGCTGATCGGTACTTGCAGCACATTACTTATGTGGATATTCTGTATGACAGCAACAACAACAACAAAAATAAAAAACAAAAGATGCTTTGGCGGACTCATAGCCTCTCCCACTCACCTGCTCCTCAGTGGGGACCTGTCCTGTGACCAGAAGCCAAAAGAGACCTTCGGGCAGTGGCTCCTCACCTCCTGGAGCTTTAGGCAGCAACTTCTGACACTCTGGAATACTGTAGCCCCTGAAGCGGATGCCCTGTGTATCGATGGAGAGAGAGGAAAAAAAAAATGTAATCCAATACATATTCAAGTTTTTCTGAAATTCACAGTCCAGTGAGCACTGGCAAGCTTCTAACACAAGCTCTGGCTCCACCTGTGAACGCTGATGATTCAATATCTCATTACATGCCTGCTAATAAGATGCAACAACAATACCACTCTGGCAATGACAGCTCTGTGCTTCAGCCAGACAGTAATCAAGGTAAGTGCCTACAAGGATGGCTTATGTCCAGGTGGCCAAGAGAGTTCATATTATAAAACCACCACTGAAAGAATGTTTACCATACTGATGTTTTGTGTTCTGACTATCAGTATACTAACTACAGCCTGACCACCAAATCTTTTGAGCCTAATATTACGTCTAGAAACCATTTATCAATGTTATGCTGTTTTAACAATTCAAAGCAAATCACAATTTTAAAACTGAAAACTTAAAAAATAAATAAATAAATAAATTGTGACCAAGATACATTTACAGCTGAACCAAAATCACCTTTGCAGAGCGTACTGGCAGACAAATTATGCAATGGAAACGCAGCTTCTCAATGACCTTGGATCTAGTTTGGCAACTCTGTCCTTTTATCTGCTGGGTTACACCAATACTCATACATCTGCAATAAATATCAGTCTAGCTTTAATACTGACCTCCTCAGGATCCAACACAGAAGTTTCATACACCAGACCCTTCATCCCCCTCATACCTCCATAGACCTGTGGATGAAAACACACAAAAATACAAGCAGATACAGATATTAAAATCTGCAAATTGTATATATGTGCAATTGTGTATGTTACTGGACTTTTAAAGCCTAAATCTACAGACTTTTTTTTTTTTTTTTTTTTTAAACAACTACATGCATTTGAAGTACAATGGCTTCCAGTTTAAGATATCAATGCCTGTCAGTTCTTTTACAAAGACAGCAAGAAATAACCCTGATTCTATTCAAGTAGGTCATATCATGCACTAATAATAAATCATTTTACACCATATGAACAGGCCACCGTTGAATGTATTTGTTGTGACCCAAGAACCCGGTGACACAAGAAATTCCTCTTTAATCCACATGGCAACCATCCAGAAGTCAGAGGTGTAGTGAGTGATTAACAGAAGAGGCTGATGCTTTGGTTGCAGTGGTATGTGTATGTGTCTGTGTATGTGTATGTATATGAGCGCATATGTGCCAGTCTGACATTGACAGTTTACTGTACGTTTGAGTGACTCAGCTAAAATATCTCTGTCGGCATTTATATTGTGACCTCTGAGGGAGATGACCGAGCAGTGATACCTGACACAGTAAATAAAGCTCGGCAGGCCCAAATGGATTATGTGCAGCTACCATGCTGCGACTAATCTGCGTCATAGTCAACGGCCTGAGTTAGTCCTCCTAAATTATTATAATGGATCGGAGGAATCCAACTCATTTTCTTATTCATTTTCTGTTCTTAAAATGTTCTATTAACATATGTCACATGTGGGCTGTAACTAATCATTATTTTAAAATTTGTAAGGGTTTGCCTAACTATGTTAAAAGCTATGGAATGACATATGTTGTGAATTGGGACTCCATAAATATAACTGAATTGAAATGAACTGAGTTATTTTCACTGTTGATTATTTACTCTGTTACTGATTAGATACTTTGAAGTCTCCAAAATGTCACAGAATGGTGAACAATACAGATCAGCTCAAGAGAACATCCTCAGTAGTGACCCAAAGATAATCAGTTTATTTAGTCATTGCTGAGAAAGAAACAAAAAATATAAATTAAATTAAGCAGCTGGATATAGAGAATTTAGATTTTTTTTTTTTTTTTTTTTACAATACTTGATTAAACAATTATCGTTTTATCATAACAGCTGGTGATTAATTTAACAGTTAAGAACTAATCCACTAATCATTACAGTTTTGTGACAAGCAGATAATTTTGTTGAACATCTCAGGAGTTACTCACCATATCAACAGTAATCTGTCCTATGTTTGTTTTGCCATACTGTTGTTTGAAGTTCTTAATCCTGCTCTGTTCTTTAGGGATAAGGTCTGTCAGGACGTCCTTCAGACTCTGCAAAAACACAATATTTAATTAGATATGCCTTGGTTTAAAATAAAACACATTCCTTTCATGTGACCCGTTAACAGTCTTTATGTAAACATTTCAGGAAAAAAAGAAAAATCAATCTGTAGCTCCACAAAGGTCAGTGTGGTCTGTCAACACTCAAGAGACCACAGCAGTGCATTTTTTCAACTGCTGCACACCTTTTACTACTTAAACCACAAAATAACAATGCGGGACAATCTGAAGCAAGCAGACAATCATCGAGTGACCTAAGTGCACTTACTGTTGATGTTGCACTGGCATTTCTGGCAGCCAGCAAGAAGT
Source organism: Stegastes partitus (assembly GCF_000690725.1). NCBI lineage: Eukaryota > Metazoa > Chordata > Actinopteri > Pomacentridae > Stegastes > Stegastes partitus. The sequence goes on along the minus strand of NW_007577751.1, from coordinate 1,206,526 downwards.
AAGTGGCATTCTGTGGAGTAGACAAAGAAGTAATTAGATTGTGATTAATAGAGCCACAAAAATAGACCTTGTTAAGGAAACAGAAAGACAACGGCACCATTTTTAGACAATTACAACCTAACGTATGTACTGAAATAATGCTAAAGCACCTTAAAAGCACTTTTAAATGAATCATTCTTATTTAGGTAGTCTGAAACCCCTAAAGGTATACAGAACAAAACATTTTTCAAAATATGTTACCACAGATTTTTTCAAACATTTTACAATGAGGTGTGACTGTGATGATTCACCAAAAAGAACATGGTTGGCATGCAATTATTGTAAATAGTGAGTACATCATTTATCGATCCAAGTTAAAACTTGTTTCCATTTTTATACTTGTTGTACTGAATTGGTTGATGCTTTATTTTGTACACAAGTCATCCAAAATTTACACTGAACTAAACTGAGATGAGGTGTCTTGGCAGGTGACTATGAACAACTGCAACAAGTCACTACTGATGGCAGCTATACCAGGACAAAAAACATTCACAAGCCGAGGGTTTGTACTGTTCAAAGCTGTGAAGATGTTCCAAATCATACAAGTATTGCTCAGCTTCTATCCACCAGCATGGCGTGCGCCATTTAAAAAATAAAATAAAATGTTCACCTGTCTACAACATCAATATGAATGACAGATCCATTTGCTCATATAATTTCCAGGCTTGCATTATTCTGATGTTGAAACAAAAACCTAATTTGTTAAGCCACAGAATGCCTTTCTAGATAATTTTCAAATTTTTTTGTTCTAACCCAAAGCATCCCCTGATTCCCTAAACTGGAATATGAACACAGTTATAAATTCTCCTAGCCTTATTGTTTCAGATTGAACTAAGGGTATAATATATGCCTACTATTATAGGCAATTTGGGTTCAAAGCTGGAAAGAGTTAGCTGATTTAGCAATTAATTAATTTCATGCTAGTCGTTTAAGGTTAAACTGCTGCTAAACCAGGGTTCTTCCAGAATAAAGGCATTGTGGTGCCTTCCAAAGAAGCTTGAGCCAAGAATAGAAAATAAAAAAAAATTCTAACTTTTTTTAACCAGTTTCGTTAATTTTGGCTTCATTTTCTCAAGCATATCAGATACCCAAACAGTCACAAATAAAAGGATAATGAACTGATTGGAAAAATGAAAAAAGGCTTCTGTCAAATAAGGTAAGAAACTCATTGCTTTTACTGTACACAGACCTATTATTGCTACAGGCGTAGTCGCCCTGTCAAAGGCCCAACCTGAGCCAGGAAAAACCCTGTAATCCCTGATATGTCACTACATGAACGGATACAGGTTGACAGTTTTCCATGTGTGTCATTGTGTATTAATATGCTGGAATTTGACTCAAAAAAACTGAGACCACTTTTGCATGACTGAGATAATTACAAACAGTCTAAAAGTGAGAATTACACTTCAAAAGCAACCATTTGTGTGCAATTAATGGTGACTGGGCTCTTAAGCCTTGAACTGTTGCTGGAATGGGGATAAGATGAGTGGATGTAAGAGATTAAAAAACTATTGGCAGAGGTTATAAAAGTGTTGGGAGGATAGTAATCTTATTGGTGGCCTGATAGCTGTGGAGAGAAGTCGAGTCTACTGCTCAACACCGAAACACAACTTCTGTCACCTTATTAAAATTATCAATGGATGAAAGGGGAGTCTGGGGGGCAGGGGACTCCCAAAGGGATCCCCTAACCAAAACCACAACCGTTGGGCGTATAAGACCGCCAAGGCTTCCCGAAACAAAAGGTAGGATCTTGCGTCACTGCACACTCTTTACACAGCTGAGAGAAAGATTATGTAACAGCTCAGGGTCTTAAATATAGAGCACCAGTTTCACTCAGTCACTCCCAACTTCCACCAGCCTGGGGGAAAGGGCAGCTAGAGAAATTACTCTGCAAGGAAGACTCTAGGAGTCAACCCCCAGAGGGCATGTTTAAAAAAAAAAAAAAACATATGGAAATTGACTGATCAGTAACTACACATTCTCTATAGCAAACAAAACATGCAACCTGCTTTTGAGAAGAAAGCAAACTCACACAATGTTGTCACAAGACTCCACTTTCATAATGTTCTACTCTCAATGTAAATCACATGACTTTCAGATGTAGTTCAAAGACACAAGACGTTATATAACTACAAAATACAGCTTACTAATGAATCTCCTGAGCAAAGACTACAAATGATAAGACGGAAAGGGTGAGTGTGACATAGGTTAGCTGTACATACTAAATATATATATACACACATGCATGATACCCTCGAGTTCAAGGAAGGATAGAAACCCTTTAGTCACCCACTATATGTGTGAACAGGACTATCTAAAAACTTATGAGAAGTATTTTAGAAGTAGGTGACAGAAGATGATATGACAGTAATTAAGTATAAGCAAACAATGCTGAGAGGTCAGTGGAGTAAGCCAGTGGGTTATAGTCACTAGAAGATTGCAGCCAGCGAAGATATCAATTGACTTTATCACTCCCTGCCAGTTTTCAGGAGGTTTGCCAAAGCATACCTCAGGTGATTAGAAAATGGGGATTCATATCGGTCCCCATTTTCCCCACACGTTGGTTTGGCAAGATCTACCAACTGCGGGTGGAAGCTGATGCTAGGTGTCTAAATCACATTAAAACGCTCGTTTCTACATATTTAAATTATTTGTAAACATTGGGACCACATAGCACATATTAAGGACCTTATCAAATAATTAGACATCAGACAATTGCCTAAAATCTTCACGTGAAGGTCAACGAGGGTGGTGAATAAACACCAAGTTGAAGCGGAGTTTAAAGCCAAGATGAGTGATTTTGACCGGTGAAACATTGCAATGCTTAATTATTAACTAATAAATGGGATGATGAAGTCGTAACACTAAGTTAACACGGTCTGGCCACTACTGGTTCAAGAAACATGTACAGGCTGTGACAATACCAGGCCAGCAAAAGAGCAAAGCTAACGATAGCTAACAAGACAAGTTCACAAACAATACAAGTCACCGTTTTCCCATTCCCGTATAAAACAACAATACATTTAGCGTACTATTAAAATCCTTCATGCAGTTTGAGCAATTTTTCGCCACTCTCAACTGCATTTCACAATGTGGTTGACAGGGCTAAGCTAGCTAAACGTTAACTAGCTTGCCACTACGTCGTTAGCCGGCTAACCTTAGCTTAAAGGTAACGTCCACATCTTCGACTAAGAAAGTGGCATCGAAGGCCGTTTCTACTTCTCTTACCTTTGAATTGAGGAGTTTGGGTGCTAGCCTGCTGACAGTAAGAAACGACATTGTGTCTGTGTCAAAGTGTTATTTCCACTTATTCTTTAGAACTAAGGAAGCCGCTGCCAGTGCACCGCGGAGCTGGTTGAAGGTGCCCCTCCGGAAAGCAGAAGGTTGAAGAGGGATTCGGGCCTGTAACTACCAGCAGTGTTGATTGGACGGTGGGCCGGATGGGCACAATAGCGTATAAGAACATGATTGGTTGAAGCGGGATAGGGTGCATCCTGATTGGATAGCGGTTATCCTTCGTTCTACGACGACAGCTGAAGATCAGGGTTTGTTCAAGAGCAGAATTTATCAAGTCGCTTCATGATCGTTTACTTGAAGCGAAACTATTGTGGCACTTCTGCGCCAACGAACGTTATTTGACTAATCCAGGATGGATTCTCCTCTATACTCCTCTCTATGCTTCCTCTGCACAAGCACAGCTAAAGAACTCAAACTAAATGGAAACTGAAGTCTCCACAATGTAAAAATATGGTAATAAGACATGATTACTTACATTTTAGAACCCCATCTCTGACGGAAATAAGATTATGCCTATTATCTGATGCAAACTATTTAAAGGTGCATTATGTTATGTACATCTGAAATGGCACATCTTGCATATTGGTTAGGATATCAAAAAAATTATGATGGCCATGGTCTTTGTAATTATCTACAGCAAATGTGAAGCCCTGCTCCGTTTCTGGGTGACTTAGTGAAAAAAATTTATGTTAGTTATAAGAGCAGATCACAAATGACTACCTAAATATGTTATTTGGTTAAAGAGATACAATAGTTTGGAGACTTTTACAGTTTTCCCCACTTTCCCAGAGCCAAAAACTCACAAATGCCTCAGGACAGATGTTTTTCAAGTATCTTGTGTAGTCTGAATAATGTCAAACAGTAATTTTGGGCTACCTTGGCCCAGTTATTGAGTGCCTATGAGATCAAATAATACAATTAAATTCCTATTAATATCCAGGAATCGAGCAAAATTAAACATGTAAACTGAGGGATTGTCTTTTTTTCTAAGCTTTGTCTGAGGAAAGGCAAACAGTTTCAGATTTTGAAAACCCTCAATTTCAAACAATAACTGCTGTGAAAGCATTAGTAGTACTTTTGCAGAGCTGAAGCGTTTGCACGATTTTTTTTCCCCATCATCCCTACAAATGGCTCTGTTCAACGACAGCTCTAATGGTTAGGCAAGGATACAAAATAATATTTCGCTGTATAACAAGATGTTCAAACTTTATTTTCAAGGATTTCTGGAAAAAGGAGTAGCTGGTTGTCTGGAGTCAATGGCATTCTTTTAAACCAACTGCATGCATGGTTGATAGTTTGATGGGCAGGCCCACTAGCTTTGTGGACTGTAACATAATGGCTCAAGAGTTTGTCCAAAGAAATAATTTAATTCTGCAATACACAAGAAAATGCCAAGATGTATCAAAACAGAAACACTGTGCACTTTCAAATACAGTACACAGACACCTATGTCGACGTCCATTCTTGAATTGGAGCTTGTGGTAAATAGTCTCAGTTGCATACTCATTCTTAATCACATAATGCAAATAAAACCAGTGGATAAAGTCCACAAAACGTATTTGGCACATTTAGAATGATCCTTATGCTTCATATAACTTTATTTTTGCTGGGAACACACTGTAAAAAAGACCTAAACTCCACTTTCACAATGGCATCTTTATGATTGTGCAGGGCATGCACAGGCCAATAACCAACAGAGGCAGTTTAAATGGTATTTTAATCCAGTCTGGGATTTGAATCTGTTCCATCAGAGCTGTCCGAAATGTTTTGGTTTCACAAGACTTGAATCTGCCTCATCCTAAAAGGTGGTCCTGGTTTATTCATAAACCTGTATGGAAAACTTCAGGCAATTTATGCAATCATTAAACATGTAAGGCCCAAGTCTTATCATAGCATCAATTAAGTATTTTTTTTAAGTCTACAAGTGCGTTCCCGGCTGTTGGCAGATTTTGCACTTTTAACCCTTATGGGTGATATTTAAAACCTGCAAAACACACAAAATGCAATGTAAACTAATCCACATCATGCAGCCATTACGACATGCATGTTTTAAAATCTTTGTAAACTTTTGGCAGAATCAGTAGCCATCTAGTTCACATCACGTCATGTGAATTCTGTAAACAAACAGAGCCTCGAACATACAATAAAACAGCAGAAATAATTGTGTGCAACACATTATACAGTACATAAATTTTTCCAGAAGTTGCAGGAGGTGATATGATGTGTTTGGTCCCCACTCCTGTGCTCTTGGCCCTGGTAATCCAACCCAAGGTAATGCATAAGATGGCCTACAGTCCTAAGAGAGTCCTTCCAGAAGAAGGGAAGGGGAACTCGGGGCTCAGTCATCTTCCTCCTCTTCATCCTCTACGATATCTATGAGGGCGCTGTGCTTCAGGCAGGTTTGGAGGTAGTTCACCACTGTCCGCTGGAAGTGTTGGATGCTGCGGGGCTCTCTCAGGATGTGGCCTTCATCTGGGTACAGCTGAAGAGAGTAGTTGGCCTCCACCTTCACCAGTCGGCTCAGGAGCTCAGCACTGTGCTGGAAATGTACCCTTGCTTTGGAACACACACAGATGCACAGACATATGTATTATTTAAGAGACATGAATGCAAGAGTCAAGTCTAGATAAACTGAACAAAATCTCACCATCTGCAGTTCCATGTAGAATAAGAAAGTTCTCTTCTTTTAGTTTGTTAACTTCCTCCAGCACTGATGCAGTCTGTAAACATATATCATCACAATGTGAGAGGTTTAAAGGGAACACTTAGCAAATATTAATGCAGTCCATCAGAACACTGCAATAAAGTATCACCACAGATCCAAACAGCTAAGAGCACTTGAAAGAAAAATGCCTTCAAGGCACAGCTGCATGTCTAACAGAATCAAGTCGGCACTGACAGGTGACTCTGTTACCTCAGAATAAGAGCAATAACTAACTGATTAGTAACTGTAATGTGAATTCAGGAACAGTCATGTGTTATATTACTCCATTACAGTGAAAAGTAATTTGATTACTGTAATGCATTACTTTGGAAATCTCTATATTAGTGCCTTCATTGATATAAATGGAATGGACTGCTAAGTATCACCTCTCAGTGTAACAGAACAGCTCTGCAAATTAAAAATACCAAAGTGACCATAAAGTTGAATCAGAACCTCCCTAAAACAGTTTCAACAAAAACAAATACACTTAATGCAAGGTTGTGGGATTACAGTGCATTCGTTTTGGATGATTAACTTGCAGCTGAGTGTATATCCTCTGCAGTTATTGCTGTTAACACATCAAATCCTGAAAAGCTGAGTTCACTAGCGTTAGAACCTCACCGAGTAAGCGTGTTCCTCTTTTGCTGGAAGGCCTAGATACCTCTCTGAGAATGCAGCACCTGAAAACAGTGGATTAATTTTTATTTTATGACACAAACTGCCTCTGAGTTTCGACACAATTTTTATATCCTCATTCAATGAATAGTTAATGACATGATCTCAACTCACTGTAAAGCCTGAAGTCAGTTATTGGTGCCACTGCAGCTGTGCACTGAAACAGCTTATCAGTTGCAGCTAACATTTTGAGCGTTAAATAACCACCAAATGCCTGTAATGAGAAACAGAAAAGTGGTAAAGTGTGCTTCAGCTTTGGAATGAATTAAGCTTTTAAATTTAAAAAATGCTGTAACCTTTCCATAGAGGGCCATCCGGCGATCGTCAATATAAGGCAGTTGCATCAACAGCCTGTGGAAACATCATAAAAGCCCTTCAGTTTTTCAATTAACAGGCTTTATTCTCATATTATATTGCCTTTTATTGTTGCATAACTGCACTGACTCGACAACTCCCAGATAATCTTTGACTCTCAGTGAGCCAAGCTTGCGTGGATCCACAGCGGTGATCTTCTGCCCGCGGCCAACCCCGCTCCTGCCGTCCACCCAGGCCAAGGCCACGCTGTGTGTGCTGGAGAGGACCTGAGGCCAGTCGAGGGCAAATTCCTCCGTCACAGACTGGCTGCCAGGAATGCCGTCACTGTGAGACAAGACGAACAGGATCAGCCCGTGCGTCGATAGTTGTTAAGATCGGAGGAGTTAAGGAAGGGCTAGACGATCATAGGTCGCAGAGCAGGTGACTTTAAAGAGCCCTCAGCTGCTCGGTCAATGACACTTACACAATGATGAGGAGAGGGTGCAGGTTGGCCTCGTAACCCTGAGGTAGAGATAGTTTCAGGTGCAGATCTAAGAAAAGTAAACAGGGCTTGAACTGTCTATAGATGGGTCAGAATTGCTACTACATTTATATCTTGTGCCTGACATACATTTGATCCCCTGAACCACAGAGAATTATCTTTCACTGTGATTTACAATCATTATCTAAGCACCACGTACAATAAATTACTGCTTTGGTTAATACTTAACTGGAGTCCAGACTAAGATATTTGTTATCAGTGTTCCATTGTTATTTCTGCGATAAGACACTGTGAATGAATCCCTGAATGCTACTTAAGGTAAAAGCATACAAAAATGTTTTCTCTTTGATTTACCGTGGTTGTCTGCTGGGAGCGTCCTGAACAACGTCTCAGGGAGACTCTTATCCTCCAGAGCTTTAGACAGAAGGTTGTTGTCTTCCAAAACAACATATCCTGCAAGAATCAAAACACCACTGTGTTATTTTTTTATTCCGAACTTCAAGACAGACACAGTGCAGCATAAGCCTGTGGATCGAATCCTCATCATCTCCATGTAAATCGTTCTGAGAGCCACAGGCAGAGGGCAGTGTTCACAAGTATCTACAGTCTGGTCTACTTGCATGGATTGCTCTCTGCAGGCTGTCAGGGGAAACTGCAGAAACCTGGTGTGTGTGCGCGTGTGTGTATATTATTATACCATTAGTCAGACAAGCAGATGTAACACTCACTGGAGGGGTCCTTTGTACTGTGAACTGTCACTTTAGGGATTCCTGGGCCTGGGGATTTTTTCAAATGACAACATTATAAAACCAACTGTCTGAGTAATGTGGAGCTTTCACATTTATTTCACAAGTCTGAATACATGTCTGGGCGACTGGGTGTCTGTGCGATTTACCGAGGCAGTAGAGAGTGAAGTGGGTTTGATTAGGGCTGAAAAGAGCTTTAAAGAAGCGACACCCGTCTACCAGGTTACAGGAGATGCACTGGCGCTGAAACACTCCGTCCAGGTCCACACTTGGAAAATAACAGAAAAGGCGTTATTGGCTCCACTTGAAAGAAACGGGCCGGTCTGAAGGAGCTTGATTTACTCCAGGATAAGGTCAAATGATAGTTTCTAGAGACAGACCCATTCTGGCAGTTGACTCTTCAGAAACAAATGGGGTTCAATAAGTTTAGACATAAAAGTCATTATATAGATTGCTCTGTTAGGCGTGGAGTTTCTAAATGTCCCTCTCCACTTCGCTGCTTACAAATTTCATACAGAACTAATCACAGACCAAATTTAAACAAACCATCTTCCCTCTTCCTAGCGAACAATCTCCTGAAGCCTAAAGCTGTGTAAGCTAATAAAAAGATATGAAAGCTAGGAGGCTGATGAGGGAACAGACAAGTGTGTTTATTACAGGCGGGACCATCAGTCTCAAGTGACTCAGCTACAGCAACGCATGCCGACCTTGTCCACTGAGATGATAGTTTTCTGTCATAAGTGAGCTCTTGGCTTGATTGGGCTTCACACATCAATGCATTGCTGATTGCTTTATAGGATTTACAGATATTCATGGTTACCAGATGATGCACCCTATTGACATTTCTCCTAATATTCCACGAGTTACATATTCTTGGGTTTAAATGAAACATCTTAACGACTTAACTTTGGTCATCTCCTGATTTATCATTCAGCATAATCCTCAAGCGAAAGGTAAATTAAATACGGTTTATGATCAGATTTCTACAACATTAATGACATTTTAATCAACCTCAGCTGCACATTGACACCACGATGATGACCTGTGCTATGTGTAACTGCACTTTAGGTATCCATAGCAGAATTTTTCCTTGTGAAAACTATATTCTTACAAAATGAAACTATTACTTTACTTGTCAGCAGAAATTACATTTCAATATATCTACAACTTTGATTGTACTTGTTAAATTCTTTAGGAAGTATAAAACAGTTAATTCATGAAAATGTATTTATATAGCACTTTTCAAATAAATCAAATACATCTTATAAAAAAATGTTGTATTCTAAAAATAGATTTTAATGCACACCAAAACAAGAAAACTGAATAAGACAAAATAAGAGATGGACAGTTAAGATAATAAAAGCTGTAGCAGATATCTGATTCTTCATTCCTCCTAGTCCAAATGAACACTGAAGATTCCCTGTTCACGCTTGTCCTTTCAGATATTCACAACGTCATCCTTACCGTAAGAAAAGATGCTATTCGTATGTATTGGTCTCTCAGTTTCTGATATTCACAGTTTCATGCATTTCAATTAAATTCTTAGAGAAAACACTCTCATTTCAGATATCTTCAGCTCAGTTGTTGCTTGTCTTATTTTTAATGTCAGGGATTCAAAGCAAAATAAATAAAAAATTCATGTATCTCATTTTACTATCCAAAATACAGTGTGACAAGTAACAATGTCATTTGTATATCTACAACTGGTTTTAGAAATGCAGTTGTGGATATCAATGACTGAATTATGTCACTGTCACAAATGCACACCGGATATTTGTCAGTCAAGAATCTGAAAGGAAGAATGATGTGTTGGATATCCGATGTGACAGCTGTGGACAGGAGGACTGTCACTGTGGATATTTCAAATGCTCGTTTTGACGAGGAGGAGCTGAATTACAGATATCTACAATACATTTCCACTGGAGCTATTAAATGTTAAAATGACTTACAAGCTTAGGGGCCATTTTTCACACGGAGGTGACGTACCTGTAAAGGTGTCTGCTCTGTCTGGATTCTTCTGTGCTCAGGAAATAACTGAGGACGAGAAAAACAAACCACACATTCACAGCAAGTAACTCGCAGCTTGCTCAAAGCACTGCACATCATACTTGTTTGTCTTAACTTCATCCTAATTATGCCAGATATCAATTATTCATGACAAGAATCTATCTACACTTATTTACATACTTGAGCATGTTAACAAAATCAGCCTCGAATCATTTTACTTCCCGAAGCAGCATTAGGGATGGTGAATTCGGTCCTTTCGATGTGCCTCATGGTATCAGTCATGTTGACTACCCACCTCTGCATAAATACTTTAAGACAGAATTACTTGTCTGGAGGCAGAAAGCAGCATCACCCCAAGGACTGTGGGACTGAAGATAACTGACTAGATTTACAATCGACTTTGCCTGCCTGTCTGCGATGGTCACACCCCAGTAAATCGTTTCATGTGGGGGTTTTGCCCCCAGCAGGATAAAGACAGATTTAAGTAATAATCTGCTCTGGTCAAGTCTAAGTAATCATTTGTTCTCTTCACATTCAGAGTTAAAGTGATTTCCTTTGGCCTTTTAAATAAGTTCAATGCTACATCTTAAAATAGCATTTTTGAAGTTATTTTTAATTATGTCCCTATTGTTCACCGACTGCAGAGTCTGACCTAATCAAGGAATTTGCTCTCCGGCAGCTGACACATCTAGACCTTACTCTCGAGAGATGATCGTTTTAATGATGGCCAATATTCAACTCTACCCCTGCTGCCATTCGTGTCTTCGCAGTAAGAGGCTGAGAGCTGATAAAGGGTGATTTAAGTCAGCTCCACACACTGTGGCTCTCACATACATTTTTCCAGCCTTCTCGTCTAGAGCGCAGAGTGAGGTGACGTCCCAGCTCCCTGATGTCAAGAAGCGAGGAGGGACGGAGGGGATGGCAGGCTGCGTTACACAGAGAAACAGAGATGAAGAGAAATGTAGAAGCAGTCACAGATACAGAGTAAAAATAGGTGCAGCGATACAGTGAGTTTGTGTCAGAGGACAGGCACAAAAATGGAGATAGGTTCATGAAGTTAAACCGAATAAAGACAGTGATGGTTCTGCAAAAGTACTTTTGGATTATTATGTTTATTTTGATGTTGGGACTGAAGTCAGAGAGACACAGGAGAGTTAAAGCAACATACATGAGCACAAAGATGTGGGACTTCTCTACCCAATACATGTCTTTAATTCTTAAATTAAAATGAGAAAAGAAGAAACAGATGTCATTCCCTTCTGCATAGTTCTTTCAAAACAGCACCAGTAAACATTTTTAATTGCCCCGCTTAGGATGAATAAATTGGTGAAATGAATTTCTTCAAAAACGAGAACAGAAAAGGACCAAAAATATTATTAATCAGTGAAATGACTCCTGAGAGAAAATTGTGTTGTGGCAATTGTTTGTAAAATTCGGGAGGAAGTAAAAGCAATCAAATTGCTTTGCTAATTAAAAAGGTGCTGGAGATAGTCAGGAAAAACAGACTTTATCCTCTGTGCTGCTGAGATCTGTAATCACACACAGTTTTTACGTTACATCCTCCATCCCCCAACAGCCATTTTTATAAGAAATTAATTGTTCAAAAACTGACCTGGGCTGTAACACCCGCAACGTGGTGAAACTCTCCCCGAGCGCCTTGTTTTGCCGGCAGGATCGTGTAGAAAACCGAGCCGTCAGCAGAAAACAGTGGCACATCCTGTTGAAGTAAAGTCAGAAGAAAGTCAGGAGTGATAAATAATAATCAGAAAAAACATAGATAACTAATAAATAGCTGTAAACAGATTATGAAACAAGCGATGCATACCTGCCGTTGGTTCTGCATTATGTCCATGGTCATTTTGTGTTTCTGTTGATTTCAATTTCACACAACGTAGAAGAAATTATTAGTCACACTACTTGCAAACCATTTTACATCACCATCCAAAGTGAATTTAAATAGCTATGTATAAATATCACTTATGTTTATTAATTATTAAAAATAGTAGTAATGCTGAACCGAAATCTGAAAGCATTTACAGAAGGACCACAGCAATAAAACACTGCAGTACATCGCTGGAAATTCTTCTCATGCAGCAAATGACCTTAAATATTAATCCAGCCAGCAGAGATTTGGGAGCTTAAGGAAATCAATCCTAACTCCCAACACTGTGTAAATGAAGCACAAATTCTATTAAAGCTGTATACTGCAGCGGAGGCCGCTCAGATTACTAATGTGGAACAAGTGATGTCCGCTCACCTCTGAGCATGCCCCTGTGGTGGCCTCGCACACGCAGAGCACTGATTGGTTCTGAGCTCGGTTCAGCCAACGAACCGCGAGCCGAGTGCTGCTGATCCAAGTCACCATGGAGATGTAGCTGTCTCTGAAGAGGCGATGCAGAAAATGATACACGAGAAAAGTATTGGAAAGTGATGCAAAGGGGGGGAAAAAAAGAACAAGAAGCAGCAAAAGGGAGAAAAATTTGCACGTGCGTAATCATTTCTGACAGGTGGTGTCGGAAGCCTTAAAGGTTTATTCTGTTTTCACATTCACTGAGATGTACTACCTGGCCCTGAGGGAGTCAGGAGGCATCATCTCCAGAGTGTGAGCCGGACCATACAGATTCACCACAAACAGACTGACTGATGGGATACTTGAGCCCGCCTGAGTAGATGCAGGAGAGAAGAAAAAAAAAAAGATCAAATAAACTCATAAACTTATAAAGTCCTTGCAAATCTTTTTAGCCATGCTAGCAGCAAGAGTCTAGTGGCTGCAAAGTTGGTCCATAAATCACCTCGGTTCAGGCTGAGATACAGTCCCTTCAAAAACTATTCAGACGCTTTAGCTGTCATTACAGCTTTGAGTCTTCTTGAGGAAGTTTTTACAGGCTTTGCAAAACTAGAATTGGGCAGCCCTTTCAGCAGCGAAATTAGTTGCTACACAATATTAAATTAAGGGTCTGAATATTTTTACAAAGAAAGAGATTTAGTTTTCGATTTCTAATGCTAATTTTATGGATTTCAAATGAAACGTACAACATAATAAAGTGTGCAAACCTGATGAAGCGACTGCATTTTAATGACTATTTAAATTTTTTAAGGAAATTCGCATTCCTTTCTGGATGAAATGTAAGAAATTAGATTTTTTCCTGCTGCATGGTGGAGCAGTTGGTAGCACTGTTTCCTCACAGCAAGAAGGTCGCAGGTTCACGTCCCGGTGGGGGCACCAGGATCTTTCTGCATGGAGTTTGCATGTTCTCCCCATTCCCATCTCCCCGGGTTCTCCGGCTTCCTCCCACAAGTCCAAAAACATGTTGAGGTTAATTGGTGATTCTAAATTGTCCATAGGTGTGAATGTGAGTGTGCTTGGTTGTCTGTCTCTAAGTGTAGCCCTGTGATAGACTGGTGACCTGTCCAGGGTGTCCCCTGCCTTCGCCCTGAGTCAGCTGGGATAGCCTCCAGCCCCGCCGCGACCCTAGTGAGGATTAAGCGGTGTATAGACAATGGATGGATGGATAGATTTTTCCTTCATTTTTCATCTCAAGGTCATCATTTTAATTTGTTCTACAAAACTAAAGGCATCCCCATCATGTCAAGTTTTGTGCGAAATGATAAACGTTAAAATGCCAACATGCTAAGCTACAATGAACATTACATCTGCTAAACAGCAGCATGTTACCATTGTCATTGTGAGCATGTTAGCGCAGCTTCACAGAGCTGAAAACATGACAGTTTTTTAACTAGTTGTCACCTTTGGGTAGGGGAAGAGCACATTGGATGGGTAGAGACCACCTAAGAAGTGAGGGATTTCCATCACAGGTGTGGCCGAGTTATTGATGCTGAGGTATGCAAGCCGGGCACCATCCATAGACCACCAGTGGGCAGCGTATGTCAAGAGGACCTCCTCTGTATAGAACACAGAAAGTTTGTCTTGTCAAACTCAGAGCATTAACTCTACTTTTCATGATTATTGTTGTAAACCAGCCTGAGTGTGAAGCTGGACCACATCCTACCTTCATAGGTCCAGTCAGAGAGCCCGTTCATCACATTCTGCTCCAGGTCAGCAGATGTGAGGCGCAGTGATTTGCTGGTCACACTGGGCTTGTAGTAGATATCGCCGTCAAACACATAGGCCTGGCATGAGCAGCACAGAAAGACAGCTCCAATCCATTATCAAAGACAGCAAGGTTGCAGACTTCAGAGCTGGCTGCCGGATTTGAGCGGCGGACGCCATCCAAGAATGAATGAATCATTGGCCAACATACACGAGTGAGAGCCAATACATCTTTACTTGCCAGTTAATATGCTGCAGATGAGCACTGACATAGCAGCAAAAGCCAATTACATTACAGCAGAGGTAGATGAATTATATTATGAGTGTAAAACAACCCCATTATAGTAAACTATAGGCACTGCGGCTGGAGTTCATTTCATAATGACATGGTACCATTGATGTTATCATGATGTAAATTATGTCAAATGGATGACGCGTTCATACATAGACGGCATTATTATAGATTGTGAGGGGTGTGAAAATCTGCTTATCGTATTGGCAGTTTGAGCCGATGCAGCTTACAACACATAGATCCGGTAAATGAGTAAGCGCCTCACGTACCAGCTGGTTCCCCTGAGGTCCCCAGGAAGCATACTGTATCACTGCCTTCTCCTTCTCCGGAGGGTTAAGCTCCTGCAGATCCCTGGAACACACACAAAAACCCAGACGTAAGCCCTCCATTAGGGACGTCTGTCCCTTTTGAAGCCCTGTGAGGTCCGTCCATGCCCTGCCCTTGACAGAGTTACTGCACTGTGAGGACAAAAGAGCAAGATGCAGAGAGGGAAAACGAAACAGAGAACGGGGTTGCTTCATGCAAGAGTGCAACATTTTTGTTTCCATATGTCTAGCCACACTTTTATCTTCCTCAGGACAGGCAAACATTTCCCTCTAAGGCAAGCAATGATCAATATTGCAAGTCTTCCTGAAATCCTTTTCGGAATCACTCCTCAGAAGTACCAGGGATCATCCACAGCTACCACAGAGTTGTCCCATTTATAATGCCGATATGAATCTCAAGCAGTGAAATCTGAAGTACAGCACAAACCTTATGTTGGTTTACGGAGCCTGGAAGGAACACTGATGAATGAATGCATGTCTTACAGAAACATGAAGTTCTGAATCAATGAGACACACGTTAGAGGAAGTTTATCAATCCGCAGGTCTGCTTGCATTGGTAACGCTCATGCCCAGTGCAGCCCATGCATTAGCATTCATGATTCCACCTACCCATTAGCCACATTGTAGATAGCATAGGAGGCTGTGAAGGACTGAGAGAACACCTGAAAGAGGTAGAGGATATCATGCACACAGGTGTGCAGCACATAGCTGTAAACACACATATTTTAGTGCTCACACATGCTCCTACACATGTATAAGGAAAGGTAAGTGCAAATGAAACAAATGTTATGAAGGACGCTGCTGAGGTCGACCTTATCATTAAGCAATAAGCGACAGGCGGCTGTGTTTGCATTCTCTGAGCTACTTCTTAAATTGCTGCAAAGCACTGCGTCAAGTGGTCAGTGGTGGTAGAAGTATTCTGATGCTTTACATAAGTACTTAGAAACACCATAACAAGTAAAAAAATGAAAAAAAGTAGTAGTAGAGCAGATTAGTATAGGCAGCAGAATGATGTTAAAGTATGGAAGTAAAAGTCCTGGTTTGCTCCCTATATAATTATATAGCAATAAAGCATCAGTGTATCAGCAGCAAGTTAGTGCTGTAGCTCCTGGAGGTTTGAACTACGTTACACACAGTTTAATATACAGGGGCAGCAGATAAATCTGAAGCGTCGTCGAATGATTAATGGGAGAGGAAACAGAGTTCTGATACACAGATCTGTTTTCAGCTTTCTCCAATCCATGATTTCTTCTTGGATATTGGATCATTTGAACATTTATTGAAATAAAACCATGTGATAAGTTTAGAAGGAAAAAACGCTATCTGGTGAAGCTGTTAACAACTCGTAGACATCTGAAATGTGACTACACACTGCTGTCTCTACAACGCTGGAAGCCAAAAAGATTAGAAAACTTTTATCTACAACATAACAATGTGTTCTATTTTATACACTTGCTATATTATTTAGTGGGCAAAATATTCATCTTCAAACCAACCAGTAAGTGAAACCAAATAAATAAATGTAGATGAGTAGAAAGTAAACTATTTCCCTCTGAAATGTGGTGGAGTGGAAGTGTAAATTAGCATAAAAGTGGAAATACTCAAGTAAAGTACCTCAAAACTGAAAAAACTGACTTCCACCCCTTTGAGTGTTTTATTTTACTAAATTAAACAGATTAATGTTCAGCGCTGCCAGAATCCTTTCACCCAAAACAGCAAGGTCGCTCATACTTTAAGTGTCTATTTATGTGGTTATTATCAGTATTTTAACTTTGCTTGGATTGTTAAAGAGCCAATCACATTTTCCCCGTCTTCATGCTAAACACCTAATTTACACGAGCCATTAAACCACTGGAAGCAATTTCCTCCATATTATGTCACTATTGTGATCACAAGTGAATAACAGTGAGATTGAATAGGAGAGACAACACCACCGACGTGACACGAGAAAGAAAAGTGCAAAAACCAAGACAGACATTTGTATTAAATAGCATCATTACGGCTAATATCCTTCCCACTGAGCTCTATTGTGTCTGGCAGCTGTGTCGCAACCTTGACACAAGCATCAGCAGCTCTGAATAATTAAATTAACATGCTGAAGAAGACCAGAATCAATGAATGTGTGCGTGCGTATTTGTGTGCGTGTTAACCGCCATTGATCAGAGCATTACCTGATGAATTCTAGGTAATACATTGATTTCTACCATTCTGTCTTTTTTCTTTTTTCGACCAAATGGTTGGAAGCAGCGTATTTGCCCACTGGCCTCTGAAAGCTCCAGCCACCTGGAAAAACCAGTCCCTAAAGAAATTAAATGTCACATCCTCTATACAGCACACTTAGCAGTGAAATTGGATTTTTCTACAGTGTTGTTTGTCTGTTGTTCGAAAATGCACGGATAGAGTGACACAGGGTTAAAGCTGCGGGGATAAAGGAGGGGAAATAAATTCTAAGGCTATCTAAATGAAATCGAAATCTGATTGCGGTGTAAAGTCTGAGCATGATGGGGAAATAGTGTGAACAGGACAAGAGCTGTTTTACGGCAGAAAAAGAGCAGCAAGAACAGGCAGAAGAAGGCCAGAACTGGTCAACCACGAAAGGAAACAGTGAGAGAAAGAGATAGAAATAAAAATAAAAGACAAAGTTTTTGTCATTCTTTGAATAATTTACCGATGTTATATATATTTTTCCTGTTTTTTTTAAAAAGTATAAACACTAATAACTAGTAAAATCAAAAGAACAAAATGTGGTAATTTACATAGTGACCAAAACAACAAAAAACAGGCCAACAAAACAGCAATCTGTTCTTTTAAAACGTTTGCATTATATTTACACAGTTTTACTGTATTTAAAGCAGCAAAAATAATTTTCATTATTCCCAAATATTTGCGAATATTAAAGAAAAAGTAAAAATATTTGAAAAAAGGTAAATAATTATTAAACGTCTACCTGTCATGTTCAACTACAGAAAAAAAACAAGTCTGCATCAAGAATCAGTTTTTTTTTTCCAAATAGTAAATTAATAGCAAAGTTTGTGATTTTGAAATGTTTGATCATAAAATTATACTGTTTTACTGTGTGTAAAAACATTAAACACATATTTTTAAAAATGCTTTTACAGTTATTTTTTACTCTTTTTACAGTTTTTGAATGTAACAGTAATCCACTGTTTTTTAAACGATTTTTGTGGAACCCCTAGTGGTGGATGTTTTTTTTTTTACAGTGACGATTTAAAGGGAATATCACTGTTCAAGACCGAAGAGGGCAGCATCGCCGTCAGCACCATGTTCAATCAGCTGTTTATGATTTGTTTAGGAACCCAATGATTTTGCTTGTGATTTACCATTATGGAGCCGTTGGCAGCGGCTGTACGTTATTGTGTTTGTGTGTGTCTGTGTGATGAACAGGCAGACAGAGTGAGAGCATCTGTCTTGGAGAGGCAGAGTGAATTCTAATGTGGCTGCCAGTAACATATCATAAATCCTGCAGATCGCTCTGCTTGTCACCCCCCCAACACACACACTTTTACTACCCACCCCCTCCATGCTGCCAAAATGGGGGGTGGGGGCACAACACACAGATTAAACACTCAGAAGACAGCGCGGGATAATGTGACAAAGGATATGTATAGAGATTACAAGAGCCTTTGCATGAGCACAGATACTGGGATCTATTGTACAACGTGAAATTCACAATGCAGAGATAATAGCATGCTTCCTTCTCAACATTGTTCACAGACGCTTCTTAGCCGCTGCACAATGCGCTGCCTTTGATACGGGCACCCATCATCGTTTGCTGCAGAGTGCGGACACAACTCCCCTGGCATTTTATTTGTCCCTAAACTACACCGTCTTGGCAGGCGCTGGCTCGTTTGCCTCTGCTCATCAGTCCCGCTCAACTATCTCGCCATCACTCATTCGGAAATATGCTCTCTTTGTTGCTTTGCTCACAACACAAACTCTAAGGCAAACCTGCTTAATTCAAACAGGCTTTAAGGAAAGGCATTTCCCTGTAGGAAATCTGCTTTCTCTTGTTCCTTTGTGGCAAAATCCCTAACTCACTTCTATGTATACCCTCTTATCAAAATCCATTTATTTTCACCCACCAGGCACAACTCCCCCCCACAACAAAACCTCCTGAGCTAATACAAAATCCTGAGAAGGCTTTTAACTTTACACATAGCCTGCTCATCCATTTCTCTCCACTGCAGCTCTCTCGTTTCCAGCATCTCTGACATTCTTTGATAATCATTCTGATTGATTTTAACTGGGCAGTGTATCTGAGGGCAAACGGTGCATATCCCATTTCTCAACCCCCTCCATCGTGAGTGTCTTTCCCCCGCTGCTTTCTGTTTTCCTCTTGCATTCTCAGCCACTCTCAGCAGCGTGCCGCTCCTCTTCCGAACAGCAAAGCTGGTGCCTGGCGCAAACTGCCTCAGTCAGCACAAATCCCCCCAGAGATAGACAGAAAAAAAGTGAGTGAGAGTGAGGAAGATGAAGCAGGAGAGCGAAGGAGGCAGCTTGAAAGAAGGGGAGAACGGAGGAACAACCCCCTCACGCACACAAATTGCCAGCCGTGCACACACACGAATATCCATTTCTAAATAAACAAATGATGCCAGGTGGTATCCCCACTGGCTCAGGTTTCCTTGAGTGTGCACACGCTCCGAGCATACAGATGAGACCGGACAATTCATGCTGATATCAAAGAAAGTATGCTAATGACACAGTATAATTGAACCAAAGCAACCCACAAACTGGGCAGAGATCTGAGCCCCTTTCTCTACAGAGATATCTGAAGCCTGATTGAATACATGCTAACCGCTCAATAATTCAGTTAGAATGGATGCACCATGTGTGACGAATGCTGTAACACAGCAACAGGCTCATTCGTTCCCCCCCCACACAGAGATATGATACGCAGTGATTAGAGCAAAAGCAGGTCTCTGAAGGAAAGCCAGAGAGATAGAAGAGACTGAAAGGCTGAACAAATGAGAGTGAAAGAGAGCAGCAAAATCTGCTTCCACGTTTTTAATAAAAATGTGGGTGCAAATGTGCTGAGGACCTTCATTTCGTCCTAATTCTGTTTTCTCCCCTCGCCGATTACTTGCACATTACACAGCCTGCCTGCCCTTTGAGGAGAGAGAGAGAGTCAACTATTTATTAACGGTGCGGGTATTTACAGAGCGAGACGGCTGGTGGGAGGGTGGAGGAACTGAGCGGTGTGGCGTTAAGGCAAAGTGAGCGAAAGATCTGTGTTTCGTCTACCTCGGCGATTATCTGAAACCACCTGCGATTGTGATTCCCGTCAGCTCCTCATTAAAATTCCCCCCCGAAACTGGCAGGGCGATTTCATTACTGCAGCTCCAACTTTACCTCTCCATCTCCTTGATCTCCCCTTCCCCCCTTTTGCACCTTACCGCAATCCGCTTCACAGTGATCACTCATTCTAAACTTTCCTCAACCTCCTCCCCAACCCCCCCATGCGCACCTTCCGCCATCAGCCAGTTTAAATATTCAACTCCTCATATGGTATCCCAGTCGTTTGGCGGGCGGTGTTATAGAGGTAAAGACTGCTGCAGTGGCAGAAATGAGCTCACACACACACACACACACACACACACACACATATACATACACACACACACCTTCTCCTCCATGTTCTTGCTCCCTCTCTCCGTTGCTTTATTGAGGTTCTGATCAGAATGCACGTCACTGTCGTTTCACAGCCACTAGTGGCCTGTCGGGCATGTGGAGGAGGTTTGTGAGCCGTAATAGCTGCTCTTTGATATTAGTGGATAATTTATGGCCCTGGATTTTTTTCTGGGGGTAAAATGCTTGACGCTGCTGTCAAGAGCAAATGTGAGCCAACTTGACATTCAGAGAAAACTTACCGGTCGAATGTTGTACGCCAACAGGACAAACCTCTTGTCTGCAGACACGTGGAATTTAGTCATGGTCAGATCCTGCAGAAAAAGAAAAAAAAAATCATGTTGTCAGAAACATTCTATTTGCGAGGGTCAATCCCTGTCTCATTCTCCTGCTTTGCACGTTCTTTATAAGGCGCTCTACCTGTCAGTTAGGCTGCGTTTCTTCTCATTTCTATGCCGATGATGTCTGGCTTTACGTTTTTTTTGTTTGTGATATCTGACTGGCAAATGTGGCCATTTTACATTCCTGTTAGAGTGAAGGAGGAGTTAGTGTATCCTTAGTGTCACTTAGCCAGACCATTCTGCTATAGGTGGAAAAATGCTCGAGCTTGTTTGGATTTCTTTATACCAATCACAATCTTCTCGGGCAGAGCTAAGCGAAGGATGCGGCTTTGGAGTTCCCTCAATGTAGTGACAGGTGGAATTGTTTTGGTGGAACATTTGCAGGCAGAAAGACAATCACTGTGATTAAAATGGATAATCCACAGAAAAAAAGCTAGCAGGGCTGTCTTACTGCACGATCCAAATCCTCTGCAAAACTTGAAATTTTCAGTGTGGCAGGTTGCTGCCTGCCGGTTGTTGCTGAGGGGGACGAATTTGGCTGAAATGAGCTGCGAATGGTAGGCTTACACCCGCAGCCTCCATCCAGCAAGTCAAACTGGTGTGTCCTAATCTTAATAATTATTAATGTGATTCCAAATGAAGTGGAACACACTCAAGTTCAAGATTAGGCATCAATATTATTCCTTTGTTTTGTACAAATAGGAAAGAGAAGCATTTTGTAATAAACATACTGAAAAGGGTTTTCTGACATATTTGGAGTATAACAGGAGCTGACTGAAACAGAACAGAATATGGTGTTGTAAAGGGTTAGTGTTTGGAAAATGTACTTTTCCCACTGTCTCTGGTGATGTTGAGTTGAGTCCTCACGTTTAATGGATTCCTGCAGTTAAATAACAAAACAAAACTGAAGGTCTTTTCTTTGCCCCTGACACAGAATTGTGCAGCAAGACACAGAAAGCTGAGTTTTTCGTGCACAAGTGGCTAAATGTATTCCTTTTTCAAGGTGAACAATATAAATCTATTTTTTACTTTTTCTCTAAATCAGAAAAGAAGAGCATTAGAATGTTGTGTATATTTCTGTTCAGTGTATTAACCCACACAGTATAAACATTTTAATCAAAGATAATGAATCTATTTAGGTCCTCGGAGAGGTCAATAAAAGAAAATTAACCTCAGAATACAGCCAAAATTGACCATAAATGGAGCATTATGGTTGGCTAACTATTGAATTTGTCGCAGCTGTTCATTGCAGCAATGTTTCGGTGTAGCTGCCTTATTGGTCAGGGGGAAGCCGCACCCCGGAATGCATGGATATCTGTTGAGTGGGGTCGAACGATTAATCGAAATACTACCAAAATCTCAAAATGGATACATGCATTGTGAAAACTACAGGAGCTAACCAATATAAAGGACACAGGCCTGTCATTAAAAAAATCACAATCTTCATATTTCTATTTTTTCCAGTGGAGAAGAATTGGAAATATTACCACTCCCACTGCAATTGTGACTCATATCGCAATGTTAAAATAATCACAATATGATTTTTTTGGGCATATATTTTAGCCATACTGTGGAGGCTGAAAGTCTCTCTACAATAAGAATCATTATCACTCAGTGAACTGATTTTCAAACACTTTGGCTTGTTACAAATGCCACACATGTATATTTGGTTAAATGAAAAATGCTTCATCTTATGTAGACAGTAGTAATTCAGTAACATTGTGTTTAATTTTTTTCTGCATGTGATGTCATTTTGTTCCTAATTTTTTTTGTTAAATAAATGCTAATTTATATTAATTTATATTTTAAGACACACAACAACAACTCTGTGCAGTTTGCTTTTGTTGCTAGAGTTTAAGGACATGTGTTAACTGTTACTGTATGTCACATAATGCCATACAGTAACATAGCACATTGACAGCTATCATTTTCAGCATCTTACTGACATACTCGTTAAATGAAAATATGACCTCGGCACTACAGAGGTACTACATGAGGTACTTGGAATCCTCGTTGGAGAAAGAATCAAACTGCACTCCTCCCAAAGCTCAGACATATAATTTGTTTTTGACAATTTTAATGCATTTATTTTTGTTAAAGCCAAGAAGCAGTGGCATAAAATGATGATTTAGTTCAAAATTTTTGCTGCACATTTACACACTCAAACTCTACAGTGTTCTTATCACCCTGTCGACTGCTCTGTAATGCAATTCCTCTCAAATTTATGACAGAATTACTAATTACAAGGCAGTCTGGCTCCATTATGTATAAGTGAGTGGCCCATATACAGTCGATCCACGAAGGTCATCAGAACAAGCACTCCTGCCCAGCGTTTAAGACTCGCAGTGATCTAAGCTTTGCTGCCTTGGAATTTATTAAACCCTTATTTCTTCTTACTATTTGACCATTTTTTCTCAAGTTTGATTTACGCATTCAGTCTTTTTTCGCAGCTCTGACGCCCTTTGTAACATTGGATTCGCAAAGTGATATGGATTGTGTTTTACTTACTTACTGTGCATCTTAATCTCAAAGGATGACACTATATTTAGGTAAAATAGTCTCCGCAGGTAATTTATTTAGGGAAATCCCCTGTGCTTCTTGGCGTTCATACAAGAAGATATCTTTTCTTTTTTTCTGGAACTGGAAACAGTAGCAGAGATGACAAACCATATCACAGCACCAAGGAGAGACTTCTCAACCTGACAACACAACCCTGCTTTAAGCTCCTCGGCGATGACCCATATAAGTCTGTCAGTGTCGCGCAGAGGCGGTGTTCAAAATGATGCCCTTGCTTGGAAAATTCTCTTTGAAGGCACATGTTGAGGGCTCACAGAGCAGCCAGATTGGGGGGGAAATGAGCCGATACTGTCACTCTGCCAAGTCTTTTTTTTGTGGGATGTGAAACAGGGGGACTGTACAGCTTCTCTGTCTCTCTCTCTCTCTCAATCTAGAAGCACCTCCTTCTCTGTTCGCCCATCAATTTGTCCAGCTGTCTGTGGATATGAGTTGGTCAATACTGAAATCTGTCCCCGGTGCTCATAAGCTGCGTTGCTGTTACTCACCAGGGAGCTGTTGTCCAGCAGAGTTGCGGTTAGGTTGTTGGTGAGGCTGAAAGACAGGACATGCCCCTCTCTGGTGCGCAGAGCCACTTCGTTTTCTGACATTTTTTTAAGACAGTTCAGGGAGGAGGTTGTTAGAGGTATTAGAGTGAATACTTAAATGCAGTTTCAGGTGACGCTAAAGGGTTGTTAAGCTGCCATGAGCACTTTGTCAATCAGGAGTAAATTACAAGTCCGAACACGGATCCTTACCGTTCAGCCACGCCACGCAGGGGTCATGAACTTTGAACTCCTCCCTCTCCAGATCCTCCATGGTGAGATGGGAACGGAGTAACAAGTGAGACTCGTCTTTAAAAGCAGAGAAAAAGAGTTAACCAGTAGATCAGGAACGCTCCTTTTGTTTACAGAAATGCAAAATCTGAGCATTTTTGCAGCTTGGCCTACATTTCTGTTTCATCCTGTATGAATTCATCATACATGCAGCTCTGTAACATTTTCAGCAACTGCAAGATGCCTGCCCATGTTATATCTCCCCTTAAGCAAAAAGCAGTTTGGAAGATATGTTTTTGGTGGAGAGTTAGATGGCAGGACTTATCGTATATGCATATGCATGCTGAAAGATTTTAGAGATGTAGGTCATTTTTCAGAATACAGTTGGCTTTGATGCCAATGAAGCTGTTTCATTATCACAATACTGCTGGTGCATTTGAATCTGTGGATTTTTAGTCCTAAGTTGCTGTAAAAGAATATTATTTATGATAGTTAATCCACAGCAGAGGCTTTAAGCATTAACTTTATAGTTATTTACCCAATGAATGTAAACGGTTTTGGGGTACAGTAATGTTTGTTCCTATATAGAGTTTTAAATTTCTGACTTTCTGTAAGTTGATGTTAATTATCATTAAGTAGAATAATATTCTATTTGACTATTCTATGCTTTGTGGGGAATGTGATTGGTTATGGAGTTACACCAATGTCCTGTTTAAGAAAAAACTATTTGCCCCATGAAGATCTAGCACCAAAACATCAAAAAATGAATAGATTTTTGCATGTTTGCCAGTGTGCGGGAACTTCTTAAAATGCCCACCGTCCACTACACACCTGCCTCATAAAACAGATGTGCGAAGAGTTCCTTTGTCTTCTGTTAAAGCTGATACCGATCTCCAATCAGTCCTTTAGATGAAAGGCTGCAGCCTGCAGTTAGTTAACTTAGCTAAAGATTGGAGGCAGGGCTCAACAATAACAAAATCCATCTACCAGCACCTTCTCTATAGCTCATTAATTAGCACATTATCTCTTGTTTGTTTAATCTGTACTAAAACCAAATTGTAAAACCAAGAAGTCACTGTTTTATGATTCTCCCCTGGTTGCCTGGCAACTGCTCGGAGCCAAGGAATAGTCACAGAGATCATAACCCCATAAAATGGTAAGTTGTTGGATTTGCACTGTGGTTTTTGTACAGATTGCACAAAGAGGATAAAAAGTGTTCATTAGTAAAGCTAGGAAGAGGATTTTGTTGTATCTGGAAAGAGCCTGGTTCGCTGTTTCCCCCTGTTTCCAGTCTTTGTGCTAAGCTACTAGACTGTAGCTTCATATATACACCCTACAGACATTAGAGCTGTATCGATTTTCTCCTCTAACTCACCACCAGAAAGCAAATCTCCCAAAATGTCAAACTATTCCTTTAGTTTCCCACATCACAACTCCTCCATGCTTTGATGTGTTTTCTCCCCTCCAGCTCTTTGCGCCCTCCTTGTCCTTTCTTTCTCTTCTTCCACGTTCTTACCAGGCGTGAGGAGGATGACGGAGAGAATAACCAGAGACATAACAGCCAGGATCACCACCATGGCAATCCCGATGCCCTTCCAGTTCCGCGGGGGACCATCTGAACTCCCCAGGTCCTGACATTGAAGAGAACATAAACACACAAACACAGTGATCGGCGCGAGCACAGCCAATGAGGAGGACATTAGTGCAGCTTCATTTCCACAGACTCACAGAAATATCTCCCTCACAGGCATATCAGTACAGCAGGCCACTGGGGGACTGAGACCAGCCTTCAGCATCACAGAGACCTCGCTGGATTACACTAATTTTCCATTTAAGAACTGCGTAAAATTGTGGCATACGAGGGGCTCTGTCTTTAATTGCGGCAAGAATTTCGGCCGCCCCATCATTTTTCTCCGCCCTCGCCTCATTTCACCTGTTACGTGACTGATGGGCCATGTGGTACTGCCAAAACAGAAGGGAAAGCCTAAAACTGTAGTGTGCGTTTATACAGAAAGCTCCATCTTCAAAGTAGCATCAAGATTTACTCAGCAGCTCTGGATGAGATTGTTAACAAGGCAATAAAAAACAAAGCAGAAGATGGGACTATATAGACATAAGATGAATTACAGCCGGTGCCACAGTTACCAGGAGAGAAAAACTTTGGGTTTCCACTCAAGTCCTTGTACATCCTCAGAATGCAATCAAGGGGAACTGATGGAATAAGCCTGCATCGGTATCAGTCACAATTAAACACAATTGCGTGCCGTTCCCAGGCTGTGCTCTGCTCCCTCATAATGAGTGGCTGGCACTGCTGGAGCCACACGCCTGCTGGAGTGTGAGAGTTCAGTCGCAGAGCAGCCATAAAACTCAGCCTTCATAATGGCTGCCCACCCCTTTGGCCTAACCCTCAAAACCTCACCGGGCCCGATCACCTTCCTCCAGGCCTTGGAGAGGCGGGCAGCGGAAAAAGGGCATACACGCGCTCCACTTCGTCAACAGATTGCAGCTCTTCCGTACTCCCTGGGTGACACCAGCTGTCCTTGATTCTGCGCTATTGGCCGTGTTTTTTACTCCACAGCCATACACTTCTTTACCTCCCTTCACCATCTGACTCAAAGTTCCCTGGCACCGGAGTGTATTAAAGTGCTGGAAAGGGAAAATGTACTTACATAACTGGAGTCAAGATGTCTAAAACCCCATTTTAGAAAAGGGAAACATGGGTAATTCTGCAGGAAGTGAAGATTAAAGACTATTGCAGTGAAACCAGGAGCAGCAGGGTTTCTCAATTTCTTTATACTACTATGTGCATCTATTTTTATTTTGCCGTGGTTTTGATACAGATTTTTTTTTTTAAATTGTATCAATTTCAAGAACATTTCACATGTTTTCATTTCTTGATGTAAGGGAGCAGGTGTACTTTATCCCCGAGATGACTGCAAGACATACAAGGTCCGCCAGAACAGAACTCCTGCCAAGGTCTCATCTTTAATAGATCTTCTTGGCTGCAGTATCATAACAAATTAAAAAGCACTACAAGTTGCACCTGCAGGGACAACTTTTAAGTGATGTTTGAACTTTCAATGCAGGCCAGAGCTGGGTGATTGATGTCCGAGGCTGTGTATCTACTGGCCTTTCTAACACTCAGTTTTATCTCATTCTCCTGTCCTCTCGGTGCACAGTTCTCAGGGAACCACCATTATGCTTCTATCAGATAAAATAACCTGCAGGCTACAGTCAGCACTGAACCACCATGCACCTTTAGCACTTCCAATTACAAGTTTGAAAAACAGAGAATTTTGAATAGTGCTTCCTAAACAGAGGGCAACAGTGAAGCGGTGAGCACTGTGCCCACAGCAAGAAAAAACCTGGGGACGGTTTGAACCTATTGGTTGGTTGGATTTCTCTCTTTCTGTGTAGAGTTTGCATGTTCTCCCTGTGCCTGCATGGCGCTCCAGCTTCCTCCCACAGTCCAAAGAGATGCATGGTAGGTTAACCGATGAGTCTAAATTGGCCTCAGATGTGAATGGGCATGAATGGTTGTCTGGCTTTGAGTTAGCCCTGTGATGAAGCGAGTGGTGGAGGGGTGGGAAAAGAGAGCGGCAAGGACTTTATGAATCCACGCATTCCAGAGGAAGCAATTGTGTAGTTACATCTAAGCCATCTTAAGGCAGGAAGCACATATATTCTAGGAGGAACCTTATAAATATGTAACACTGTAACACAGAGATGAGTTTTTAGGGGTTAAATCTACAACCGCAGAGGGACTTAAGCATACCAAACTGGCTTATGCTGGAAAAAAAATTGCAATCCATGATTAATGATGGTTGTGTATTATGAGCTTATCATAAAACTTATTATAAAGTAAAATTACATTGTGATTCCAGGATCTCATAGTGGGAGGAGACACTAAATGTGTCACTTGACTGATTCCAGTACACAGTGTTTTCATTTGCAAGTCCTCGCTGCAATTATTTGAGCAACGTGAGACCAAAGATCCTCCTAACGAGATGCACAGCTCCTATCATTCCCCCGAGCCGAGACACCAGGCTACACTTCCAATTAAGGTCACATCATTGTTAAGACAGACAGAGAGAATCCCACACTTGGGCGAATAAGGAGTTTTGTCACACTGGCAAATGAGGTGCAGATGCGCTGAGCAGAGTCCCCAGAGTGAACACTGGAGGAGCTGTTAGTGCCGACTGGCTGCTGGTCACAATGCATGTGGGGGAATCTAATGCAGAGCAAACTGCTGCCTGGGTTCTGTGACAGACCAGGTTTATCTCAGTCAGCATCCTGATGGACAAGCAAAGATATCTCCGAGCAGGTTTTCTGCTGAGCCAAGTTCAAAAAATGAAGCGCACATAGACCTTCCTCAGTGATCCATGTTTTTTTTTTTTATTCAGCCTGCGTGATCCCACAGGACTTAGATGAGGTGTCAGTCAAACAGCAAAGGGTACGAGGATGCAAATCAAAGGTCTTTATGTTTATGGATAACTCTCGTGAAGAGATCCCCCTGAGAGGATTTTTTGGCAAACCATGCAGAACTGAGAAAGCTCTTACATTCGCCAGCGGAGCCGAGGGATTTTCACTCAACTAAATGAGAGAATCGATAAGGTGTACAGTTGTACAGAGTGCAGGGTGAAACAATTAATAGTGGGAATATAGCCATGAAGGAGACTTTTAGATAGAAACTCTGTTGAACACTGTTTCTTGCACAGTATTACACCTCTCAGTGGAATACCACCTTTTTTTACCATTTCAACTTAAAATTTCAGACTGGATCTATTTATTAAACCCCACACAAACTGATTCCAATTAACTGGCTCCTTTTTTCTCAAAGCACTGCACAGGAAATCAAACAATCCCAACTGTATTGATTGAGTTTGAACACTAAAAAAAGCAAGTCACACCAAACACAATTACTCAATCTGCACAGCATGTACCACAAGTAGGTTGCGCAGAATCCAGGCGGTGCTTAGAATTCATAAATTAGGCTCGGGAGACCTCCTTAACTCCATCTTCTGTGTCTTTGAGGCATCCGACAATAAATCACATGCAGAGAAATGAGGGAACCAAAGCAGGCTGTTCGGGGATTCTGGTTTTGGATTTGCATAACTCTAACCCCCTTTAACATCGGCCGATAATGTTTATCACACAAATGACATCGGCAGAGACATCAATGAGAATGACTACAAACATTAAAAAGGGGGGAGATCTACTGGCAGACACATACAGCCCTCAATATAACCTATAGGCTCCCGATTTTAAAGATTCACTGTAATTGCTCACAAGGGAAACTATAGATTAGCAAGTAACCCACGTATGTATTACGTTGTCAATATTTCTCACTGCCTCATTAAAAATGAAGGTCATCATTAGAGCGGACTGTAACTTTGGCACGGTCAGAATAAATGGTGGCCCAACTGCTGTAGTAATGAGATACTACAGCTCAGTATTGATTCATATCCAGGCTATCTTTCACCACATCCAGAAGAATTTCTGTGCTCCTACTCACTGCACCAGTATTTCTCCCTTTATGTTTCTAATCTTAAAAAAAAAGAAAACAGTAGGTGGTACAAACGCCATAAGGGACTAACTGGGCAGATTTTTTTTTTTTGCCCTGGAGGCTATTGCCAGACAATGCAGCAAAAGCCTTAGTGAAATGAAAGAGCAACTGCTTTAGCCTCTGCTGCTGCAAGGCTGCCCTATCTTCCTTTCATGCTCCCCATCACACGCAACAAATTTACTGTACAAAAGGGTCCTGTACGAGGGAGCTTTTCCACAGCATGTCCAGCCACTCAAAGTGGCTGAGTTCCTGCCTTAGGAAATAAGCAGCATCAGGAAAACACACGTGGGAGAGCTTCGGGTGGCATGATATAAAGTTAGAGTAAAATATGGGGAAGCAAATGCCATTTTTCATCATGCTCAGACTCTACATTGATACTCCACCAGCAAATAATATGCGTATAATATGCTCGCTCGAAGAATTCACTGTGCCAGAGTGTCAATTTAGCAGTGTGAATATTAAAACAATATTGCATATGAAAAAAACTATTTAAACCACTGTTTCTTTTCTTCCTCAATGCCAGGGATTAACTGAACCAGAACCAAAGCATTATGCTTTTCTGGCATGTAATTGTGGTATTGCTTTCTTAGTTGGTTGTGGCAATAAGTGGCATCTCAAAGCATTTAAAGTGATTCTGCATTCCACTTTGCATCTTCTACACGTCTAATATTATTACAAACAAAATACAACACTGGTAGCAACCACGGTCTCTAAGCACTAACTGAGACAACATACTTTTTCTTTATCTGAACCGAGGGTCAAAAAAACAGAGGGGGCCCTACACTGCACAGAATGTAGATTGTAGTTTTGTGATAATGAGCTAAATAAAATTCAACTTGACTTGACGCACAAGTGAACCCAGTGAAGCAGCAATAAAGCCTCTTATTGAAAATGAGCAAATAGGACTTGTCTTGTAATTGCCTTACAGTGTAAAGCAAATTGATTACACTGTGGCATGTGACGTTGCGACATTTGCAGGTATAATGAATCTTCTATGAGCCTCACAGGCTTGTGTGGCCCTTTCAAGGAGACAATAGTGCTGCAGGATAATCACACAGATCCTTTTAGACAAGTTTCCTCAAGATTTCATCACATCATCGTGAAAGTAAAAGACCTAACGACGAGGGGGTCACTGAATGTCAAACATTGTTATGCTCAAAGCACAATTCAATTAGTCCTAATTTAACTGCTTAATCTAGTCTCTCCAACACTTTCTCCTCCAGGATCGCATGATTGAAACTCTTTCCCAAGAAGGCTGACAGTTTGATATGTCAATTATGTGACTTGACAAGGGTTGAAATTGTTG
Organism: Stegastes partitus; assembly: GCF_000690725.1. NCBI lineage: Eukaryota > Metazoa > Chordata > Actinopteri > Pomacentridae > Stegastes > Stegastes partitus. The sequence continues at coordinate 1,175,402 of NW_007577751.1, read as the reverse complement.
CAGTGCACTGAAGAGAAAGAAAAGCGCCAGAGTTAAAAAAATAAATAAATAAAAAAATACAATAAAAATCTGGGCAGTGACTGATTAAGCAGGGGAAAGTTTTGCATGGTTGCTATGACCCATAAATCTGATTAAAATAAAAGTGTGATGATTAATCTGATGCAAGACTGTACCACTATCTGTAAGATTACATCAATCCATCACAGAAATTCAAGCGGAGCAACATATTAATAAATCTTGTGTAAAATGCAGCGACTGTACAGCAGTTCTTATTCATGCAACATTTGAAAATAAGCATGTGCTCAAGCTGGCATAAAAATAGAGGCAAAAAGACATTCAGCTGAACAGAAGATCTGTGTTAAATCACAATTTAGACAGCCCTGTGGATATTTAACTATCAGCATGTGTCACCACCAGTAAGGGCTGTAGATGGAGGTTCATAATCTCTGCTCATTTACAATACACCTATGCAGCAGAGGGCTAATCAATCATACAGTGCAGGCAGCCCCTTTGTCACTGTGTAGGTTCATGCTGGAGGGGACAGCAAGCTGGGACAAATTCTCAAATCTGAACACTGGGAGAGGAGAGGGAGGGGGGAAATGAGCTTTGTTACTGGTGCAAATGGTATGCAGCAAAAGTGTGCATGGGACAAAAAGAAGCAGAAATGTAAAGAGTGATCAAGACTGGACGTCGAGTTAGTTCAAGCTGCACCGCAGTGCACTGAGTCAAGCCCGTCCAGGAGAGAGGTATTGACGAGGCAAAGTGTGAATGGGCGAACAGACTAAAACACCAAATCGGAAAACCCCCCTCACACCTCACACGGATAATACACATCTGCTCTGAATCTGAGAAAAAAAAGAAAAAAAAGTAGGGATGAAACAATGAAAAAATAAATAAAAATAACACATACCAGCTCCGTGGTCATGTTTTGTTGAGTTGTGGCAATCATGGTAATCCGCAACAAGCTGTGCTGCCTGTGTAGCTTCAGAAGCCGCCGAGCAGCTGCACTGTTGTCTTGCGGAGCTTTTTCTGCTGCTCTGCTTCTTGCAAGTTTGTCCTCAGTGGGCTGGACGCTCTCTCTCTCTCTCTCTCTCTCTCTCTCTCTCTCTCTCTCTCTCTCTCTCTGGCTGGGCGACTCTCCTTCATTCACTCGCCCAATTCCAACCTGTTTATAGGTTATTGATTAAGTCAGAAATTAATCATGACAAGGTGTTGTATGAGTATAGATATACGACCAGCTGTTTCAGCATTTTCCCAGTCAAAAATGAGGAATTATACCGCAACAGAATATGTAGTATATGATGAAAAGCCAGTTTAACTGAAAGGAACACGTGTAGCTTGCAGAGTCGTAATTCAATATTCTGCACCTGCATGTTTTATTCCACATGATCGCTGTTTATAATGAGATTTTACAGGTTGTTGTAGTACACTTAAAGCCTAATAGGAGGAATTACTCAACACTCAAATACTGTACAATTTTGAGGTACCTGTACTTTACTTGATTATTTCCATGTTCTCAATTCCACTACATTTATTTGACAGCTTCAGTCGCTTTCAAGGTGAAGAGCTTACATAATGGCTAACTGAACAAGCTTTTTTTTTTTTTTTTTTTAAATCAACACATAGTTAAATCAGTGGTTTACAACCTTTTATTGCTTCTTCTGCCCTGTCACAAAAAGCATTATGTAGTCAGGGTCATATTTCAGATCACTGTGAGTTGTCAACAGCTATTGATTATCCCTCTAAACTTCTCGTGTGGTTTTACAGTATTTCAATTAAAGTCCCAACGATTCAATATCTCACCAAAAATCCAAGATTAGAGAAAAACTGAAAACAAATTTGTGCACGATCATCCTCCAAAGCTTGGAGCAAAATTTGATTATTTTTATTTTGTCTTCACAAACTGTGAAAATGACATAAACAGTTATAACAAAAACTTTACATACACCATATAAGACATATAATCCTTTTTTTCTCACTGTCTGACATTAACTCAGACTAAACTTTTCTTGTTTCACTTAAGTTAGGATTGCCAAAATTATTTCTATTTGTTAAATGCCAGAATAATGAGAGAGATCATTTTTAGAGGATTTTTGTATTACTTTCTTCAAAGTCAGAAGTTTGCACACACTAAGATGACTATGCCTTCAAACTATTTGGGAAAGCCGAGATGATGATGTAATGGCTTTGGACAACATTTGAGTCAATTGGAGGCACACCTGTGGAGGTATTTTAAGGCACACCTCAAACACACTGCTTCCTTTTGTGACAACATGGAAAATCTGAAGAAATCAGCCAAGATATCAGGAAGAGAATTGTGGACCTCCACAAGTCTGGTTCATCCTTTGGTACAGTTTCCAGATGCCTGAAGGTTCCACATTCATCTGTTCAAACAATCATACGCAAGTATGAAAACCATGGGAATGTCCAGCCATCATGTCCCTCAGGAAGCTCAGGAAGGAGACGGGTTCTGTGTCCCAGAGATGAAGTGTTTTGGTGGAAGTGTGCGTATCAACCCCAGAACAAAAGCAAAAGACGTTGTGAAGATGCTGGCTGAAGCTGGTAAGAGAGTGTCATTCCACAGTGAAACGAGTCCTGTCATGGGCTGAACGGCTACTCAGAGAGGAAGAAGACATTACTCCAAAAGCAACATAAAAAAGCAGATTACAGTTTGCAAATACACACAGGGACAAAGATTTTCATTTTTGGAGACATGGTCTGTGGTCTGATGAAACCAAAACTGAGCTGTTTGGCCATTATGACCATCGTTACGTTTGGAGAATAAAGGGGGAAGCTTGTAAGCCTGAGAACACCATCCCATCTGTGAAGTACGGGGGTGGCAGCATCATGTTGTTGGGGTGTTTTGCTGCAGGATGGACTGGTGCACTTCACAAAATAGATGGTATAGAAGAATAGAATGCCTTTATTGTCACTATACACAAGTACAATGAGATTAAGAGCAGCTCCTTCAGTGCCATACATAATAAGTACAAAAATAAAGAGCAAAAAATGAAAAAATAGAGGAGATTTAAGTATAAAAAATCAGATAAGTTATATATACAGAAAAATATTGCACATCATGGTATTGCACATTTGTAGGGTATCATGAGGAAAGAACATTATGTGGCAATATTGAAGCAATATCTCAAGACATCAGCAAGGAAGTTAAAACTTGGGCACAAACAGGTCTTCCAAATGGACAATGACACTAAGCATACCACCAGATTAACTACAAAGTGGCTTCAGGACAACAAAGTCAGTGTTTTGGAGTGGCCATCACAAAGTCCTGATCTCAATCCTGTAGAAAATTTGCGGGCAGAGCTGAAAAGGTGTGTGCACAGAACTTATTATGTATCTGACATTGGCAAGGATAGCAGACTGGAGATCATTGATGTTCATGGTGGGCATCTTACCCCATATCAGTAGGCCTTCAAAAGTCCTACTCTTATACTTTAAGGTGTTACAGAAAAAGTGTTAATTAATGGATTACTCTCCACAAGGCACTCTGTTAACAGTGGGGAAAACCGGTTGTATGTGTATATTCCTATAAAACGACACAGAGGCTTAGTTTGTACTGTCAACATAATATATCGACATACCTCGAAACCACTTATTTTGATTTCTTTCCACCAGCTACGTGATTTTAAAGCTAATTAATCAAGATTAACAAGGAAATTAACATCCAAGGAAAGGATTCAATCTGATAGTTAGGAAAAGATCTGTGTCTTGTGTCTTAAGTACAGTGAGTAAGTTGGGATTCACAGTGTTGTCATGGCTGTTAATAGACAATACCTGCATTTACTACTATAACGAGGACAGTTACAGTTTTTGGCACTTCTTTAGTGCCGCTGCTGTATGATGACATTCACCGCTAAACTCTCAACAGTCGTTATTTTTCCACTTACAAACTCCAATAAGTAACCGTTTCTTCACAAGTATGGACTTTATTTTGAAAGTTTGTAACTGGAAGTCTATTGATTTTATTCTGGCTAAGTCTGTAGTTATTTAAAATCAATTTTTTTCTTTTACTGTTATCTTATTTTTCGATTGTGTATTTTGTTTTGCCATTCATTTAAAAAAAAAAAAAAAAAAAAGATTATCTCTGTGTGTTTTTGAGAACGCTTGTGGGATTTGTTGCCGTTACAGAGGTTTTATTTTGAAGAGTTTTTTCGTCGTCGCGGTGCTCTTCTCTGATTGGCCAGCGGCGAAATTTGAAATGCAACGCGCTCAGTGTAGCGGGGGCTGCGCGAGGATGTGGACAAAGGTGCAGGAAGTTGGCTGTTAAAAATCAGAAAAAGGAATTTATAGAAAACATTGTTCTAACTAGAAATAACCGAAAGGCTTCCCCGCACAACGCTTCTCCAGGTACGTAGCTGACTGTTGTTAGTTAACGGTTGCTAACAAAGAAAAATTAACAAGAGTTAACGTTAGCAGCTACAGTTTGACCTAATGTGACTGCCGTGTGTTACTTCTCTGTTTTACAGTCAAAGTGAGTGTAATTTTAGCAACAAGCTAACGAGGTGGCGTCAGGAGAAAAACAAAAGGAGCAGATCTGAACAGATGAACCAAACTTAGAAAGAACGGATATTTAAGTGAACCTATGAATACAACAATGCTTCTTCGATGTGCTGTTTTTGCTAATTATTAGCTACATCAAAATACAACCAAACAACAGCACAATCTAAAGCATGAAGAGCCTTATGACTATACCGCAGTTAACCTACACTGTGTTTCTTTTCAGAGGGTCTTCAACTGTAGGACACCATGGAGTCTGCGGTGCTGAGCCTCCAGGGCTTACATGATAAGCTGAGAATGCAAGTTGACGTTCTCAACGAGAGCATTGAACCCAGTGAGTAGCTCATAGGTCTTGGTTGCAGATTTTCTGTTATTTGACACGTTGATGATTTAGGTCTCTATACTGTTCTCTGCCGCATTAACACGTGTGACCTTTTTCCCAGACTTCATTCAGATGGTACAGAACTTTGAGGACTGCCGTCGCAAGTGGCTGAGGGCTGAGCAGGACCTGGGATCCTGCAAAGAGGTGCTCAGAAACACAGAGACAGAGCGAGGTGCCCTGGAGGTCAAACTGAAACATGCCCGGAACCAAGTAGATGTGGAGATCCGGCGCAGACAAAAAGCGGAGGCTGACTGCGACAAACTGGTATGTTGAATGATTGACTAAAATGCCATCCCCTGTTTGATGCTGATTTAGTTTGCCAAGTTCTTTCACTTGGTTCTTATTTGTGATTTGCTTGGATATTTTATTTTATTTTATTTTATTTTTTTTTATACAGGATCGTCAAATTCAGTTGATGCGGGATCTCCTGACCAGTGAGGGTTCCACCAACAGCATCCAGTTGAGTGCAGAGCAGCGCTCAGCTTTGGCCTTCCTGAACACAAACTGTCAGGCAACAGCCAACCTGAACACCAGCCGAAGGTAAGACACTTACAAATGCAAAATGCTTATGGTGCATTACAGTTCTGTTTATGACCAGTGTTACTGGTGGTTATCTATGTGGGACCTTGAAGGACACTTGAGGGTCAGATGTGATATCTGTAAACTTAATCACACACAGTCACCGTTTCAAATCACTCTTAACTTTTACCTGCATTTTCACTTTGCAGAAATGTACTTCTTAGAGACAAAAGTGAATAAACTCCAGACATTAGAAACAACTTGGTGAGCCTAACGTATTTTTTTGTCACTCTTGATAGACTGATGACGATAGATGAGTCTGCCTCCATCTTGTCAGATATCAGCTATGACAAAACAGATGACTCTCTTGTAAGTACTTCCCTTTTCAGCATCATCTAGTGTTAAAGTACCATTATTATACTGTAAAGTTAATTCTGAATCTAATTTTAATGTGCTTGATTTGTGACAGGATTGGGACTCCTCCACTGTTAGAACAGTACGACTCAAGAAACGTGAAAAAAGGGTGCGTTAAGTACATGCACCCGTTTTTTGTGTAAATACTGGGAAGTAAAAAAATTGCTTTATCTTCACTGGAAGTATGAATTTCATGTCTTCTGTTTTGATTTTAGCGTTCTTCAAGAAATCATGTTGACGGTCCTCCGCTTGCCTCCAAAAGGTCTCGATCAACAGGCAGAACTTCGGAGAAGGTAGGACTGGCTTGTTTGTTTTTGCTTCAGTCTGGATGTTATTACTTTTTAATAACTGTAACATGTGCCATCGTTGCACATGACCACAGTCACTCACTCTAAATGGTATAGCAACTAGCCTGTCACCTTTGGCAACAAAAAAAGTAAGTTTTTGTTGCCACCAGATCTTAGGGCTGACTAAAGATGAAAATAAATGAATATCTAAAAAGGACTCAAGACTAATTTTATTGTTGTGACAGGCAAATGAAACCCTTGTGACGAAGACCACAGTGACTGTTCCTGTGAATGGAGGACCTGTTGAAGCAGTTTCTACCATTGAGACTGTTCCTTATTGGACTCGCAGCAGGAGAAAGACCAGTAAGATTTCTGTTTTGAGGCAATATGTGTCCAGTATCAGTGGTTCATCTATCTAACCCCTTGCTCACCACAGTCTTATTAAAATGGTGTATCCAATTTAAGGTTGTGGGAGTAATTGTAGACTTCAGCTAAAAGTGGTAGTCAGTTTTATTTTCAGCATTGCCACTATTCTTAGCTTCACCAGCTAAGACATTCAATGATGTCTTAGTTTTCACAAAAAACTTCTAAGTAAATAATGATTTTTCTTTGATTTATTCATCCATCTATGTTCTGCAGCTCATTTGAGTCCATTGTTAGGAAGCATTGTTGTATATTGTTGCTCAGTACATAGAGAAAATGTAATATAATGTAATTTTCAGCCCTCTCCTCCTACTAGTCTATCATGCTTTCATACTTGGTTGCTACACATTTTTCCCTGGCTTTGAATAGGCCTTTGAGAGGGAAACAACACACAACAGTGAGCATGGTGGCTCTGTGTACAGTCACGGTGCTGAGTCTATGTAGCCTTATTCAAGCTATATCTTTGCATTTTCTTGTTATTTCTGACCAGTTGATGAATAAAAATGTGTATTATGTTTGAGTGAATGAAATCCCAACTAACAAAACTGGTTATAAAATTGATTTGCTATTTTTATTCTCAGTTCTTTTCCTCAGGGGCTAGCTAAAGCCTCTTTGGGGGGGTGCCAGAAATTCCTCCATGAAGGAAAAACCCTGCACTATAATCATGAAAGGGATAGGAAATTGCATTCTGTGTCCTCTTAAAAGCTAATTTAATTATGCAGAAACCTTGTCTTTTTACATGGCTTTATTGGGTCGGGAGTAACAGCTTAACTTAAATGATCTTGTTCATATTTTGAAGTGTTCATCAAAACATAGTTTAGTGAAAAGTAATTGCCCTGATGGATGTCTTGAATAAACTTCAATGTGTGGAAGCTGTGATTCAACAGTTCATTTTCCTCCATCATGCAGAATATTCGTGGTTTGTAACAAACTGGTGTTTATTGTCTATCTCTCCTGTTCAGCTGCTATGGAGTGGGACTCTGAATCTGTCAAGTCTGAGGATGTCTTCAAGCAGCCGAGCAACCCTGAGGGACAGATGAAAGCTGAGCCCAGCACTCCGCAGAGCAACGGCGGTGTCCGTCTTCATGAGTTCGTCTCTAAAACTGTAAGCATGACATGTGCGTGACAGAACTGCATTGACTTGATTTGACAAGAAAAGCCTCTTTTCTTTTTGGGTTTATGAAGACTTCTAGTTATCTTTAGCTTGAATGTTTTTCTTTGCTGTTATGCTGTTGTTGTTTTCATACAATGAAGAGGATGATGACAATTTCATGAAACTTGGAAGTTTCTTTATATTTTCTCAGGATTAAATCTGAACACTTTCATGGACTTGTTTTGTTGTCTGTACAGAAATCTTTTGGCACCAGTGCCAAAATTCTTGATTGCTTGTTTGGAGCCCTATTTATGCAGGGCATTTAGCAAAGTGTAATTTCTTGGTTTAGCTGTGAACATCCAAAGCTTTATGGCCTCCTGTCCAATGTCTTTTATAGGTCATTAAGCCTGAATCCTGCGTGCCCTGTGGGAAGAGGATCAAGTTTGGCAAGATTTCACTGAAGTGCCGTGACTGCAGGGTTGTCTCGCACCCCGAATGTCGAGAGCGTTGTCCTCTGCCGTGCATCCCCAACCTGGGTGGCACACCAGTCAGAATTGGGGAGGTGTGTGATTACATTATCACTAATTGCGTTCTTGATGTCCAGACAAATGTTTGCATTTACTCAAACTTTATCACAGCGCTGACAGTTTACCCCATTTCCGATTTATTTCTAGGGTGTCCTTGCTGACTACGTCCCTGACATGTCACCCATGATTCCCCCTCTTGTGGTCCACTGTGTCAGTGAGATTGAGCAAAGGGGCTTGCATGAGGTGAGTAGTGCTTTGCTGTCTTAATAGCGTGCAGAAATTTGAACAACCGTAAAGCCTCTCATCTCAGTAGTTATTTTTAATGTCTTCCCTTTAAGCCAAGACAGAGAGCTGTAACTAAGATTTTACAATCTGTTCCCAGGAGATTAAATGTGTAATTGGACTGTGGAAGGACTCCAAATCTGTTGATTGCTGTATGACTGTGCTGCTGTCTCTTCTGTCTGTTGCTTTCTGTTTTGATCCTCTCTCACTTTCTCTCTTCCCTTCCGTAGCATTCTTTTCTGCAGTTGCTGTTGGCTTTTTTCCATCTACAACAAATTAGCCTTTTCAGCTGTTGCTTTTGTATGAGATATGCTTTGTCCTCATGACTCTTAACCTGACAAATATCATCCTGTCGAATATTGTTGTGTGGACCATTTGGCGATGGGAGGAAAATGCCACATTTTTGTTGCTTGCAGCTTCTTAGTATTCAGTGCTTTTTGTCATATTCTGCTTCTTCTTTTTTTTTTTTTTAATGAATATTGTTGGGTCGGGGGTGGGGGGATGGGGGTGTTATGCCTTTAATAATGTAGTAGTGGTGAAGAGATGACAAAATGTAAGGGAGAGAGCTAGCAAAGACCGCTGGTTGAAATTAAACTGGAGATGTTGGTCCGTGGTCAGCATCTTAAGTCTTAAACCATAAAAGTGCTACATCTTTGTCTCTTCTCATAGTATAATAGTGATGTATGGCTCCTGTACTGCTGACACAAAATAACTATCATTTCAAATGTATTACCCTGGCCTGTGATAAATTTAAATACTACTGTTCACTATAAAATCTATGAGTTGTAAACACAACCAGAGGATTAACTGAAAATTACTATTGTTTGTTGTGTCCCTAATTGGTCTAAGTTCAAAGAATAATTAAAAAGTAATTATTTGTAATGTTTTATTTTTCCATAAGGCTGGACTCTACCGTCTGTCTGGTGCTGACCGCACAGTGAAGGAGCTGAAAGAGAAGTTTCTCCGCAGCAAAACTGTTCCTGTGCTCAGCAAGGTGGACGACATCCACGCCATCACTGGCCTCCTCAAAGACTTCCTGAGGAACCTCAAGGAGCCTCTTCTCACCTTCCGCCTCAACCGTCCCTTCATGGACGCAGCCGGTGTGTGTTTGTGTCTGTGTGTGTTCAGTGTAATGTGCAGAGCGCCACAGCAAAAGTAACAGCACATTAATAAAATAAATTTATAGCAGACCTTGAAATAACTGCATTGTAACTTCCTAATAGAGACCAGAAATGTACCCAACACAGCCATTAAAGGCAGGTTTCATAAGTGCCACTGCTTTGTTTTTGCAATGTGTTCTGAGCAGTGATTAAAACCTCTAGTAGGAAGTTGCCTGAAACCAAAAAAGAGATTGATCTTTTAGCCTGTTGGCCTTTTTTTTTTTTTAGTCTTTGTTACTGGAGTCAGGTACACTTTATTTCAAGGTGCTTATAAACACACACATCCTATTTCTCAGGCTGTGCTGACAGAAGTGTTTTCTTTATTCCCCCGCAGAGGTTTCAGATGACGATAACAGCATAGCTCTGATGTACCAAACCATTGGTGACCTGCCACAGCCCAACAGAGACACGCTGGCTTTCTTAGTCCTTCACCTTCAGAGGTTAGCACGTACAATCTTCTAGTTATATTGGCTATATACCTATTTGATCTTTGATGCCTTGCATATTCGTACTTCAAATTCTCTGAAGGGATTTGCTGATACACACAGAATGTTCTATTCTCTCTGTAACTGAACTTTTTGTCTGAATTTAATTGGGAAAAATTGCTTTAGGCAAAAGTGTGCTAAGAATTTTGTAATCAGCCTAATTATATCTGATTTCCAGATTTGTAGACAGGGAAACAATTGATTTGATATTCAGCTATCAGTCTCTACCTTAAAATATACCTCAGATTGTCTGTGTTTGAGTTCATATACATCAGATGCACATAATTGAATCCAATAAAATCTTTCAGAGTCGCTGACAGTTTGGACACTAAGATGGACATCAATAACCTGGCCCGTGTTTTTGGTCCAACTATTGTGGGTCATGCAGTTCCCAACCCAGAGCCCATGACAATCCTACAGGACACCAAACGACAGCCTAAGGTAGGCCTGAACAATTTGTCATGGCTCTTGTGCATACAGGTCCTAATACTCTGTTGGCAGAAAACACTGGTTGAGCAGCTACTTCATCAGAAATACTAAAGAGGAGAAACTGTATATCTGGAATTGTTATCTTAGGAGTTAAAGGTGTGCCGCACGTAAAACCTACTTGTTCCTGCAATATTTACAACTGATCCACTAACAGAAAAATGACCAAAATACTCATGTCTATGACAATACAGTTGGCTCATTTGGACGTCTGTATTCTGCAGGCATCAGCAAATAAAATGGAATTGCTCTGGGGTAGTCACATTTTTCTGCAACTGTGCTATACATTTCATTCTCTGTGATTACTTGACAATAAAAGCCCTCTCTCTGTGCTTTGCCAGTTGAATATTTTAAGTGTGAAATAACTAATTAACTAATGAAAACATTGAGGCTGATATTTGTAGAATAAAATTACACAGTAACGCAGTTTTCCTGCGAATCCCTCATGTGGGTGTTTAATCCAGCACAGGAATGGCAGACATCTGCCACCAGAAGGTAAAACTATTACGTAGAGAGAATTGCATAATCTAAGTAATGTAAATATTGGCTATTGGTGAAAAAAAATGCAACTCATAAATACATTTTAAGCTGCCTTAGATTCAATTAAATGGCAGGGATTATGAATGTAATTTTGTTTTATCACACAATAAGACAAAGCGTGAAAAGTAGGTGTTAATATGTAGAAATGTATTAAGGAATTATTTTTCCCAAATTCTGACACATTTTTGTGAACAGATCAGAAGCACAATGTCGAGCAGCAAATGTATTCAAATTGTGTAAATAAGCGTAATCTGAGACACTGAATCCCACAACAGTTAAAGGCCACCAAAAATCTCTTTACTGTGTCATTTTACACGGCAGTAAATCATCATAATGCCATCTTCTGTTTTTAAGTAATCCCCCTCTGTGTTGCTCAAGGCGAACCTAACCAGCGTAGCACTGGTGGAAGAAGATGAGGCAATACGCTGAAACAACTCTGATCTTTTTGCATTTTTTCTAATCCCTCTGTGTTCAGGTTGTGGAGCGTCTGCTGGCTCTGCCGGTGGATTACTGGGGACAGTTTGTGATGGCGGAGAACGAGCAGCCCAACTTGAACCATTTGATCATCGAGAACGCAAACTGCTATGCCACCCCAGAGAGAGGTACGGCCTCTCTAAACTGTCTTTGTTGTGGCTGCAGTGTTTCTATGTATGCGTATGAGCACATTTGTTCACTGCCTGACATTTCACAGGAGCCCGAGATCGTAATGTTGACTGTTTTGTAATTTTGCAGCGAGCATGCTGGGACCTCTGACCACTCCAGAGCACCAGCTCAATAAAACTCCCTCCTCCAGCTCCCTATCTCAGCGCATGAAGTCCACTCTGACCCCCAGGTAAACACACACAAGCACAGCCCCCCCTCCTGCACAGCGTTAGCATTGTTTTTATAATCAGTCATTGAATGGAGAAGGCAAAGAAAGCTGTAATGCGTTTTATTTTCCTCAAATGCTGGCTCCTTTGAACATTTTTCATAGGACTTAATCTCCTGTGCAATATCCCATTATCCTTCATTGACTCTGTTTTACTGACTGCGACTCCTAATTAATAATTTCATTATGTGCTCTGGTTGTTGCAGATTTGGGAGCAAAAGCAAATCAGCGGTCGGATTTTCTCGCCAAGGAAAGTTCTTTTCTTCACCGCTCCTCAAATAGTACAAAGCAGCTACACTTAATCCTTCAATAACAACCCAAACATTTTTGCATTTATGCATAGCATTTGATAATAGCTATGAATGCTTCCATTTTAGTCTTTATACTTAATAATATTTTACAATGGTAAGAGCTGCATTTTGATGATTTTGCATGTTTGTAAAATGGTATGTTTTTTAACCAAATAGTAACTTTTTCTGTCTATGCACACGTGTCTTTAGAACCTTTGCTTTTACTAAATGCTTAACTTGTCATTCTCATTTCAGATCATGAGAATGTACTTTATATTCACTCGTTTTGAGAAGTGTGCTTATAGATGAAAATATGTACTGTATATGCAGTTTTATTTTGACCTGCTTCTGCACGTAATCATTTCTTTTAAGAGTTTTTCAGCTCATGTGTCACTCAGAAGTTGAAGAATCGATTGTTTGGCATTTCACTCTAGGTTGTAATTGAATGTGTGGCTGCTTGTAGCTTTTAGTTTTGATGTTTGTATTTTATTTCTGTTTCTATTTGAGTTGGATTGTCTTGATTCCCCAGTGATTTTGTGATGTAAATGTTTAGAATTGTACAAGCTCCTTAACCTTTCATACTTTAACTTTGAAAGACCACAAAGAAGACCTTTTTCATTGGCAGCATCTTCTCAGTGATCGTCTGCGAGCTTAACCGGTTGTTATCTTTGCGTTGCCAGATTATTTTGCTCCTCCCATGATAATTGCTCTGTGTATTGTTTGTACTGTAGGAAGTTGCTTATGAGCACTCCCATGCAAAAGGCAGTTACTTTGTAATATCAGCCAGTTCAGTTTCCGTGGCATTATTCCATTAACTATTAGCACAATTTTTGTACACAAATACTCTCTCTGAAATTCATGTAACTTATAAAATACATTTCTAACATTTACAAAAGTGTCTCCTGTCCTGTCTGTGAAATGCTTCATGAGGTTTTACTTCCTGAATCTTAATGCTCAGTCTTGATACTCTTTGACCTCAGAACTGCATTAATTTATGAGCAGTAATCTAAAAAATCAACTCTGTTGTAAAACTGCCAAGTCAAAGGCAACTGGACTTGCTTTAGATTCTTTAAGGGGGTTTGCAGTTCTCACAGGTGAGTCCCAAGTATTAATGCCACTTTCACATGTGGGATAGATAATGGAGATGGGATGTTCATGACAGGTGTGTTTACATGAAGATGATTGTATGCACTGGCAATAACCATTAATATGATTTCAACTATATGAAACAATAGTTTTACTGATAGATCATTCCATAAAAAATAAACCAAATCTAATAAAAGATAAGCTAACTTTTTTTCATACAATAACTATTTGTATATTTAATGAAACCATACAAACCTTTACCTTCATACTATGAATATCTTGCAAGTTATTGGTCTCTGAAGGAGACCTAAGGACAGCATTGTAATCATTGGTGTTCACAGCCTCCTCTGGTGAGTGATGATTTTTACAGTTGGAAATCAACAGCCTCCCTCACTCCTCTTTAAAACCACCCATTTGAGGCTCATTCACACACTGACTCATCATTCAGACAACTCCTGGACTAAATGTAGAAACTGAAGGGTGAGGTGGCTCTACAGTCCTGACAAAAAATGACTTGCTTAGCTCTTAATCATGAGACACCACACAAAGTTTATGTATAAAGATCTGGTGTGAAAAAGTCAAACAATTTTACAGAATAACGATAAAGTGACAGTAAAAGTACATTGCAACCCATTTCAAAAAGTTTTGCTCAGAACACTCAACGACTTGAAAATGTGTAGCGTCTTCAGTTTTGAGGCAATTCATGTTCAAGCATTATAACAAACAAGTAACATCAAAATTTAGGCCATGGCCAGAGAAGAGGAGTGTTCTTGATGTATTCTTGGAAGGCTGGCTCAGATCCCCACTTCTTCATGGCCTGCTTCTCCAGGATGGGGATGCCGCTGACGAATCGCAGCAGGAACCAGACGAACAGAGGTGACACCACGCTCAGGTACTGTGGACCCTCCATCACCGATGAGGCTGAGAGCCAGAGACCCGACCACTGCAGGATCTCTCCAAAATAGTTTGGATGTCTGCTGTAGGCCCACAGTCCACTCTGTATGAACTTCCCCTGGAGGCGCACAAGTAAATTGGGCAGTCAGTGAAAGAGGCATTAATGCAGTTTGAGGTTGCACAACATGAGGTCTCTTAACTTACAGCGTTTTCTGGGTCACGCTTGAAAAGCCATTTCTGCTGGTCAGCAATAGCCTCAGCAGCGAAGCCGAGGCCCCAAACAGACCAGCCAATGTAGTCCCTCGTTCCCAAAGGCACATCTCGCCTCTCACTATTCAACATGAGGGTTGGCAGGAGGGTCATAAATATCCACACGGCTGAGAGAAACAAGAAGAAAAAAAATCATTTCCAGTGAGCCTTGGCTTAATCCTGCCATGAAATAAATACACTTAACTTAGAGTAACCTAGAATAAATGCATATAAGTAGCCGGAAACTAGACAGTGATTTATGCGGGGCAACCCTGCTTTGGGTTGGGTGTTGAGTGGGTCAAGGACTACGGTAACTAGAAGGAGACGTTTACACCCTAGTACCTTGAATAGTCCAATACACAAAGAAAGTCCCTGGGCTGTCTCTGACATTGTTGAACCTGCGATCATGACCGTCCTTCAAGATCCGCATGAAGAGGAATGTCCCCAGCCTGCAGAAAGAACATGGTTAACAACCATTCACATTAACCAAGGCATTATTCATTAACCTGGGTCTGCTGACTTTAAAGGTTCACATTCATCAGCTCCTCCTCTGACCTCGCCAAGAACTCTCCATGACTACAATTACACAATTTCTCAAAATAGATAGAATCTCTTCATGCTTCTGTTGAGTTTTATTAAACTGCAGAGGGGTGTCTGACTCTTGGGGTCAACGCTGCCTTGCTCACCTGAGCCCCCACGCTGTCACCAAACCGGTCTGCACCTTCTGACGGATGTGACTGGCTCCTCCCCACATACGACTCAGGTGCGCAAGTAGTATAAATGTGCCGGAGCCTGGAAAAAGATAGCGAGAGTTGTAAACTCAGTGGTTGGGACGTGGGCATGGCGGGTGGCTCTACTTGTTGCAGACTAAGGCGTGTCCAATAAATCTTTTACCCAGGATACTGCAGACAATTGGTTCCAAAGTTCAAGGGTAAAAATATACAGGAGCCCAGAGCGGAGTGGAGAACCAGAAGAAGACAAGTACAGGACAAGTGCTAAGGTGATTGATTTGAGAAATTTAAAGAACAATTTAATCACTGGTGTCAAGAGGTAAGCTGCAATATTCTGTACTTAGGACTTGATACACCTTGTGCTGACGGACTTGATCAATTTGTAAATGTGTAACTTCCTCGTTGTTCTGACCATTCATTTTATGAGTTGCACGGATGTCCATCATCTAACATAAAATCACAGTCTAACCAGGCAAAATACAACAAAACCAGGACTGCAATAATCATTATTCTCATCGTAAATCAATCAACCAATTATCCTCTAAATTAGCTGATTAATTATTGGAGGTGTAAGATATTACAAAATGATATAAAAATGTTAAATTTTCTAAATCCTGTGTTTGTTTTGTCCAAAACCTAAGTATTGCTTATGGAAAAGAAAAGCAGGAATCAGGCTTGAAACATGTAAAAGATGTTAAGTATTCAAATTAGTTGCAGATACATTTCTCACTTGTCAACGACTGCTAGCTGTCTGAGCCACTAAAGGCACAGAATGTTGTAGCTGTTTAAATCAACACTAAAAGTTGTGCTGCTGTTGTAAATGCTGTTGAAGTCATTTAAGATGGACATTAAGTTGTTTTTACTGCTACAAACGTGAGATCAGATTGCAACAAAAGTACACTTTGACTTGTTAACTTACTGATATACATGACTGGGGGCCGTAAAAGCCCCCTTCTGACCCCGATAAGAGGTTCCTTGGATTGCTCTGTGCGCCCCTGAGCACGCAGGCGCGGATCGAATCTGTGCTTTCAATCTGAAGGAGGAGCTCTCGGGCTGTTTCACAACAAATCCGTTTTGCAAGTTTTGTAATGATGACAATTCAACAATTATATGCGGTGCAAACCCCCACATCTTCTATATAACTTCATACAGGCTGCTTTATCGCTTAAATGTGATTCGCTTCTCTGTCGAGTCCACTTTACGCACGCTAGTTATGCAGAATATCAACCAAAGCTGCAAAACAGGAAAGCGCATGGCTACAAATGTTTACTTCGGATGTATTTTTTCCCTACATTACCTGCTAAATCATAGAACTTCTCGGTCTTGAGAGTGGCAGCCAGAGCCCAGCCGGCCCACTGGATGCCCAGGTCGGTGGCGGCGC
Source organism: Stegastes partitus (assembly GCF_000690725.1). Lineage (NCBI taxonomy): Eukaryota > Metazoa > Chordata > Actinopteri > Pomacentridae > Stegastes > Stegastes partitus. Next base: position 1,158,790 of record NW_007577751.1, on the reverse strand, counting down.
ATTTAACCAGAGTGCTGCCCATGATCACGTCCGTCAGCTCGGCGAGCAGCTCCACAATGTGCGGGTTTATCATGGGGCCACTCCTCCAACAGCCCCAGAAATATAAACACAAGAGTAAAGTTCACCGCTGTACACTACTACTGGGTTAAGTGGGTTACCGCGAGGTACTCTGGGTATTGTAGTTCTAATAGGATCAGAGCCGCTCCATGGCGCACTGAGAGGCACAGGTGGAAAGTACATTTACTTACCTTTGTGGGATTTACACCTTACTTCAGTGTCTACTTTTAGCCATTGGTGGGAGAAATAATGATCCTGTTACTTAAGTAAAAGCTTAAGCACCAGCTTAAGCAGCAAATGCTGCTTATGATGCTGGGTTACTGTTACTGATGGATGTACAGTGTGTTACTGGCATTTTGTTCCTGTAGTTTGGTAGTGTGGTTTGTTTATTTATTTTTTTACACAGCATAGTATAATCCATTGTAACAGTGTGCCAAATTGTGACAAGCATACTGATCTGAGGCATTCAGTCCATTACAAAGTTTTAAAACGGCAGAAAGACTTAAATTCAAGAGGAGAAACAGCCTCCAAAACATAAATCAGCTCAGCCACCAACTTTGCAGACAAATGAAACATAAAGTTTACTCTGTTAATCGGCTTTAAAACCATTAACTTATCCAGCTATTCGAAACATTTTTAATTATGTTGGAAAATACCAGTCGTTTTGCTTTATTAGCTCATCAGTTTCTTCAATTTTTTAATAAAATTCAGTTTTTGTGTGGAAAATATAGCAAATAAACGTGATGGAGTCAAATGTGCAGCATTTGTCTTAAATGCAGTGCAAGGGTGTGTAAAATACACCAGTGCTGACAGGGTTTCAAAGGTTCTTGTAAATTAGCAGCTTCTCCTGCAAATGTGCTCAGTGAGCTGAATATTTAGAGGTTATTTGGAAATGCTTTACTTTTCCCATTGTTGTGATCTCACTGAATATCATTAGGTGGAACCGTTCTAATAGATGCTTTGAGGGAAATCCACTAAAGACTCATGTTACTGCTGCACTGTACAAGCTAAAAGATAAGAATGCAGTGATTCGGACTGCATATTTATGTAAGAAATCCTGAAAATTCAGCAGTAATAGTATATATAAACATTAAAGTAAGTCTGTAATTTACAGTATGCGTATTATGTACTACATACAGTGCCTATAAAAAGTATGTGTGCCCTCTTGGAAGTTTTTCTCTTTTATTACTTTTCAACAATGAATTGTGGTCAATACATTTTTCCTTTTTGATAAGAATTTACAAAAAAATATCCACCTGAAACTTGGAATTCCTTCAGAGGAGTCATAGGTGTCTTGGTGGTCTCTCTCACTTGTGTCTGTCTTGCATGCTTACTCGGCAGATTTACAGATGAGCCTTTTAGTAATTTTACTTGCATCCTGGTTTGCACTAGCATTTAATATAGTATTACCATATGAGTGTTTGTACTATCACATCATTTTCTGTAATGTTCAATATGTTACTGCTACTTACACTAATACTCCCTTTGTGATTATAGGGATACATAACGAGAATGAGGTTCAGAAATAGTGCTTTTATCAAAGTGTGAATTTAAAGCCAAATACTAGGAAATGAACAAGTTTTGTTGTCCAGATGCAAAAGTCATTTTAGAGGCCAGACAGAGAATAATTTGGAATGTTGTTAGCATTACTAAATATAACCCAAATGTCTAAATTCCCCTCTGGTAAAAATGCATTTGATCCTTACATTCTGCAGGCCTTTACTTGAATACAGATATTCTCCCTCCTTTGTTTCCTCTCAGAAATAAACACAGACGAGATCAAAGATGGCAGAAAGCACAAGTCCAAAAGGCACCTCAGGTGACTTTGCTAAAAAAGTCCAACGACAGCTGAGCAGAAGCAAAGAAAAGGTACACAGTCGGTGACGTCTTGTTTCTTGAACTACAAGAGAAAGAATTAATCGGCATTTTATTGCTGCTGCTTTGAGATTTAGCCTTTGTGGTGCTTTTTTCTGCAGGTATTACAAAGACTGGGAAAGACTGTGGAGACCAGAGATGACCAGTTTGAACATTATCTCCAGATGTTTACTGACCAGCAGGTAGGAATGCTTTACAAAAAATAAAAAGTGACTTGTGTCTTTATTTGGACGATGAAACATTTGACTTTAGCTGACAACTCTCTCTTGCTGTCTCAACATGTTTCACTGCATGTCTAAACGTTGGGTTGATTTATTAATTTAGTTAATCAAATGTCATAAAAGTAATAAATATAAAGATTGACAGTTATGCAAACATTTTGTGTATTTCCAGACTGATGGGAACAGAATATACAAGGACTTGAGGAACTACATCAGTGCAGTCAGAGGTGAGAATGCTCTTTGCTCGTAGGTGCTGCAGAACTGTGAATTTGTGCCCTCTGCAGGTCTCATATAGTCAGTTCTGCCTCTTACAGACATGCGTGAAGCTTCAAGACGCCTGTCCCAGTCATTGTTTGATGTTTATGAAAGCGACTGGGCTGGAGAGGAAGATTTGGGAGCCATCGTGGAGGTCAGCAGTCGCACTGAAACTGCCACAGCATCATTACGGCACATTGATTTTAATTTGTTGCAAAAGCAGCAACATCCATGAATCGCCAGGGATCAAGCCTCCTTATTTCTCCCCCTCTGTTTAAATAATTAATGCAATACTTATGCTGCGTCTTTTAATGAAGGGGGAGGACCTCCTGTGGAATGACTTCGAGGTGAAGCTATTAGACCAGGCTGTTCGCACCATGGAGTCCTACGTGGGCCAATTCCCAGATGTCAGGGTAAGGAAGAGGAGGCGAGCAAACAGAAGAGATTACATACACTAACCAGACAGAAAGGCCTGAGAGCAAACACATAAAACTCAATGCAGACACACACATGTAGTTCACACGCACACATGTTTACACAGAAATCTTCTGTCTGTGCCCTGGAAAAGAGTTCATTAGGAGCTCCAGAGCTACAAATCATTAGATTCATTGAGTTTTCTATGTATAATTTGTTGGATATAAACTTTAATATTTAAATTAATCTGGTAACTTGATATAGTATATAATACTGTAAGGTCTTAACCTTAATATTTAAAATATTTAAATTATTTAAGTAAATTTGTAGAATAAAAAATATTACACTTTAATATTTAAATTTAGTCAGGTAAATCAGAATAATAAATAATATTCTTGGGCATTAACTTCAGTGTTTAAGGTAGGCACATTTGTATAATTAATAATATTGTAGGGTTTTAACCTTAATATTTAAATTGGGGCAGGAGAATTTGTATGATATATAATATTGTAAAGACTTAACCTCAATGTCTGCAGTTTTAAATGTACCACATAAGTAATGGTGACGTCATGCAACTTTTTTTTTTAATTTTTAGGAAAAAGTTGCCAAGAGAGGAAGAAAACTGGTCGACTACGACTCCTCACTTCACCACCTGGAGGCACTGCAGACTGCCAAGAAGAGGGATGATATTAAGATAAAAAAGGTAATTAAAGCAAGCTAAATGTCTTTTTCATTTGTTTGTTGCTTCAAAAATAAACAGCAAAATGAAGTATTTTCTAACGCTCTGCAGGCAGACGACGAGATGAAAACTGCCAAAAGTGTTTATGAGTGGCTCAACAATGAGCTAAAAGGGGAGCTCCCTGCTCTCTATGAAAGGTCTAGTAGAATACCTTTTTTTTTTTTTATCACGGCATGATTTGTTTGAATTAACTATTATTATAATTTTTTTACATGATGTGTCCTTTTCCCCCTACAGCCGTATTGGATGCTATGTGTCCGTCTTCTCAGCTGTGTCAAATTTACGAGAAATCTTCTATAAGGAAATGAACACGGTATGTTGAGCTCTGTCTTGGCAGCAACATTCATTATTATAAAATAGTTTCTTGATCTTTCATCTCCTCTTTCAGCTCAATCTTGATCTACAGAATGTGGTGAAAGAGCTGCAGGCTCAGCATCCAGACAAAGTGTTTTCTGTGAAGGGAATCCAACGGTAAGTTTTCTTTTTTAGGTTTGAAGCCAGTCGGCACTTCAAAGGGATAGTTTTTCCACATCCACCTTTGAAAACTCAAGCTTCACCAAACTCAGCAGGTAGAAAAATACTGTAAATTTTCCTCAATGGTATTGTCTCAGGCTTCTCTCAAAATATTGCAACTCCAAGAAGCATTTTATTGGCTCCACATATGTACTGTGGGTGTTCCCTATTAACAGTGCCTTGGATGCTGAAGTTCTAACAGTACTGAGCAGAGTTGTGCTTATTCAATGAGCTGATGTTTTGCAAAATAAAATATTTCAGGTATGGTTCTCTGAGGAGACGGACTCTGTTGTCCCCTAAGGCCTGGAAAACCAGTTTTTCTGAGTTCCATCGGAGTTACAGCCCTAAAGCTGGACAACGGTCTAGTTTCAAGTCTCCGGAGAAACCTCGCCATAGCACCCTGTCCAGAGAGAGCACCATCACAGTCTCCTCAATGTCACCATCTCTGGATGACCCCATGCCGGAGCTGGAGGCCGGATCAAGCCACAGCGAGAACCAGAGCTCTCATACACAAGAAGACGGAGCAGCGGGGACATCAAAGTCAGGAGAAGAAAGCAGTCAGGTTGAAGAGGAGAAGGGCTTAAAGGAAGATGTGCCAAAGCCTCCTGCAGAATCTGATAATAAAGGAGGTGGTAAAAAAGCTCCACCAAGTGAGAGCAGCTCTGAACTGAACAACTCGTATGATTCAGAAAGCTTGGACCTCCAGCTGTCTGCAGCCGACAACGGCCCGCTGCACATTGAAGAACGAGACGACAGCCCAGCAACCCTTGACACTCCTAAACCAAACGGATTGGAGAATGGTGGTGTTTCAGGGTTTAACTCTGACACTAAGGACCTGAGCGATGCACACAAGGTTTGTCATTTAGTCGGCTCACAGCAGAGGCACAGTGCTGAAGCCTTTCTCTATGTACTTACCATTGCCGTGTTCTCTTAACTCTGGTTTTTTTATTGTATTTTATCTAGGATGCTCCTGCAGAAAAAGAGGCATCCTCGGACGTAAAAAGCACAGTGGTTTAGAGTTTGATAAAAGGTTAGTGCGTCTTTCATGCATACAAGATGCCACATATTATCACTCCTCTGCTTTCATTGTCTGTGGCTTCTGTGTTTGACTTTTCATGAATCTTTAAATGCCAGAACAGAACAGAACAGCACAGCACAGGAGAGACTGAAGTCAACAGCTGCACAAGACGGAAAAAAATGTGGAGGCAGCCAAACTGACGTGTCCAACTGTGGTGTCATGACTGATGTATTGTTGCTCTTAGTTTTCTTATTTATCTTTTATTGAAATCAACTTTGCATCCACTATATGGTGTCTTTGGGTAAAAATATTTTTTGTTATAGCCATGTTAAATCTTAATTGTTCTTTAATATATGAACCCATGCAGTTCATCATAATTTTACCAAGGATATACGTTTTGAAACTAGACTTATATGTCTAATTTTTAACACCCATAAATGCATTATGTAGGTTTACATGCATGAGGAACAGGTGCAGACTAACTACAACATACAGATGTTCAGTGTTGTGGTCTCAGTTTGGAAAGGAACCGAGCTTCACTCCACTCATATGTTGCCACCGACTGAAACTAAAAAGAAGTTTTGATCATTTTCTTTTATTCTCTTTTTTGAAATTTAATATAATTTTATTAACCACATTTAATGGCTAGGATTCAGAAGAGATTTATTTTTTAAGCTTGAATTAAATGTACATACGTTTGATTCTTTGTACTCACAAATCTGTTAATTAGCTGTGCACTTTGAAGATACCTTTGGTAATTCTGAAGCATTTTTAAAACTTGTTCAATCTGTCTCTTAATTTGAATTATTTGATGAATGTACACAGTCGACGCTAAGATATGTAGGAATTATGAAGAAATGTGAACACAATAATTAATAAATGCAGTTAATTGAAAAGTGTGTCAGTAACTGTGGTTGCGTCTCTGCCAATGGAAGTTAAAGATGATGGAAAAACAATGAGAACTCTCTCTCAGAACAGATTTTTAATGCTTTTCAAATGTTTGCAACATGTGCTAATGTGAAGCTGAGAGACGTGACATGCACCTGATAGCATTCTGCATTTAAAAGGATTTATTTGGACCAAATTGCAAAGAGTTAAAAGTTAAATATTGAACCCCTTAGGGGAAATGATTGATTTTGTTCAGATGAATCAGTTGGAAAAAGCTTGACTAACAGAGATTAGTCAGTACCAGAGTGATTATATAATACAATATGTGTTTTTGCTCATGCTTCTTTTATTACAAGAAGGAAAAAAAAAAAACCTTTTGAAACTTGTGTTCAAGAGACCCCAGTATTTCTCCCATGGTTATAGGACTAGTGGCCTCTGCTGCACAGATTTTAACAAAAACGGTTACTCCTAACTCCTGCCTTCATACAGGTTTTTCCTGACTCAGAACGAACCCTTGGGGGTGGTGACTATGAACAGCAGTAAGCATGATCGATGCCTGCACAGTAAAGGCAATGGGTCTATGTCACCTTATTCAACAAAAATCTATGCAGTGTTCTGTTATTTCTGACTGTTTGATAAACAAATGTCTAGAATACTTAAATAAATGAAACCCCAAAAAACAAAGCCGGTGTGTTTTTTTCTTCTTAATTCTTATCATTTTGCTGAAATCTTCCCAAAAATTCCTCTATGCAGGAAAACCAATCTCATATGTATGAAAATGCAACACTGAATTGGTGCTGCATCTCTTCAACATGCAGTTCAAGTTAAAAACAACAGGACCATTTTGAATTTTAAAAAAAAATACCTCAGATAAAAATCAACTGTTTTTCACCTTGAAGATGCTGTCGGCTTGCAGGGTGGGACTTCATTATCATTATTCTTCTTCAGAATTGGTTTCCAGTTCAAACATGGGTGCCTGAATTACTCCAATATTGCAACTTTTCATAATTTTACAGAATCTCAGGTGAACCAGTGTGCGTAAGCTGCAATGAATGGGAAGTGTTGGGTGCAAATCAAGCAGAAACCTCTGAGGCTGCAGTTGCTCAAATGGCCGGCGGGTCAGCTACCATCGACCCCCGTGTTAAAATGTTCACCTTTATAGCAGAAATAAACCTGTTTGCAACCTGGTACACAACATAGTTTTGTTCCCTAGATCTCATTTCCTTCACAGTTTAATTCAATTCAATTCATCCATCCATTATCTATACACCGCTTAGTCCTCACTGGGGTCACGGGGGCCTGGAGCCTATCCCAGCTGATTTAGGGTGACGGCAGGGGACTATCACAGGGCTACACAGAGAGACAGACAACCAAGCACACTCAACATGGTTTTGGATGTTGTGGGACGAAGTTGGAGTGAGAGCCCACACTGCACGGGGAGAACATGCAAACTCCACACAGAAAGACGTCCTCACCGGGACGCGAACCGGCGACCTTCTTGCTGCGAGGCAGCGATGCTAACCATGGAGCCACCTTGCAGCCCTCAATTCAATTCAATTCAATTCAATTTTATTTGTACAACACAGTTTACAACATGTTATCACACAGCGCTAAACAAAGTAAGGTATACACCTTACAAATTTAAACAGAGAACCCAACAATCCAAAGTAGCCTTTAGAACCCCCCCCAGCAGAACCAGGCTCAGCGAAGGTGGCCATCTGCCTCGACCAGTTGGGTGAGATGAGGGGTGGGGAAAACAGGATAGCAGATGGATAGGAAGGGTTTTGTTTACATAGCTCATCTATTTAGATTGTATTAAGGCTAAAAGCTGTGCACACTTTGATTGACAGGCAGGTGCAGTACATGGCCCAGGGATATTTGCATAACCTTCCTTGGCTCTTCTCATGTTGCACCTCTTTGCTCATTTTTTGATTAGCCAGCAGTTACGCTGGTGTTGTGCTTTCAGTTTCTGCATGATGTAAATGTTGTCATCTCCCCAAGTATCTGAAAATCTACATGGACTCCTCTGCACATGTCCAACATTTGTGTCCACACAATGACTACACAACAAGGGCAGTGCTTCACAGCAATGTGTGGAGTACGTAGTTGCAACATCCTGAGCATGTATGCAACAGAGTTTTTCAAATGGATCCCCATGTACTGAAAAAACAGCACAACAGAAACCGCTATTATACTATGCGTTTGTGTTTGTCTGCAGCTGTCTATGTGCACAACCTTACTTTACTATAATCAAGGTTAGGGCCCTGTTAAGATGGCACCAGCCAGAGCCAACACATTGCTTCTAAACCACTCTTCAGGACACCTATGTGTGACATCAAATAAGGTTTGACCATCTCTATGTACAGTCAATATAAAGGAGGGGACTTCACAGATCTGCACATTGATTATTTTTTTTATAGTAAAACTTGTAAATATGTGACTTTAAATACACAAAGAGGAGATTTTAGGAGTTTAATCAGTGACTGAAGTGGGACTTCAGCAAAACCTGATCATCTTAAGAATTATGTTTCTAAAAATATACATAAGTTCAAGTTTATTGTTTATACATAACTTGTTTAAACTAACCTGAGTTGACCAAAGTGCTGTACATGCTATCAGATAGGCCGTAGCAAAAAATATGTGCAATCAGACAGGATAAGACTTGTAATAATAATTTGTAAAGCAATATAAAATAGCATCAAGTAATGAAACAGGCAAAACAAGATCTCAGCTTGTGAGATCATCAGACAGAATAAATATAAAATACTAAAATAATGAGACTATGAAGAGCATCAAAAGCCCTTTGAAAACATAAAGGCCATTTATGAGATTTTCCTGAATAATGTCAGTGTAGGTGGAGCATTTTATTAATCCAGAAAGGCTGTTGCTAAGTTTGCAAAGCCACCATCTCCCATGTTCACCAGCCTGGATCATGGAACAGTTAAAAGCAGCTGTTCTGAGGATCTAAGAGGCCTTGAGGTAGGGAAGGGCAGAGAAGTTCACAACTGTACCAAGGTGCCAAGCCATGCATGGCTATGTAAACAAATAAAAGAACCTTAAAATACATTCTGTATTTAAACTTCCACCAGGATTCCTGGCATGTAGGTTGGCTGTTAATGGATGCTGAAGGTCATTGTTGTGCTGGGGGACCAAACACTATCACATCTGTTTTAATGTCATTTAGCTAAAAACAGTTTAGATAAATTAAATATCTTTAGGTTGTTGGATTGCTGAGGGGGAAAAATAGCAATTTGAATGTGTTTTTAGACTGATTTCTCATTTTTCATAAAACTATTAAGAGATCAGTTTGAGTGATTAATCAGTGATGATTGAATGTGTGTAGTCACTATCAATTGGGCTGTCGCAGTACGAAAATTATTCAATTAAAAAAATATAAAACAAAACAAAAGTACAAAATACAAGTAAAATTGAGAGAAATTTTGGCCACAAATAAATGCTACGAGAAACTAAATTTGAATAATTGATATTTGAATTTCAGTTGCTGAACTTGAATAAATGTGTTTAAAAATAAAATGTATTACACTGAAAATGTATTCCAGTAAACTTAAAACCGAAGGTCATATTTTGAAACTGAACTCAGTTGCTCTGAAACTGTAATGACAGAGAGGGACTTTTATAGATCTGCACACAATTTCTCATCTAGAAATATGTGCCACTAGAAATTGAGTTTCATTAATTTGCATGTAAAATTTTATTGCTTAACTGTAGTAAGTGAAATTAAAAAATGAGTTTGAATCTCATAATTCTAGCATGAATTTCTAACATGAATAATTGTGATAAAAAAAATGGAATTTATGAGATTTAAACTGTATTCCTGCAATACAAATTTCAATTTATTCAATTTAAAACTCTGATTTACAAAACTGCTTTTTACCAAATAAAATTTCAGCCCAATTGAATTCAAATCAGTTTCAAAATTATTGGAATATGATTTCAATCTGATTTTTTTGTTGTTGTTGCAGTTATTCAAATTGAGAAACTCACATTCAAATGATAAGATTCTAATGTTTTTTAATGCAGCTATTCAAGTTGAGCAATTCAAATTAGAATATAAAAGATTCAAATTCAGTTTCTAGTCGCATGCACTGTTGCCAGATATTTTTACCCATAGAGAGCAACCGTGGACTCCTTTTAAAATTTAAGTTTAAAGTTATAAAAAGTTTCAATCTAATAAATTCTATTTTTTAATACAGTTATTCAAGTTGGGGAAATTCAAATTCAGCTGTTGTTTGGAATTGTTAAGACGGAGCTATTGAAATTCAAGTATTAATCATTTCAATTCAGTCTGCAGTGGCACATATTCCTGCTCATAGAAGAGTGTTTTTGTGCAGAATCATATAATTAATTCTCAGTTGATAGAATTTAAGAGTAGCTGAATTCAATTTCAAAGTATTACGTTTGGTTTCCAATTTGTTTGAATGTCGTTTCACTCTGATGAATTCCAGTTTGTATCACTATTGCTTAAGTTGGGTTATTAAGATACATATATAAATGAGTGAATATTAACGTTCTGGTGGTACATATTTCTGCTCATAGGGGAACTCATTTTCTGCTGATATAATTAAAGAATAACTGAATTCAATTTCAAAATATTACTTTTGGTTCCCAGTATGTTTGAATGTGGGTTCAATCTCATGAATTCAAATTCAAATATGTTTTACCATTGCTAAAGTTGGGTTATTAAAGTACAAATATAACTGACTGAAATTAACTCTTTAGTGGCACATATTTCTGCTCATAGGGGAACTCATTTTCTGCTGATACAATTTAAGAGTTACTGAATTCAATTAGTCATTATTATTGTCATTATACAAGTACAATGAAACTTAAAGAGCTGCCCTGAGGTGCACCAGCAACATACACTATAAGACATTCAAGACATATATTATAAGACTTTGTACAACCCTATAAAACACAATTCAAAAACAATTGCCATAGCAGAGTGGTAGTTGGGTATTGCACAGTGAGGTGGTTATTAATGCCTGAGGTAGATTTTATATACATAGAAGTGACACAAGTTGAGTATGGTGACAGCTTTGGGGAAAAATCTGTTCCTGAGTCTATTCGTTCTGGACCGTATGGACCTCAAAATATTCATACCCTTCCATTAAAGAAAAGGCAAAATTCACAATAGTCACTATATATGTACAGTACAGACCAAAAGTTTGGACACACCTTCTCATTCAATGAGTTTCCTTTCTTTTCATGACTATTGACATTGTAGATTCACACTGAAGGCATCAAAACTATGAAACAACACATGTGGAAATATGTACTTAACAAAAAAGTGTGAAACAACTGAAAATATGTCTTATATTCTAGGTTCTTCAAAGTAGCCACCTTTTGCTGTGATTACTGCTTCGCACACACTCTGCATTCTCTTGATGAGCTTCAAGAGGTAGTCACCTGAAATGGTTTTCACTTCACAGGTGTGCCCTGTCAGGTGTAGTAAGTGGGATTTCTTGCCTTATAAATGGGGTTGGGACCATCAATTGTGTTGTGCAGAAGTCAGGTGGATAGTCCTACTGAATAGACTGTTAGAATTTGTATTATGGCAAGAAAAATGTAGCTAAGTAAAGAAAAATGAATGGCCATCATTACTTTAAGAAATGAAGGTCAGTCAGTCTGAAAAATTGGGAAAACTTTGAAAGTGTCCCCAAGTGCAGACGCAAAAACCATCAAGCACTACAAAGAAACTGGCTCACATGAGGACCGCCCCAGGAAAGGAAGACCAAGAGTCACCTCTGCTGCGGAGGATAAGTTCATCCGAGTCACCAGCCTCAGAAATCGCAGGTTAACAGCAGCTCAGATTAGAGACCATGTCAATGCCACACAGAGTTCTAGCAGCAGACACATCTCTAGAACAACTGTTAAGAGGAGACTGTGTGAATCAGGCCTTCATGGTAGAACAGCTGCTAGGAAACCACCGCTAAGGACAGGCAACAAGCAGAAGAGACTTGTTTGGGCTAAAGAAGACAAGGAATGGACATTAGACCAGTGGAAATCTGTGCTTTGGTGATGAGTCCAAATTTGAGATCTTTGGTTCCAACCACTGTGTCTTTGTGTGACGCAGAAAAGGTGAACGGATGGACTCTCCATGCCTGGTTCTCACCGTGAAGCATGGAGGAGGAGGTGTGATGGTGTGGGGGTGCTTTGCTGGTGACACTGTTGGGGATTTATTCAAAATTGAAGGCATACTGAACCAGCATGGCTAACACAGCATCTTGCAGCAGCATGCTATTCCATCCGGTTTGCGTTTAGTTGGACCATCATTTATTTTTCAACAAGACAATGACCCCAAACACACCTCCAGGCTGTGTAAGGGCTATTTGACCAAGAAGGAGAGTGATGGGGTGCTGTGCCAGATGACCTGGCCTCCACAGTCACCGGACTTGAACCCAATCGAGATGGTTTGGGGTGAGCTGGACTGCAGAGGGAAGGCAAAAGGGCCAACAAGTGCTACGCATCTCTGGGAACTCCTTCAAGACTGTTGGAAGACCATTTCAGGTGACTACCTCTTGAAGCTCATCAAGAGAATGCCAAGAGTGTGCGAAGCAGTAATCACAGCAAAAGGTGGCTACTTTGAAGTACCTACAATATAAGACATATTTTCAGTTGTTTCACACTTTTTTGTTAAGTATATAACTCCACGGGGCTGCAGGGTGGCGCAGTTGGTAGCACTGTTGCCTCGCAGCAAGAAGGTTGCCGATTCGCGTCCCGGTGGGACTGCGTGGAGTTTGCATGTTCTCCCCATGCAGCGTGGGTTCTCTCCGGGTTCTCC